>NC_056741.1:1174900682-1175214637 GCF_019279795.1 Protopterus annectens | reverse complement strand
AAAAACATCTCTATGGCTCCCAAGTATGTATATGTGATAAAGTCCTGAAGATTTAGGATTTTTGCTTGGAAGTGTTTGTACTGGTATTTTTTATACTCCAAGCAGACGTCAGATACATTTTCCCCAGGTAGATAGCTTTTGCTGGAAATGTGATGTAAAACACAGAGGTGATTGGGAACATGTATTTTTCAGTGTGTAACATGTTGGGAGACTTTAAGTTCGCCATCAGAAGTCCTGTGGAAGCAAATGGTTGTAACTAAGGAAAGGATTAATCTGAGCTGCAACACAGGATCTGAATTATATATATTAAGGCCTTATTAAGTTTAATGCTATTGGCTGCTAAAAAGCAATTACTAAAAATGGAAATCTGAATCCAAAGCAACTGCAACAGATGTGCTGAATATTGTAAAGGAGAATAAAACTACAGGTGGGAACTTTAGAAAAGGGAAGGATCAAATTACAGAAAATAATGAAATTTGTGAGGGGTCCTCTACAATTGGTCAAGGTGAAATTATAGATTCAGTTGCCCACAGGAAAAAACATCAAAATGTAGAACAAATTCTATTCTCCATAGGAAATAATTGCCCTGCAATTCCTAACTCTGTGCCAGCAGTGATCAACTTGTTTTGGGAGATATCTCCATTTGAGTTGGTATAACCGTGGAGTTGGCATAAAAGTTCAAGGGTGGGGGACTTGTTTACCACATTAGGGATGCAAGAAGCTTGCAGCCTACTTGCATAAAGTGTTTAAGGCAACATTTTCACCCTAGCGTGCGTTAGGCATTATATTTTGTTATTTTGGATTGTTGGCTTTGTTGAAGTCGACGATTCATAGTAGAACCATTTGGGAAAAATATAAGCAGAGTAGTGATCAGGAGGGTGACTGAGGTTTAAGTGAAGGCAGGAACTGAGCAATTTAATAGAGTGAATAACAGTTAAGAAATAAAACATATGTAATGCATAATGCTTGACCAGGACAACATTAATATGGCTTGTTTTGTTTTCAATTGAATTAAGTGTGTCTGTGTTCTAACAATTTAATAAAGGTGTTTAAAGCAAAAAAAAAAGTGAAATAAAACACATGAAGTTAAGGGCAGAATTCCACAGCCTTAGAAAATCAGATGACTATAAAATATAAAAATAATGAAAAATACAAAACAATATACAAAATAGTGATTAATCTGTTGACTACAGAGACTGCTTCCTGCAAATAAAGGTACACATACTGAACCCAATGTCTAGATGCTTAATTGCTTAGTAATGAAACAAATCTTTTATGTAACTGTGGGAAGAATTTAAACAAAAAATGTGATTGCCCCAATGGATGGAAATGGAGATTAATATGATAACATTCTGAGGTGTTTAATTTCTTTAGTACAAACCTGCATGGTTTTAAAATACCTGTTTTGTAAATAAAGACATACCTACTATTTTAGCTTCCCATACTCTGTTATTTGATTTTCATATATATTATGGATATTTTCCAAAGCCAAGAAAAGAAGTAAAGTAGGCATGTCATTTCATGATGTGAATTTTTTTCAGAATTTGGAATTCACTGTTTATTTGGATTTGACTGTGGTAAATTAATCTTTTACACATACTACTGTGTTTGTGTTTTAACAGAACAAGCCAATGCTTGCAAAATGATAAAGAATTAGCATACAGAAGACCACAGGTAATTTCCAAAGCAATATTCTTCTTTCCGAGGAACTATTTATGTGTTCAATACAAGCTAGTTGCCAATACTTAAGTTTTGCTTCACGTATCCCTTATAAACATGGAAAAAGGCCAAATTCCTTTCTTAAGATCATTCATAATCTGAGTAAAGGGCTGATGGTCAGCGATTTTACTTTATTGGGGAGTGTTGCCCAGCTGCAAAAGGTGTAGCATCTAATCAGGAAGTAAAGCAAGTACAAGCAGTGAATTGTACTTGAGCAAATAAAATGCTGCACTTGTCTAGTGGGTTTAAGGGTGACCCAGCAACACTGTTTGATTAAGTAAATCACTGTCACACAACAAGCAAATGGAGCCTAAGGGCATTAAACAAAGAAACTTCACGATGAAGCTTATCAGTGGCTCATAGAAATAATCTTCTGTACTAAGCTGCCATGATTACTTTAGGACAATCATATGCATTTTGTTGGCTGAGAGTCCATAATTCTTAACTGCCCCTGCTTTTCAGGGACAACCATGATTCTCATTCAGAATTTTCTTCTACTTCTTCTAAAATATGTGATTTTAGAAATGATGCTAGTTTATTTACAATCAACAAATAATGGCCATTTACATCAGAACATGTATATTAACGAAAGTCCACTCTTTCACAAATATTTCAAGCACGGGCATTAATGTTCTTCTAACGTGCCATTATACCAAAACAGTTGCTCCCATAAGTATCTAGGCTCTTCTTAAAAAATAATTAACTAGTGCTTGCTTTAATATAATTTAGTGGTCTGTTCCATGCATTATCTGCTCTCAGAGAACCAATTAGTACACTTCTTATTCCTATTTAATTTTCTACATAGGTTGTCTGATTCTGTACTACTTTTTGATAACCCCAAACATTCACAGCAGTAGTTGTCTGTAAATGCTCTGTATACCTGGACAACGTCTCTTAAATATCTATACAAGACACTGTACAAGTTCAGATATTTTAGTCTTTCATAATAACTTAAGTTTTCACATCCATGGATGCCCTTGATATATCTCCACTGTACTCTTTCCAGATTTACTCATGCTTGTTTATTTACAAGGCTTCCATATTGTTACATCATACTCAAGTTTGGGTCTAATGTAATTAACCATGACTTCATTATTTCTGATTTCCTAGACTTTATAAATCCTTTATACAAGCTATAGTTCTATAACTATCATTAACCATTTTGTTGATACAATTAGAAAAACAGAAAGGTAGATCTACCCATATACCAAGGTCCTGAAATGAATCTACACTTTCAATCAGTGTGTGCTGTATTAAATATTCACCTTTCAATGTCTCTCAAATCTCATATGCTTAGTTTTTGATGTATTTATCAGCATATTGTTCTCCTGTGTCGAAATGGTCAATTTAGTCAAGTACTTCTGCAGACATGTCTTATCTGTAACACGTTTCAGTTTATCCAACTTCAGGTCATCTGCACAGAAATTGTAGAATGCCTCAGATGAAAGAGAGGTCTGAAAGATGCAATCTAAACATACATGGACCTAGAACAGAGCCCCGTATGGCACCCTGGCTCTGTGGGGCACCCTGTCTGTAACCAAGAATTTCATCTGTCCAACTGCTGTATGATACTTGTCATGTCCTGTTTGTAAGCCATGCAGCTATCCATCTTATCAAGACTATATCAATACCTAATTTATTAAGTGTTTTGTGCATGACCCTGTCAAATATAAAACATCATGTTACAGGGGGCAATAGATCTAGTTTTAACATATCCGTGCTGATATATGGATTCAAGCCCCACCCAAGTCTCACCCATTCCAATTCTGACAACAACTAATCCAATATTACCTTCTTCATTATTGATCCGCAACATAAAAGTAGACTTAAAGGTCTGTATGACTCTAGATTTGTCCTACTCCTCTTTCCCTTAAAGACAGGTTTAAAACGCCCATGTCTCCAATCTTGAATAATCTCGCTATATTTATGTGGCCTACCCTATTAAATAATAAATATCATGGTACTGCATGTTCTTGCTGGAGTGTTCTTTCATTACTAATTCCATCTCCTCCTTGTGGTTGTTTGGATCCACTTTGCATATTTCTTTTTCAATATAATCTGATTTGATTTCGGTACTTGAGATTAGGTCAATAGGATAATTTATCACCCTCTTTGTGGAGACAAACGTTTTGCATAAGATTTTATAATTGTAGCTAAACTCTGTTGTGTCTGAGAATATATTTTAGAATCTGCACACAGTTTATCAATTTGTATGTCTTTATTCTTTCCACATAGTATGTATTTTATATATCTATAAAATAGTTTCCTATTATGCATCACTAAAATGGTTTCCTATTATGCTCAACAGCTTTTCTTAATTTTCTTGATCTTGTCTCATACTATGCTTGATTTGTTTGTCCAGCTTATTTTTTTTCCAGTTTTCAAAGCTGCACTTCAGCCTTTTTCCATTTCTTATATTTTTTTGTCTTACCTTAATCAGGTAATCTTGTTCTTATGGGAATATACATGTTCCTGATGTTGTATGCCTAGATCCTGATGTTAAACATGTTTTTAATTTTTTTTTTGCACTCAATTTCTCTTTCAAAACGTTCTACATTTCTTCTCCAGTTTTTCCGCTGAACTCATCATTCCAATTAGTTTTACATAGTGACCGTTTTGCTTCCACAAAATCTGTTTTTACTTATTTTAGTTATGTTCAGTGCTATACCTATTTATGGAAATATGATGCTATGATCTGTGGTGGTAGGTAGGAAAATAAATCAAAATCTGTATTTCCCATAAAAGAAAACACAATGCAGTAAAGACAAAAGGAGGGTTTCTGTGTATTAATGAATGAAGTACAAAGGAAGACAATATTTGTTCACGATTCTCAGCTTTACCCCTGCTTATAGATATACAAATTGACAATGGTATAAGGTAGGAGAAAGACAAAACAGTAAAGGTAAAAGAGAACTTGTTTGTGAAGGAATTAAGTGGAAAGGGAAGCAGAATTAGGCAAACATGACTTTGGCTATAATTGCAGAAATTCAGTGCAAAATATTCCATAAGAGGACATATATACTATCTGAGATGATGAACTCAAATACTTTTCCTGAAAAATTACTTTTTTATGCATAGTTCTCAACATTTTATCCTCAAATGTAAAAAAAAACCTCTTAG
Source organism: Protopterus annectens (assembly GCF_019279795.1). Classification (NCBI taxonomy): domain Eukaryota; kingdom Metazoa; phylum Chordata; order Ceratodontiformes; family Protopteridae; genus Protopterus; species Protopterus annectens. The sequence goes on along the minus strand of NC_056741.1, from coordinate 1,175,209,798 downwards.
TGTGAACTAAGCAAAATGTCAAACTGCTTACTTCAGCTAGTTAGTTCACAATATTATTGAAATATTATTTTGGCGAATTAAATTTATTCAGGATTTTGCTTGGATATCTGTTGCAACATTAATAATTAATCTGTGACGGACCTTTCTAATGTAGAACATGGAACATGGAACATTTAAGACTCAAAGCAAGGAACACACCTCATACTGAGGTACAGATGGGAGTATGTTTACATCTATACATGTATACTAGAAAGTAAAGGTAAGAAATGCTGTCCTGCAATAAGGCATTGGGTAGGAGTCCATTTGTACTTTTTTGTTGGGGGCACTGCCTTCCGACCATCGGGCTCTCCTCACATTCTATTTGGCGTCATTTGTTCTTAAGAGCCATGGCTACCCCATTCATTCTGTGAGGTGACAAATGATGACAGAGGCCATCATACTGGTAGCAATCTTGTTTTTGTCTCTAGCTTTAACCCCAGTTGCTGGCATGATCACCTGCATCACTGCAAGGGCCTCCCACATCCTCTCTCAAACATGTGCATGCTCACACACACACCTATCTCTGTAAGGACAGCCATCACCAGTTTGGAAAAACCAGGCACATGTCACCCTGTTCTATGGCCTCTATGACCAAACATCTGCTTGCAATTGAAAACCACCATTCCTAGCCCAAGGATAGGCAACTCAGTGCAAGCAGATTATTGCCATCCTCCTCCATACAACTCTTCCTGTGTTGATCGACTCTTCAAACATGGGTCATCTGGGTCACAGCCCGGGCTTCAAGTCCCAGCCTGCACCACACAGGTAGGCAAAGGCACTGTATTGTAAAAAATGAATTATGTAATGAGACTATACTTGTTTCCAGCAAAGTCCAAATGGGCATCAGATAACTACTTTTTCAGTGTAGGCCCAAGGAAAAAAGTTCCAAACAATTAACACAGGCAGTACATTTTTTTTTACAATATGTTGGCTCAACATCCTAAAAAATAAATGATATTACAATGAGAGCATGCAAACAGAAAATTATGATTTCTGCACAATTTCTGCCAGTAGTAGAGATATGAATACCTTCTAGGGCATATATGTTACAGGTTATCAGAACTCAAAACAGAGGATAACATTTCCTTCTTGTTTGCATCATTAAAAGACAAAGAACTTTACAGACAATATATTTTTATTTAATTTATTGCCCACTTGTCTCCATTACTGCCATGCCACTATTTTACTCAGCTACACTGTGGGACAACCTTTTTCCAATGTTTGCACCTGTCATGCAGTGCCCATGCTGGCGAAAAATATGTCTTCCCTTACATATATGCCCACTGGACATCAATACCCCCATGCTTTAATAAGTTCATCAGATCTGCTATGCTTCCCCCCAGGTTTTTATGAAGTGTTACCACTGATGTGGCTACTCTTTTCTTTTCCCCTGATGGGAGTAGGACAGCTGTCTCTTGTTCCTGTCCTACCTTGGTTGCCTGTTCAGTATTCCAATAGTAGTATTCCAACTCATTTTTCCACTAGTGCAGATGAATATTCTGCTTCTTGGACAATAACTTAGCATAAACCTATATCTAAAAATATGTAGCACTAGGGATCTAGAGTCACCATATAATGCTTTTTGCCTGTCACTTTTATTTTAAATTTCAGAAAGAAAAATATGGATGCATTTAGGGAATTTGAATTGGAAAAGAGGTTAAAAAGGAAGATTTACTCAGCATTTTTATATATAAAAACTTTATAATTGCACACTAAAGCATATGCAGAGTGGGTCGTGTTGACAGTCATGTTTCAGACAGGAAAAGAAATCTGATTTTTCTATGAAATCATTACTACACTGTATATAACTCAGTAATAAGTTATTTTACAGTCAATCTGTTCTGAGCTGCTGATTACTAAAATTGAGAAATAGGCCAGAGGAGGTACATATTGCAGAGGGTCATACAACTGTGAATCACAAGTAAAATTGAAATTTCCTATGTCACAAGCACAAAAAAGCTAACTTTGACCAAAATACATCTGATTTTCAGCACACATACTGCCTTAGTGGCATATGGGAGTAGTGCCTTGCTGCCCTCTATCTGGCAAGCCTGTCAAAGCTCTCATCCTTTTTAATGTCTCAGTTCCAGAGGTTGTACCTAGAACTTAAACACACATATTATGGTCAATACTAGCAGTGGCAAGGAAAGTTGTAATGAAAAACTGAATCTTCTCTGTCATTTAATAATGAATTTATATGTTTAGCTAAGTCTCTATGTGATAAAGGAATCTCTACCATAAAACTGAGAACAAATAATCCAACACAAATTAATTGCCTAGAAAAAATTACATCTATTACTTGAAAAATATTATATGATTTCCGATTTGTATATAAGTGCATAATTTATGGACTTTGTACATAGTTTATTATTGTTATGAATGTAAATGTATCTTGGTTATAAATCTTGTTAAAATAAAAACATTTTTGAAAAAAAAAAAAAAAAAAAAAAAGCTCAGAACTCCTCCCACTGCTTGTTTGTAAGTGGGAAGGACCAATCAGCTGCCAAAAGTCCTTCACAGCCACACAGAGAGAAGCTCTTCAGTTTTAGTGTCCTTGGAAGAGAAGGAAGGATGTCTGACAAGACTGCTCTTGTCCGGTTTACTTCAGCTTCAGAGCTCAGATAAACCTTTTTTTTTTCTTAGTCCTCCATATGCCTTTTTTATCAGTGCTTCAACTGTGTTTAATGCTGATTTGTTTCATAGATGTGTACTAGGCTAATGGCCCTGGAGCCTTTACAAGTCTAGCCCACAGGATTACCCTGGCATCGTGCCACCAGATATTAGTTCCCAGTGCCTTTGTCGAGTAGAGCTACTGGAGTGATCCCCGGGGTGAATTTTCTTTTTCCCATCCACTTATCAAGATTTCTCTGGAAGAGGTCCTGTGAGATGCTCTGTGACATGTATGGGAAGTCTATTCCATAGCATGGGCAGTCTCTGGGTTATGAACCTGTCACTCCAGCATGTTCTGTTGATTGTGGTAATGAGGATGAGGTCTCTGGAGTGTGTGGTGCAAAGGCATTGGGATTTCTTTAGATGTAGCATTTCTAACAGAGCTGGGTCAGACATGGCTTTGTAAGTCGAGCAGAGATCGCCTCTAAGTAGGTGATATGAGACAGAGAATAATTGGAGTTTTTTGAGTCTGTCCATGTAGAACAAGTGTTTAAGGCCTAGGATCATCTTTGTGAGGCACTTTTGTGGCCTCTCCAGTTGTTGCAGGTATCTAGTGAGGTACATGCCAAATGGGGCATTGTACTCTATGATTGGCCTAATGAGGGAAGAGTAGAGGGAGACAATGACCTCTTTCTTCCTGGATGCAAAACCTTTAGTAATGAGATGTGCCACATAGGACTTTCTGACCACAGTGGCAATGTGGTGGTCAAAAGAGAGTTTGATGTCAACCTGTGTTCCCAGATCTCTTATAACGCCTTCTGTATTCAGTGGACTATCATCGATGTGGTAATTCATGGGAACTGAGTTTTCCCAAAGGGGATGACGACACTTTTTTTGGCACTGAACTTAAGGCCATGGTTCTGACACCAGTCGTTGGTCTCAGTGAGGCATTTATGCAGGATGTCAACATCACTTGGAGAGTTAATAATAGCTCCCAACTTGCAATCGTCTGCAAACTTTCTCAGCCAGAGTCCCTTCATGTTGGCCTGGACATGAGAGAACTAGAAAACAAACAGGAGAGGACCCAGGACCAAACCATGTGGGACCCCACTTGTGACTGGTCAGCAGTCTGACTTGGAGTCATCTACCTTTACACTGTGAGTTCTATCTGTGAGCTAGTTTGCAACCCACCTAATGATACAGGGGTTGATGCCTAGCTTAGTGAGGTTTTCTAGGATTCCTGAGTGGGGAATGGTATCAAAGGCCTTGGCCAGATCAAGGTAGGCTGTATGAACCACCTTGCCTTCATCCACAGCTCTGGTGACTGACTCGAAGTCAACCAGGTTGAGCAGGCATGATCTACCCTTTACAAAACCAAACTGTGTGGGATCCAGAGTTTGATGAGTCCCTATATCCTTGTTTATTAAGTCCATGATGATGAGTTCCATAGGTTTGCATATCAGACTCGTCAGGCTAATGGGACGATAGTTCCCAGGGTCTGTAGTCGCTCCTCCTTTGTGGAGAGGGATGACTGTAGCAGTGCACCATTCAGTAGGGACAAAGCCTGAGGTGAGGCTGTGACTGAACAGATCACACAGGTGTGGAGCCAGCTCACTCTGTAGTTCATGTAGAACACAGCCAGGGATATTGTCAGGTCCCACAGAAGCTGTATTCTTGGCCTTGGACAGTGCTGTTTTAATTTGTGCAGCAGTAATAATGTGTGTCTGGCAATCTACTGATATTGTGATTGGTCCTTTGGGGGGAGAGGGGTAAAGTAGGTACTGAATCTGTCAGCCAGTATATATTGGCAATATCTGTTGGCTCAGTATAGGAGGTCAGAGCCAGCCTTAGGCATAGGCCAACTAGGCGAGCACCTAGGGTGCTGTTCTAATGGGGGTGCTTTTCAACTAATCTGTATGTTGTAGGTAGGCAAGGATGGGGACACCAAGTGTTGTTGGGGGATGCTGTGGAGACCTTTTGCCTAGGCCACCACTTGGCCAAAGGCCAGCCCTGTAGGAGGTACCATTGAGCAGTAGCTCAGAGCAAATCTGGGTATTGCCACGCAGATTCTTTACATAACTATAGAAGGCCTTGTGGTTGTCTTTACTATCTGCTGCAATTCTGTTTTCATAGCTAGCTTTAGAGGAGTTGATGAGGGATCTCAACTTTTTGTTGAGGTTGATAGGGGAGTTTTTCCAGTCTTGGGACTTCACGTTATTCCACATCAGTTTCTTCCTTCTGTTGTAGAGTTTGTTTATGGCAGGGGACCACCAGATTTATTTATTTATTTCACATTTGTTAACTGGGTTAGTCCAACTTGAGTTTACAAACAAGCCCATTTTCAGTGGAGACCCGAGGGGAAAAACACCTGCAAACATAAGTAAAAACAAAGTGACAATATGTAAATATTAAATAATCATAATACAAAATAATTGTAAAAAAGAAAAGGTTATTAACTATTTGCATTGCATTGATAGTAAGCAACCCATTTTCAGTGGAGACCCAAGGGGAAGAGCCCCAGCAAACATAAGCAAAGGTAAACATACAGGACAAAAACTATTAAAAACAACACTGCAAATATGAAATTAATTATAAAGAGAAAAACAAAAGAAAAAAAATTATGAACATTAAGGGTTGCAGTGATAGCAGTGGACTAAAATTTACTACATATGAGAGTAAAAACAAAAATATAATTGATCAAAAAAAGGGCAATGCATAGACATTGATAGGAAGTGGGTGGGAGACAGTGTGGAGAATGGGAGGGGGATATAGTAGGGCTTTAGTAGTAGAGCTGAGGGTTTAGGAGATTGGGTTAAGCAGAAATTAGAAAGTTAGGAGATGCAACAGGTTATACAGTGGGAGAGACAGACTATGTGTGGTCAATGCAATGGCATAATTTCAAGTTTAGTAGGTGGGATTTAAGCTCCTTTTTAAAACAGGGAAAGGAAAGGTTGGATGTAATATGGAGAGGAAGTTTGTTCCAATTTAGTGAGAAAGAGTGTAATTGTAATTTGTAAAAAGATTGGCTTCCTTTTTTTTTTTGGAGGAGAGCACCTTGGTTCTATTGGGTATGACGAGATCCATGCATTTGTGTACGTGTTCATACAGTGCATTGGTGTAGATTCAGTGGTCATGCAACTATTCTCCATTTGCATGGGTGCTGTGAAGTTAGCCACCTCTGTTTTTAGGAGCCCAAAGTTAGGTTTGGAGAAGTTTTTCATGGTGGTTACCTTTGCAGGGGGTGGGAGGGATGTGGATTTCCAAGATGATTAGTATGTGGTTGGATCTAACCAGGGAGGAGCTGGCTATTAGTGTAAAGCAATGGTCGCCCATGTTAGTAAAGACCAGGTCAAGGATGTTGCTACCTCTAGTGGGGTTTAGAAAATGCTGGTCCAGGGCATTGGAATTAATGAATTCCAGGAAATATTGTGCAAGTGTATTGGTACATGAGTAGTTTTCCCAGTTAATGAATGGGTAGTTGAATTTTCCCAGTATGAGAGTGTTAGGTTGGACCCTAATATTCTCCAGGGTGCTTAGGAATGTGGAGTGTGAGTATTGGGACATGGTTGGGGACCTATAGCAGGCTACGACCTGAATCGCTGTCTTACCAATGTTAGTTGCACCTGAAGCATCTCTGATGCTTTATGTTGGGCTACCAGTCTGGAGGTGTTTGCATCCTTTAGGAGTATGGAAACACCACCACCTTTGGAGCTTCGGTCCATGTTCTGGGGCTGAAAGGTGTGGAGTGAATTATAGCCTGGTAGTGCAGGGGTGCTTTTTGCTACTTTGAACCAGATCTCTGTTATATCACTAATGTCAATGTTCTCCATTTTAAAGAGTGCTTTGAGTGAGTGCATTTTGAGATTTAGACTTCTAGCATTGAGCAACATGACCCTCAGATTGCATCTGTTTCTAGCTGTCATGGTGGTAATTTGGTCTTTGGAACACAGCCTAAAAAAAGGCATTATAGGGGTGGCAAGAGCCTTGGCCATATCCAGAAGCCCAAGGATGACAGATGCAGGCCATCTCTGGCAAAGCATCGAGGTCTGTCAATTATGTCATCCCAAGCAGACATACTGGATCCCCTTGGAAAGATACCAGAAACTTAGCCAATTGTTGAAATCAGTCATTTCCTGCTTGCACTGTGATATCATTCTGGGTGATGGTAGGATGCTGCTCAGGGCTAGGATCATACCCACCTGGGCTACATAATCTGAGAGCTCCTCCATGTCTCTTTTCATGTAGTTCAGGGATGTATGTCCCAAGTCATTGACACCCACATGTACAATGACAGAGTCATATTTGTACCTGCTCTGCTGTTGAGGGACCTGAGTGTGTGCATTACATGGCAGATCCTGGCACCTGGCATGCAGCTGACTTACTTTCTCCTTATTCAACCTAGTAAGTGGGACATCAGTCTGCCTCACTATGGAGTCACCTATGACTAGTGTGTTGGGCATGATGTTTTGCCTTAAGGGCTTTGCTTGAGTGGCACACTGTTTAGGAGAGATGTGTGTCTCATGATTAGTGTTGTGTTGTGGTGGTTGAGTGCATTTCTGCCTTGGAGGCCTCTGCTGCTTGGGTAGATTTTTACTGAGTGCCTCCGCGAAGGTGGGTGTGTGGTTTGGGCTTTTATGTGAAGGCAGTGTTGGTGTTTGTTCTGGAGGGCTATGTGTTCCATGTGGTGTGTTGCAAGTGTTGACCTTCTCCTCTTGACCAGCTATTCCTGTCTTGGCTGGAGAGTGCATAGTTTCCAATTTGGATATAGAAGTGCATCTCTTGCAAGTCTGAATGTTGGGAGGTAAGAGGAGATGGTTGTCAGTGTACATGAGGCAGTTGCTACATTGCCTCAGGATGCCCAAGTTCAGCAGGTTAATAGGAGAAAGCACAGGGAACTGACCTTTAGACATGCCTGGAGGGGTGGACATTAATAATAAGTACTGGAGCTGTTTCCTTGTAGAACGTTTAGTGCTGGTAGCACTTTTGTGTGCGACAATAATTGCTACAAGAAGTCTGGTAAAGTGCTAGGCTAATAAGCTAGTAAAAGTGCAAGACAGGAGAGAACTAGCAGATTGACTTTTTGGCACCACTCATAAGCTTATGAACAGTCCTGGATACAGCAAATCTGTATCTGGACTAGACTAGTAACAGGTAAGGTGGGAAGCAATCCCAAACGAGGGCTTTTAAACCGGAAAGTTGAAAGAGATGGAAAAACTGCCCAAACGGCCTATAAACTACAATTTCTGGGCCAGAAAAATACCTCCTCTTGTGGTAGAAAGGCCTAGTACTTACCACTCCCACTGATAAGCTAGAAGGCTTCCCTCCAAAACAGAAAGGCTTGGGGGAGGAGCTCAGAAGCTTACAAACAGTCCTGGATACAGCAAATCTGTATCTGGACTAGACAAAACGTTTATTTTCAGTATTTTATCCTCTATTACAGTATACACTTATACTGTGTGTATTAAGTTGATTACTACTCTATGTGAGGATTTAAATCCTTACCAATACCTTTCTGTTTTTTTGTTGAATGTTTGATTGCTTCGGTACTGGGGTCATTTTAGTACAGTTCTGTCAATGCTTCCTGCTGCCATAATTGCAAGTACATTTCGGCAGTTTTTTCCATTGATTTAAGGCTTTATTTTGAATCTTGATGAGAAAATATGTGGTTTTTCTTCATAGCTTCAAGTATATAAGTGGATTCTACAGTTTTGATGACTTTTTAAACTTTGTTTAAATTATAAATTTTGTTTTAGTTTTATTTCTGACAGGATTTTTTCTTAAGTTTATATTCAGTTCTTGGTCAAAGGCTAATTTAGGCGGTTTTATTTATATGAGGCTGAAACTCTAGCCACCACCTTCTTACTGCCAACTGTTATATGCTGCTCCTATCCTAATAAACTTAAACAATACTCAAAGAAAGAAACGTGGCTCCTGTTACAATAAAATAGCTAAGTTTGTCACTGGTCTCCCTCATAGGACTACCACTGTCTTAACTTAAAGCAATTAAACTAGCTTGAACTGCACAACTGTGTAACACATTAAGAACAATTTACTATCAAAATGAAGAATGAAGGTTCATTGAATACGGGAATGCCAAACATCAGTTGGCTGATTCCCGTATTGCCGAACTTTAATTATGCGAGTGACCTCTGAAGCGAATGCCACTGTGCATTTGCTTATATGTGGTCAATGTTAAGAATAGAGATCGTGGTACAGTGCACTTTGGGAAAATTATCCTTTTCCTCACTGTAGTGCAATCTTGGAGTTGGAATATATACTTTGCAGGAGGTGTGGGGGTGCTTGCCGCCTGCAAAAACGTGAATTTGATCATTGTGCAGTACTGAACTACATCCGTTCATAATGTTGGAAAGCAGGCAGGTAAGTTGTAGTAGGTAAGAATTATAGCTGACATCATAAAGTATTTTGATTTGACAATGTCAGCTAATTAATATGCAGAAAATTAGCGTTTCCAGTCAGAATTTTGACTGAATTACATTATAACATTCACACTTTTGATAGTAAACCATTCACAACTAACTGCACCACACAAACTCAATCATCCAGAAAAATGCCCTGCACTAAACATACTACCGCCTTACCATCCAGCAAGATACCTGTGTTCTAGTAACAAATTCTTATTGCTTACAAATAAGTCAAATAATTTTGCAGGAGACTCTCTCTATTCCTAATGCATTGCTAAACTCTGGAAGAGTACCCCCAAACAAATAAAACTCTCTGACAAACTCAGTAGTTTTAAATCACTGCTTAAAAATCTTAACCAATCCTGGTCCTGCATACGCTCATCAAATAATGTTACAAGAGACTCGCTCTGCTCCCAATGCATTGCTAAACTCTGGAATTCTATCCCCACAAAAATAAAATTCTCCGATAAACTTGGTAGTATTACCCAGTTGGACTTTCCCCATAAACAAAGACAAATAAATAAACCTTTTTAATATATTTTTTGTTATGTAATTGTGCTTAGGGTTGGATTACTGCCTTTTTCCCTCATTGCAGTATATTCTGTTAGTCCCCCTAAAGATAGCATCTTTTTCACAGCTATTTAAAGGATGAATATTGTAAATTTGTCAGTTTGGATATTAGGCTTTTGTTTCTCCAGTAGATCATTCTGACCTGGCATGTTATTTGCCCAGTCTTGAACTCCCACCATCATCTAACCCTTCTACACTTAAAAAAAAAAAAAACATGAAAAATAAAGCAAAAATTGTCTGCACTTACAGCTTGTGACTCTGCAGTAGCATCAGCCAAGGGCAGGCTATTGATCCACTGACCTTTTACCTGCAGGCCCCCTGGTGTGGTGTTGCTACCACAATTGTGTGTGACACAAGGATCAGACATCCTCTGGGGCTGTACCATTACCTGGTCCAAGTACGGGAGAACCAAACAGTTTAGATGCAGGGAAAGTTGAAGGCTACAGAATCTGTTGCCAGGGTGATACATCTCTCTCCAGGGTTCCTCCCTTGAGTGCAGTGCATGCTAGAGAGAGACAGAAATCTCACAAAGTGGTAAGGCAACACTTTGGTTTCTCACCTGAAGTGATGTCTATGCCTATATCCATTTTCAGACACTTGATTACAGGGTGGAAACCCTTGTTATTAGCAACAATTGGTGCTTCCACCTTTTGTCATTCATTTAAAGATGTTGATTTTGATGGGGATCAGTAGTCTGTGGGTTCTTACTTGTCTGAGTCAGATCAGTCTGCTTTCTCTGATGATGGACAGGTACAGGAAAAAGAACACAGGTTTTCTTTTTCCCCAATGCTGGCAAGATTTAGGGATGTATTCAATTGTAAGTAATCTTCTGCTGGCCCTGAGACTGGTAGGTACATGATCTTTTGGAAAATTGAGGTACTGGTCCTAGACTCCCTTCCTTCAGTGATACCACAACTGGAGGATATTTTTAAGAAAGTTTAAATTCTCCTATGGTTATTGAGCCTTTTGATTGCTTCGGTACTGGGGTCATTTTAGTGCAGTTCTGTGCTTTTCATAAATAAATGTTGAAGAAATTCTGAGTATCCTCTGAAATGTTTTGTCTCTGGACCTTGCACCAGAATCCCTGGCTACAGTTTCTAATAAAAAGACCACATCTTCAAATTCAGTCCCTCAGAATAAATTAGGCAAGTGGCTAGAATCTTAGGAAAAGAACCTGGCACAGTCTAGATGCATGTAAAGTTTATTGGAGTTGGTTGCATTGTTGCCTGTTGAGCAAAAAGTCTGTGTCAAGGATATTGCTTCCTTGAGTGTTAAAACATGTTGGAGGGAATTGACTATTTCTAGAAATGCAGCTTTGTTTATGGTGTTGAGTAGGTATGCTTGGTTGAACAGCCAGAATTTCTCTGAGTTAAACATGAGATTTTGAAAGATTCTACTGAGTGATTGTGTGTTTGGTACAACAGCTATTCAGATCCTTAAACGATGAGTTGGCAGAAGTAAACTGATGCAAGGGATATCAAAAATATCTCATATTCCCAAGTTCTCCATTTGAGAGGATTATTTTTGGTGACCTCAAACAAATGCACCAGCCTAGCAAGAACCAAGGATGTGATCTCTGCCAAGCCTAACAAGAGAGGGCCCTTTCCAAAAATGGAAACCCCACCTTCTAATTTAGGACTATGCCAAGACAGGGCACCAGCATTTTCAGTCTCAATCTGTCTTTCAACAAAGCAGTGTAGCCATCATTATTTTCCAACAAATTGGTTCTCAGTATTGTGGGCAGGGGTTACTGATGGCAGTGGAAAAAAAATCACCCTCTTCTGTTTAGAGGAGTTCCCCTCATCCACTCAGCCATTGGTTGTTATCCTCTCCTAGTCACCAGCATATGCTAGACTAGGGGGTCACAGAACTCGTGCCTCCTTCTGAGAGAATGAAGGTTTTTTTTATTCTCAAATTTTCCTTCTTCACGAGAGAACTTTCACCCAGACCATAGTTGGACCTCTTATTTCTGATCTTCAGCCGGTCTCCCAAGTTCAGGATGCTCACCCTACAGACAGTGCTTCCTCTATTGTTGGAACAATGCTTCATGGTGACCTTGAACTTAAAAGATCTTGATCATCATATTCCCACTGCTCAGCACTTTTGGAGCTGAGATTTGTCTCTGGGTCTCACTTTCAGCTTTCTGTATTGCCCTTTGTTATCCACTGCTCAAGTGTTCACAAAATGCCTTGCCCTGGTATGGGTCCATTGTCAGACTACAGGCATCCACATTTTTCTTTACTTAGATGACTTGTTGATTTCTGCAAAGTCTGACTCCAGGTATTTGGAATCATAGGAGAAGATTTAAGCCTTACTATTTCTCCTCTAGGGTTCAAGTTGAACCTCCTGAACTGATGCCCCCTCTCCCTCACAAAGACTAGTCTTTCTAAGGAGTCCACCTCTAACAAAAGAATTGTCTTTCTGCTGGAATACAAGATCCAGTTTTACAAAACAGCATTTCTGGCATTCTCCCAAAGGAATGTTCCCTTGGCCAAACATCTGAAAATTCTTGGACTGATGGCATCCACAAATCTTATGACACTGCTGGCTCATCTTTACATAAGAAAAATTCAATGACATGTCCAAAACTGTTGGACACAGCACATTCATTCTCAGGAAACCCAGTAACCAGTACTTCCTTTCATCAGACAAGAGTTACAATGGTGACAATAACAGTTGAGTGTCAGTCTAGGACCTCCATTCTCTCCTCTGATACCTGTACAATCTGTCAAGGCAGATTTGCCCAATTTTGTGTGGGGAGTTGTGTCAATGAGGAAGAAAGAGCAAACAACTTGGGAGTACAAGGGCACACAGAAGCACATTGATGAAGATGGCAGTGATTCACTCCTTGAAGGTTTTTCACCACCTATGGACTCTGGGTCCCCTCCAGGTGATTACAGACAACATGATAGTAATATGGCATCTCAGCAAAGGGGTATGAGGTCTTACCCTCTGTGCCAATTGGCAATGATGGCCTGGGAACTACCTCCTCAGTATTCTGATTCTTCATATTTCATACATCCTGTCAGAGTGGAATGTTGTGGCAAACAGACCAAGCAGATCTTGGGCAGAGCCACACAAGTAGAAGTGCAAGGCATTAGTGTTCAAGGATCTAGTTCAGATGTGGAGAATGCCTCAAGTACATCTGTTTGCATCCTTTCAAAACAGACTAGAGAAATTCTGTGACATCCTTGCAGCCATGTTTGGAGGGCGGAAATGTTCCTATATCTGTTTTCACACCTTCCCCTGATTCAGACGGTACTTCCCAAAGATAATTGTGATGACATCCTTTTGCTCCAGGTAATCTTGGTTCTCCCTATTAATGGTACTGGCCAAAGGTAATTATCTCAAACTCTCTCACACTCTGGATCTGTTCACACAGTCTCCAGGGTTACTGGTGCATCCAGATTTGGAGAAATTTCAATGGATAGCCTGGCTGATTCAGTCTCGACTCAAGTTTAGGTACTTGTTTCATGACAATGTGCAGCAGGTATTAAAGAAGGCCAGAAAACCACCTACTAAAAAAAATATTTTGTTTATAAATGGATTAAGTTGTCTGTGGGCATCCAAAGTATGAAGTATCATTTTGCCCTTATTTTCAGCTTCAGGAAAGAAAGCAGAGTGCTGGATAGTTTGTCTTAAAGAAAACTCTGATGCCACTTTGAAAACTAATCCTTTTATCTCTAAAGAAGCCCTGTCCCTACAGACAGAAAATGAAATAGGGTTGATTCACCATAAGAGCTTGCAATTCAAATACCCTTCTAGTAGAAAAATGTTTTTCCATCCTGAAATCCTCAGATCAGTCAAACTAGATGGTGCATATGGGACAAGTGTTAGTTTCTCTTACACAAAATTAAGAGCTCAAGGAAGGGCTAAAAGTTTTCTCAGAGGCCTCTTTTGGAAAACCCAATTCAAAAACATTTTGACATGAGACTGCCTTGAAAGAGGAGGATCCATGGGCAGACATGCTAGAATAGCCAGTAAATGAACCTTTATATGTGAAGGTCATGGGATAGTAACTCACAAATATTGTAAAACCAGAGAACACCTACCCTGAATGGGTGCTGGTTACATTATTAGCACCAACTAGCAAAAACTTTTCCATTCATTTATAAGTGATCTTCTAGTAGCAGGCTTTCTTGGCTCCATTACTACCAGCTGCTTGTCCTCAGAAACAGGTGTCTAAAATAAATTAAGACCCGATCGTCCAAGCAGTCAGTTTGCATATGATTGATGTCTGGGTGTATCAAACTTCCCTGTTCGTTTGTGAGTAGTTCCAGAATGTGAGAAAACTAGTGGTAATTGCCCCTGGCCATTTGTAAAAGGAAGAAACATAGTTGTCTGGGTCAGAAGGAAGTCATCACAATAATTACGGTAGGATCCCTTCTGAATCTACAAAAGTACACTGGATATTAGTGGAAAGGGTAGAAAGGCATACAGGAACCTTCCTGTCCAAAGAAAGGTCATCTATCTTCCAGGCTTTCTTGGATGGAGTCCATGAACAGAATTTTGTCAGTTGTTCAAAGAGGAGGCAGAGCAGTCTACTTGAACACCTCACAGATGGATCAAATCATGGCAGTTTAGATTCATGAGGGCCTGCCCTAGTACTGCACAGTTTGTCTACCACACAGTTTTGCTCTGACAGAATGTAGGATGCCTGTACAGTGAGACTGTGTTGTGAAGCTATATCCCAAGCTAACGTTGCTAGTCTGCATACAACCTGATGCTGCCTTGCTTGTTGATGCACCAAATTACTTTGGTATGGTCTATAATGACCTAAAGAGGTCCAAAGAACCAATGATGATTCAGACAGTTAAGTGCCTTGAGCAAGGCAGAATCTTTAATCTCTTCAGGACAAGAAGAATCCCTTTCTTTTACCAGAAACTACTTTACAAGAAGGATCACTAGTCTGAATTAAACCCTGAGCCAGACACAGTAAACTACTCATATCAAAAAAAGATTGAGTAGATGCATGCTTGGTTTTCTGTTTCTTTTTGACAGAAAAATGGACTAAACCTGTTATTAATGTCAGCAGCTGCTTCCCAAGAGATGGGTACAGCATTCTAATAACAGGGAAGCCTTCCCTTTTCCAGGACTGACAAGAGTGTCTCTTTCTTGCCCACTGGGCGCCTCAGTGGACATGGCTAGCTCCTGATCCATAGTAGCTGTAGGTGCTACACCAGATATAGATACAGGTTAAAAGACGACTGGTCTGAGGTACAACAAAGGGCCACAGCAGAGTCACCACCTGCACCTTGCTAGCCTGTTGTGGTGGCGAAGGCTGTTTGCTTAACTTTTTCTTTTTGTGGTTGGAAGGACAGGCAGCGGGACTGCTATTCTGTTCCTGTTGGCAAGCCAAAAATGGTGCCTTTCTCCTGGTAAAGACATGCCAGAAGAACTTCTAGTCCACAAAAGTTACTTTGTTTGACAGAAAAAACATATCAAAAGCACTTTACACAAAATGGTAATCCCACAAAGGAAAAATGAAGTTTCTCTGCAAAAAGTATGTTTTGTTTGTTTACACTACATTTAAACTGACAGAAAAAAAAATGAGTGCTCCATTTTAAAGTACTCTGCAGTCTTGAGACAATCTTAAAAAACAGCACTACTAGCTTTAAAATAACTTTCCTAAAGAGGAAAGTAATAAAGCATCAGTCACACACACATACTGAGCTTTTTGGTGTCACTATAGACAGCAACTTAAGATTTGACAAACACCTATCTCTCACTATAAAAAAGTCCATATTAAACTAGGCTCCACAAGACAATCAATTGCCAGGACACATCTGCTCTCTACTCTCCTTTACACTTCAGCCATTTTCACCAACCTGAAAAAAACAGACCAATCTAAACTTCTGTAGAAGCTTGCTACAATAAAATTGCCAAATTTGCCAATAACTATCGATTTAAAACCCACCAATATATAGCCTTGCACCAGCTCAATTGGCTTGAATTACCCAGCCTCCTAACTCTCACACAACTAACCACAGCACATGGTTTAATATACCAACCAGTAAAATGCCCAGCAATCTCCAACATTCTTCAACCTCTAACTAACAGAGACAGCCAAGATCCTCAAACAAATTTCTACTACAAGTAACAAAAGCCAACAACTACCAAAGTGACTCCCTATACTTTAATAAGATTTACAAAGCTTGGAACTCTATTCCCCAAAACATAACCACTAACCAGTTGTTGTTGTCTTTTGGCTTTTCCCGGTTAGGGGTCGCCACAGAGGAACTCCGGTCCGCTAATGATTGGCAGTAGATTTTGACAAACGCAGAGGTGCCAGCTCAACGTTCAACCTTCAACAAAGGCACTCACATTTATGCATGTCTTTCGAATGCTCACCCAACCATGGGGAGGACATGCAGACTCCACACAGAAGGCACTCCCCACACTCCAGCCGAGAATCGAATGGGAGAACCTCTTGCTGTGAGGCAACAACGCTACCGCTGCACCACCGCGAAATGCAACCACTAACCAGTCACAATTCAAAATTACTACTCAAAACCCACCTAACTCCTAGCTATGCTCCTCCTGCCTAACCCCTGGCTAACCACTGTCAATGCTCTACAATAACATAACTCTAACTAATTAATCAAGAACATGAAATTTGGAAACAAACTTGTAAATATAATTTTTGTAAATAGTCATGTGCCAAAAGTACCTTTCTTGTAAAAACTCTGAATAACTTTCTGTAAAACTTCAAAAATAAAAACCAAACAAACAAACAAAATGACACCAGAAAGGAAACAGTAAAATCCAACAACAGGACCGTGAATATCAAGTTAAGCGCTTTCACTCACTTTATTTACAATGAGCTTCTTCAGAACAAAGTACTTTACACACTCAATTCCTTTATAAACAGTAGTCAATTAAGTCACATGATGTTCCCAAAAGGGGATGATAATATAATGTTCAATATTTAAATAAATCAATATTAATGATAATGAATCCATATGAATGTAAAAGAAATTAATAATAAATAAATAACTTGTACAAAATATTACGAATATTCATATATAAATAAATTTGAATATGTATAAAAAACATATATATGTATAGGTAAATATAAAAAATATATGTACATGTATATATGTGTATATAAAATACAACTAACAGTTGACTACCTACTCCTAGCTAATGTTAAAAACCATTTAATATTGATGATACCATTAAGGCCAGGAGTTTGGTCAGCAATCAACATTATTTGCCATAAACTTTCTCGACACTCCAAAAAGGTTATGTAATCACCTGTAAATAAGTCTGAATTTACCTTTTCTAATACAAAAAAGGAAAACTTCTTAAAAAGGGGGCACACTGAAGCATGAACAGCCAAGGCATTGGTACCATCCTTCTTTCTAATGGCTAAACAATGTTCATAAATTCTCTTGTTAAGAGCTGTAATGGTCTTACCAATATAAAAACTTGTCACATGTGTCACACCTAGCACAATAAACAACATTAGTTGTGTTACAAGTGTAATGATCCTTAGACCAAAAAGTCCTTGCAATGTGCTTAAATTCAATACTAGACACGTTGCTCATAAATCTACACTGTTTACACCATCCACAAGAAAAACTCCCAACAGTGTGAGGTGTTATGTTAGAAACCACTTTTTTGTTGTTCTCCAATATGGACTTAATGTTAGCAATCTTTTTGTAAGAAAAAAATGGTCTACCCCCAAAATCTTTACAAGTTCCATATTTCCCATCATAACTTTCCAATGGTCTAATAAAATCTTTCTAATATAGACCATCTCATTACAGATGGGAATAGGAAAAGCTAAAGAAAATTTGGAAGAATCATTAAGTTGAGCTGTGACAGACACGCCCCTAGACATGTCCCCAATGCTTAAAATAGGATAGGCCGAGGTGTCCCTAAGCCCCATAACTTCCTGAATTATTGTGTTAAGCCAAAGCAAGTCATAACCTCTTTGAACAAAAACTGTGTCAGTTTGTCCACCTCATGCAAAAAAACACCTCCAAATGTATCAAAGTTCACTATCTATAGGTATGTCCATGAGATAGGTTGTGTGTACATGTGGGCCATAACTAACACTTCCATAGCTTAGAACACAAGGCCAGTTGTGCATATGATGCAGTAGTTCCCAGGGTCAGTAGAGGTTCCTCCTCATTGGTGTGGGACCACTGTGTATGTATGGCACTGTTCAGGTACATATCCTGTAGTATGGCCAGGGATTAATATCAGTCTGTCATGTGGTGCTATGTCCTCCAGGGGTGAATGTAGCACACATCCAGGGATACCATTTCGTAACAGTGATGATATGTGTTCTTCAATGATGAGGGTGGCTCTCACCTGGACATGTGAGAGGATATGGAGGTTACAGTCATCTGGGATAACTAATAACACGTGTGTAGGACAATGGGGGGGGGTACCTGCACCTAAACTGTCTGCAACAATGTTGCCAATATCTGTGCATTTGGTGAATGTGAAGCATCTTAACACTGCAGACAACAGATGCCTTCCGTCATGTGAATCTGCCCTGTGCTGCAGTAGCCTCCTACTATTGTTATACAATATGCCTGTATCTGTAGTCCACTGGACAGGATTAATAAGTGGTGTGCAGTTGTTCTGGGTTAGATATCTGTGTGCACAGTACATGCAGTATGTGGGATGTCTGTGGTAAGCATATGCAAAGGTGCTGGCGGTGTGTGTTGTGGCTTCCACTGGCCCAGTGGGCTGCATGGATAGCATCACTGTCATAACTACTGAATAACTGTGTAATTACATGCATACATAGCAAGGTAGTGTACTGTGCTTGTGGTGTTGTTTGGATATGTATATCCAGGCTGAGTAATGTGTGTCCACATCACAGGGTTGGATGGCAGCACACATCCAGTATGTATGGATGAACACCCAGAATGTGTCAGACGTGTCACCTGTGCAGAAGTATCTGGCCATTACCTGTGCATCCCCCACAACACACACACATGCAACATATGGCAGAAGTACTATAGCAGTACACACATGTTCATAGGTTCATACTAGGCTATCTGCCCGAGGGCATTTACAAGCCTAGCCCATCATTTTGTGGCTTACGCCACCCCTTTAGTATGGGGAACTATACCCATTATTTTGCTGTGCCTCTGTCGAGCAGTGACACTGAGGTAATCCCTGGGGTATATCTGCGATCTCCCATCCATTGGTCAAGATTTCTCTTGAACAAGGCCAGCAGGTGCTCTGCCTCACATATACCGGGATTTTGTTCCACAGCATAGGGAGTCTTTGGGTGATGAATCTATCCCTCCAGCACTTCCTATTAATAGCCGTGTCGAGGTTTAAGTCTCCCGCCCTTGTGGCTCTGATGGATCTAGATTTTTTGAGGTGAAGCATATTCATCAAATCTGGGTTTGACATGGCCTTGTATGTTAGGCAAAGGTCACCTCTGAGCAAGCGGTAAGCGACTGAATAGAACATACATGGACATGCTGGAGGGGCATATTCCTAACCGAGAGGGGCCGACAAGAATGGTAACAGCTATAACGTGGTAGTACTGGTGTGCTCCTGTGAAACCTGAAACAGGTTCATGTTACTGCACAGATATCGATGTCCAGAATGCTAGGTAGGGTTTTGAGTGTGTGCATCCTTGGGTCTAGACGTCCAGTGTTGAGTAGCATCACTCTTACTTCCTCATCCTTTGTGATACAAATGGATGTGGGTTTGCCTTATGAGCCTTACCTATTACAGGCACTATGGGTGTAGCAGGAGGCTCCGCCAAATGTCAATAGGACTGTGGTGACAGGTGCAAGCTGTCCCTAGCAAAGCATACCACCCCAAGATGGCAGGCATTGGCACACCTGTGAATGACACCAGTATGTCAGTCAATTGTTGGAAGGGATCATCGTGCCTTGATATTGTGGCATCGTTCTAGGTGAGGGTAGGATGCTACTCAAGGTCAGGGTCAAACTGTCTCGGGCTACGTGCTCAGAGAGCTCTGTAATGTCTCATGTCATGTAGTCCAGGGAGGAATGTGTCAGGCCATTCACAGCAGCATGGACATTGACTGAGTCATACCTGTACCTGCCTTGGGGTTACCTGAGTGTTTGTGTTATGTGGCAGGTCATAGTGCCTGACAGGCTGCACACCGTGACCCTCACTTCGTTAAGCCTGGTGAATGTGATGTGAGTGTGCCTGATGATAGAGGCACCTAGTACAGGTGTATGAGGTGTGTTGTTAACTGTTAATGGCTGTGAGTGTTCAGCACATTGGCTTTGTGTGATATGTGTTGCACATGTTCGTTTATGTGGTAGTGGTTGCCTGTCTGCTTAGGAGGTCTCTGCTGCATAGGCAGAGCTGTGGTCTGAGCCTACAAGTATGATCATGTGTGATCATGTGTTAGGTCCGCTGTTGTGGTAGGTCTACGTGAGACTGGAAGTGTAGTGAGTGATCCCCTTTGCCACCTGACTGGTTATGGCGGTATTGAGTAGACAGAGCCTAGCCTCCAGTCTGGTATATGGTTGCATCACTCACATGAGTTTGAATTTGTTGTTAGGAGGAGGGGGTTGTCTGTGTACATGCATCTGTTCTAACATTGTCTCTGGAGTACCACACTCACCAGCTGGACTGGGGAGGGAACTGACAACTGACCTCTGGACATGCTAGAATACTATTGTGAACTCTGTAATCACTAATGATTGAAAACAAGGTCCAGTGGGGAGTGAGGGTGTACTGACATTACCTACAACTGCTGACTGATATAAAAGTGTCAGTGAGCAAATGCCAGGTAACCTAAGTGCAATGTGTCACAATTAAGTAAATGCAACAATGACAAGCAGTCACTTGCTGTCATGTGTAACATGGAAGTATGTACAGTAAGCAATGCAGATATCAGTAGTGAGTCACAGATGTGTTGAGAAGATGTGTACTATGTGGAAGTAGCATACCAGTGAAATAACAAGCTAACAGATAACAAGCATATACACAAAGGTAGATCCAGGAGGCCTGGATGTAGTGTTTGCTACAACAAACAAGGTGTAGCAATGTCAGTAAGATACAGCTCAGATATGCAGGCACTATAAACCTGAAACCAGATGTCCCCAGCTATGAATAGCAGAGTACAGCCTATTGTCACACACGAGTGCAGACCACAAACCTCGTTAATGTTAAATAACTGGCCTGAAGGCCAACTGCCCATACCAGAAGTAATACACTTGTACACTGGGCCCACAATCAGCAGTTCCCAACTTCAATGGATGAAAGATATGTGTCCTGCCACCACAGTGCTTGCCACCAACCTCCCTAATGTAAAACAACCGGTCTGAAGGCCAAGTACTTAGTACAAATGACATAGAATGATAGCTACACTGTAATCAGGTTTTAACCAAGCAGTAATAAGTAGAAGTTAACACTCCCTGTATAGAATGTGTACCATGTATTGTTGAGATACTATGCTGATAACCTGTTTGTGTACCTTTCCAGATAGACATGGCACCAAAAGGAATCCTGCCTACTCTGCTGCAGAGGATGACGTGATCCACCAGAGCCTGGTGCGTGACTATGCCATCCTGTTCTCACGCACCACCCAGAATCAGCAGGAGAGGTCTGCATTGTGGCAAAACCTCGTTAGCAGGATAAATGATGTTGGCATGCATGATAGGACATATGAGCAGGTGAGACATCACTGCAGTGATTTGATAAGAAATGTCTGCCAGCGTGCTGCAGATATCCGCAGGCAACAGGTTGCCACAGGTGCGGGGTGGCCACATCCCCCTCACCAGACAGGAGGGACTACTGCTAAGTGTTGTGGATCCAGCCCCAGAACAACAGCAACAATCATGCATCCTGATGGAGGTTGGATCCACACAGCAGCAAGACAGCGAGCGTGCAGGTAAGATGCCATATTCATTTATTGTTATTACTTTTACATTTGTTGACCCAGATAGTCTATCTGGATATAAGTTCATTTTCAGTAGAGGCCTGTGGAGAAAAGCTCCACACATAACGTAATAAAGGCAGACAGACAAGTTGTTAATACAGACAGCCAACATAATAGAATTGTACACCAGCCTGTTAATTAAATCAACATACATGTAAGGAAGTCAAACAGTTTAGAGTCATACACAATGTACCGTTGGTTTCAAAGCAATCCTACCTAAAGCATAATGGTTATGCAATAAGGCAAAAGCCATATACATAATAGTTAGGGCGCAGAAGGGTAGAGAAGTAGAAGGAGTATGACAGATACAATGATATGGAAGAGGCAGGAGTCAAGAAGGGAAGTGAGGAAAAGAAGGAAGACAGTCAAGAGGAGGTGGGAGGGATGGGAGAAGTAGGTCAGAGCATAGAAGGACATCAAGGTGAAAGAAACAGGGTAGAAGCTAGTTTCTATGCACAATGAGGGGTTAAAGGTGAAGAGAGGGTAGGGAGAGGGAAGTTAGCCTGGACTCCAAGAAGAACAAAGCCAGTGGTTTTGGAAGTACAGTTTGAGTTGACGTTTGAAGAGAGGTAAGGGTGAGATTAGAGTTAACTCCTGGTATGTACATATGACTGTTCTGTACGCTGTTACTTCATGCACGCATAAGGTGTGCATGTGGTATGTATCTGTCATCATGATATATATACAGACATGATGTGTATAAGGGAACTAATGTACTACTGTACTGTATCATGTGCAAAACAAATGGCACACATGTGCCCACTGACATTACTCTCTTCACACTTCCAGGTCACTCCCATCTAGCAATGAGGCAGGCCATACATGCTGGTGAGTCTTTTTAACATTATCTGTAAAACAATTTATAAAACTAGGAAGAGTAGTGTAACTCTGTAGTAGACATGCTGATGAGTGTGTTCCCAATAACTGTAATTGCCAGGTAGTAAATTGAGTAGTGTAACACGGTACTGATGTGTGTGTTTACTGTGGGGTGTGCATGTGTGCAAGTGTGCCTGTGCCCAAGTGTGCATGTGTGTTAGTGTCCATGAGTGCATGTGTCCATTTCTGAATGTGTGCATTAGTATTGAAGTGCATCTCTTTCAAATATGTATTGAGACTGTAATCTGTGTTCCATGTTTTCCTCTCGTAGGTTCTGGTGCTGCTCTGGTGACCTGCAGCAGGGAACCTGAATCTTGTGCCCCAGGTACTGATGATGATGAAATGTCTGTAATGGTGCAGGAAGGTGTGTCTGGGTCTGCCATTGGTCAGCCAATTGACAGTACACAGCTTTCAACCCCGTCAATGTGCACAGTCATCCTGCCGTTACATCCTTTGTCACCATTGTCCCTAGGTGATGGACAGTCAGCAGTGGGCATAGATCAGGGTAATGTGGTACCTGTGGTACATGCATCCCCACAAGGCAGCCATGAGCAGGGGCCTCCAATGGTACCACGCAGACAGTCGCCCATGGGTTCTTGTGGGGGCATCCGTGGCCGTACTGCCTCTGGCCGACGTGCCCAAGGAGGTATGTCAACCTCCACTATGTTTAGAACTGTCATGCAGGCACAGGCACGTATGGAAAGGTACACCAGACAGGGTCTGAGGGAGCTGAGAGCATGTCGCATAGCCATGACAGATGGCATGCGTGATGTTGCGAATGCTATCCGTAACTTCACAGATGTCGTTGACAGACGTTGTGGGGCATAGAACAGCTGCTCCACAACCAGATGTCCATGGGCCAGGGCGATGGTGTGCTTTTGCGGCGTCGGCGTGGCCGTATGCCAGCAAGAGCACCAGCTGGCAGTGGCCGACGACAACAGGCCCACTCGCGCCTCAAGTGCCAGCACCAGCCCCAGCAATGCTGGGTCTGTGCTGTCATCCAGACGCCCCAGGAGACCACGTGCACGTGGCTCTGGACAGTCCCAACAGGGAACTGTGTCCAGTCAACACACCCCTGCTTCCGATGACAGTACCCAGTCTGGGTTAGTACCGGATACGGCCCGTAGCACCCCTGCCAGGCACAGGTACCGTGTCCGTGCCCACAGACACTGATCTGGATGACCTGACAGGTGCAGTCTGTGGCTGTCCACAAAACCCTGTACATGGCAGCCATTATGTGGGACTGTGTGCGTGCTTACACACATGCAGAAACCTAACACCTAGGGCAAACACATACACACACACACTGCACCAACAACGGTCCACCCTGTACTGCTGCCCCTCACAAACACACATACACACACATGTCAATTGGTGTTACCAGTGGCGGCTTGGGCATACCTAACCCACACCCTGTGCATATGATGACACTGTGCCACCTCCTGCATACTACAACATCGGTGCAGGTAAAGGTAAACACGTTGCTGATGCACAGGGTGACTACATAGATGTGTATAAGTAGTAACATGTTGGTAACTGTTGACTGTTGCAGTATAATTGTGTGTATATCCCAGCAGTCCTGCTGCAGTAACTGTATGAATGTCCTCAATTGTTATCTGCACCCATACTACTTAACAAAGTGTACCAGCTGCACACCATCACATGCTAACATTGACTATGGCAATGCGCATCTTGTGCTGTTATGTAGATTCAGCTACATGTATCTGTTCTGTCACACATGCATTTATACACACCCTGCTACCCACACACATGCACACGCTCACCTGCCATAACCATTATTTATCACCCTACATGAGTAGCTGTTGATACATGACAGGTACACATTTCAGAAGTGCACTATGTTGTTTACTACTGGCATCCCCTTCTCTACCTGTACTCACAGGGTGCAGGCAACCTCATCAGTTGAAAGATGTAATGTGCATCAGGTACTGTAGTACCCTGATTGCCACATCAAACATGTTTCCCATACGGAAATGCACACACAGACACATCCCACATCCACACACTTGCCACATTCAGGCTTCAGAACACTATCTAGGTATATTCGGGTACATGTGCGTGTTACAGTAGCATGTAACACTATACTGAGTACTGGCAGTTAGTTGTCTGTTGTCATGTTGTCTGTATAGAATAAAAGAATTGTTTGATTATCCTACTCCGTTTTGTGGACATTACTTGAAGAAGTGTTACCTTACATGTGTTATCAGTACCACCACCTTCTGTTTTGTAGTTTTGTTTGTATAGGGTGCTATCAACATCATTGCTTGTTAAGGGTAATGACCACCCTGCAGTGCATAGCCCCATGTGGCAAAAGCCACATCCCACCCCATCATTGTGCACACACACTAACCCCACCAACAGTAAAACACATACTTTCCATTTGCAAGATTCAAACCCATACCTAACTGTGCAATGACAGTAGAAACAGACACATTAGCAGAGTGTGCTATTTGCAGTAGTTGGAGAAATCTTTACTAATGCTGTACTTAGAGGGTGCTGACATCATCTGTGTGTAGGAGGAGGGATGTGCACCCTGTAGTGTGTTCTCCCAGTTGGCAAAAGGCAGTTAACCCTCCCAGCATAGTGCACACACATAAACCACACTCATACTAACACACATACATTCCCTTTGCAGGATTCAAACCCCTACCTAACTACGTTATGACACTGAAGAAAGACGCATTAGCAGAGCGTGCTATGCAAATTACTGGAGGACTTTGCTACAGGTGATATAGTTATACAGTCCTGACATCATCAGTGTTTCAAAAGGGGGATCTGCATCCTGTACGATACTGTCACAGTTGCTAATAGGGACATTTCCCACACACACATCGATGTGTTGGAGGTTTGCATATGTGGGGGATCCAGAACTCCAGTGTGATTAGTATATGGTTTGATTGCAATAATGAGGGATATACTCCCAGTGGTGAGCAGTTTGTACTCATGTTTGTAAAGATCAGCTCTAGTATATCTGCCCCTCTTGTGGGAAGGTTGGTTACCTGTTCCATAGCCAAAGAATGTCTGATCAATGGGAACCTTAGAGCTTGGGTATTGTGGCTTGTGTAATGTTCACAGTCTATGTTTGGGTAGCTGGCATCACCCAGTATGATGGTGTTTGCAGAGTAATCTAAACTCTCCTGTGTCAGCATGAAGGCTGTGTGGGAGTCCTGAGTTTGAGAGGGTGCTGTAAGAGCTCCTCTGTGTCTCTTTCCATGTGGTCCAGGGAGGTACGTCTCAGGTTGTTTGCACCAGCATGGACAATGTCTGCCTCATAGCTGTACTTGCTGTGGAGTGACCTGTGTGCCTGTGTTATGTGGCACATTCTATCACCCAACAGGTAGCTGACTGTGACCCTCACCTTGCTCTGTCTGGAGGGCGGCACGTCTGTCAACAGCTCATGTCAAGCAAGTGCACACCCCTCATAAATGATATGGAAACCTTCAAAGGCCCAAGGCCTGTTGAAAATATGGACCAGACTGCAGATACCTGTATAGAGGCATTCTGTGGACACATTCAGGAATGCATGGATCATGAAGCCACATATGAAAGCATGACCCAATTCTCCAAAGGCAGATGTCCTGGGTGCCGGACACCAGCCATAAACACACTATACAACAGAAGGATGACGCCACTACATGATACAACAAACTCCCAAAATGTGAAGGCACCACCGATGAGTATTGGAAGACAACTACAGGCACCCATATGATTGTCTAAGGCCATCTTTGAGAGAGGATTCCACAAGCCACTGAGGATAATCACAAGGCTGCCTGTAGTTATGTTAGTAACCTGGGTGGTACTACCCAGATATGCTCAGAGGTAATCCAATATGTCACACAAAATATAAAACACACAGACATTGCCATCATCCTAGTGGACAGGTTCAATGCTGCCTTCTCTCCCACCACACCAAAGGGCAAATATGTCTCGCAGCACAGTGCTTCCCCCCCTGACATCACAGATGCTCAGGTAAGAGATGCCCTTCCCAAAGCAATAAACACTGCATCAATGGGACCAGACAGTGTCCCAGGCTGTGTCCTACATGAACCACAAGAAGAGCTACACCCAGAAATAACACCACTGTTCAATCCCAGCCTTAATACACGATATGTGGCCAGAGAGTGGCATACAGCAGCAGTGGTCCCTCAACATTCAGGTGGTGCCATCACGGATCCTGGACACTACTCGCCCCATATGTCTGACTAGCTTTGTCTGCAAAGCTATGGCAAGGATCATCATGAACCTCACATATCTAGATATTGTGGACCTACAGACATGTCACCATACACAGTTTGGCTTTGTCAATGGCAAATCCTGCCTATCAAACCTGTTTGATTTCTTGGAAACAGTCACCAAGGCCACTGTCAAGGGGTAGGAGGTCCACACAGCCTACCTGGACCTTGCATAAGCCTTGGATACAATACCCCACTTGTGCATTCTAGGGAAGCTCACCAGTGTACATATTAACCCCTATGTCACTATGGGTATTGCACAGTGGCTCAAGGGCAGAACACACATGGTAGAATTGCTGGAGCCATGTCAGCCTCCAGCCTGGTACAAGTGGTGTCCCACAAGGCACAGCCCTAGGAGCTGTCATGTTCATTATATATTTGTCATAGGTACAGGCCAACATGGAAGTACTGTGGCTCAGCAAGTTGCAGGTGACTGCAGACCGAACACCATAATCAACTCACCAGCTAACACACGCATCCTCCAAAAGGGACTCTTGCAAACACATGACTTGTGCCACAGCCATGGCCTCAATGTGAATGACAGAAAGAGCATAGTCATCTCCTTTGTCAAACACTAAGTGACCACAACGTACCACATATGTGTTAATCCAGTAAGTGCAGACCAAGGAATTATGGACCTTGGGGTACACAGGTTGATAGCATTCTACCATTTGACAACAACATGGACAAAGTGGTTAGGTAAGCATGTTATATGGGCCACATCATCATGGGATCCACATGTAGGCCAGGGAGGACATTGTGCCCTTTACTCATCCCTCATCATGCCCATAATTGACTATGATGAACCTGTCGGCATGCACCTTACCAGACACCTGCAGCAACTGGAGCTACCACATATGTACCTCGACAAGGGGATCAAAGTGCTCAAACAGATGCCACATACTGACTGGTTAAAGTAGCAGCAGCTCTACTCAGTGACATACTGCCTCTTCATAGGCAATCTGTGCCTGACATAGAAGGCCAGGTCATACCCTCACTTAATGGCCATGCTGCATCTCAGAATATCCAGATCCCACAGGATACACGCTGGAAATACTTGAACCTCAGGAGTGATATAAATAGGACATGGTGGAGGGGCACATTCACAACTCAGAGGCTCCCTTCATTCCTGATTATTATCCCAATAGAGGTTAGGCAGACTGACTCAGTGACTATCTTCAAGACCGATATTAATGACTGGATGTGACATTGTAGGGTTACCCTGGGTATCACTTATGTGTCACTGTGAGAAAGAGGCACAGTATACTAACCTTGGAAAAGGGCATAGCAAGACAGATTCACAATGCATGTTGAAAGGCACACACATTCTGGCTAGGTGGATACATGCCCTGGGCAGATATCCCTGTACGAACCTATGGACCTATGTCTCTTTTTCACCATTGGCCCTATGTGCTGTCAATCACCAATGTAATCTCAATACTCTGGTAGCATGTGCAAAGGTCAGTTGGCAGTCACCTCTATGGTACAGTTGTGGAATATGTGTGTCATGTAGTAATGTCACAGCTGCCACATGTACACAGTCAACCCTATCCCCTACCCATTGATGTACATCACATGTATGAGATGGAAACACATGGCCAAACTGTAACAACAACATACAAGTCAGTCAGATGCATGGACACATATGACTCAGTCATTGTCCATGCCACCACAGCTGATGTGGGATGTCGCTCACTGGGATACATGATAGGGAACATGGAAGGGATCACTGAGCAAGTGACACAGGCTGGTAGACCCCTGACCTTGGTTGGCATCAGACCCTCACCAGGGATTCCGACAAATTACTGAATGCTAATGAATAAGTGTAGCTACAACACCCTAGCTGAATGGTTCTTAGCATGCAGTCACTGCATTGCTATGGAATACTGTCTTACCACTCCCACAACAGGTGAGAACATGCAGCTCCTGTACATCAACAACATGTAGACTTTATGCCCCAGACCAGGTGTGCATCCCTCACTACTAGGCTGATAGCATCTACATCTCACACTGTATATACACATCCCACATGCAGCATCTGCACAGAAGACCACGGTCATAATGTTACCCTGTGCAAATACCATGTATTCACATGTGGCAGGCATCACACATGGTAACTATTGAAAGTCACAGGTACATATGTGTATTTGGCACACATACATCATGTGTTCATTGCCATAACCGTGTAATCAATGTCATGCATTATTGTGAGGGACAACCCACACACATGGGCATTCTGTGTGTGCACAACACACATGGCATGTCTGTAATCAAAAGCCATACATAATTGTGATATCGTTTAGAAAGGGGTATGTGCATCCTGTAGTGTGTTTTCCCAGTTGCCAAAAGGGATATATCAATCATACACACTTACCCCCCTTCACACACACTTGCCACCTGCTGGATTCAAACCCCTACCTAACTATGTTAAGACACTAGAGACGGACGCATTAGCACAGCACGCTATTCGCATTACTGGGGGATTTCCTTTCCCCTGATATACTTATAGGGTGCTGACATCATCAGAGTTTAGAAAGTGGAATGATCATCCTGTGGTGTGTTTTCCCAGTTGCCAAAAGGGATGTTTCTTTCATACACACTTACCCCCCTTCACACACACTTGCCACCTGCTGGATTCAAACCCCTACCTAACTATGTTATGACACTACAGACGGACGCATTAGCACAGCGCGCTATTCGCATTACTGGGGGATTTCCTTTCCCCTGATATACTTATAGGGTGCTGACATCATCAGAGTTTAGAAAGTGGAATGATCATCCTGTTGTGTGTTCTGTGCTATGTTGTGTAGTTACTGTCCGAATGCTTTTTGTGTGAACAAAACAGAAAGTATACTGTGCCTGCAGGTTTTGCATGGGATACTTTGCACACAATTGTCAACATCCGTTCATACTGACCTAACACTGTAGCACTGTCTAGTGTAGTGTTTCAGTACTTTCACTGTGGTGGTCAGTATCCTGGGCTTTAGTCCTATCACTGCTTTACATTTCCATAGTGTGCACAACAGCCTGGTTAGGGTCCAGTTGTGCACATCTGCACAAAAGCAGTGCCTCTACAGACCCTGTTAATTGCTGCCCCATAAGCTTAACAAGTGTAGTCTGCAAATCTATGGAGAGGATCATAATTGAGCTCATAAACAAAGATATAGGGGACATGCAGACATTGTACCCATCCCATTTTGGCTTGGTCAGGGGCAGATCATGCCTTTTGTACTGGGTTGACATCTTCAAATTGGTCACTTAGGCCATTGTTGGGGAAAGGCAGTCCATACAGCCTACCTTGGCCTTGCAAACACTTTCAACACAATACCCACTCAGGTATTGTGGAAAACCCTAACAACTGAAATGTAAACCCATATGTCACAAGATGGGTTGCAAACTGGCTTAAGGACGGGACCCACAGGGTTAGAGTTGCTGGCACTATGTTAGACTCCAGGCTGGTCACAGGTGGTGTCACACAGGGCTCAGTCCTTGGCCCCATTGTTTGTCATGTACTTCCCAGAAGTACAGGCCAACATGGGAGGACTTTGGATGACAATGTTAGCAGATGACTGCACACTGGGCACCATAGTGGACAGTGCATCACACACAGATATCCTTCAGAAGGGACTCACAGTAACTGATAGCTGGTGCCAGGGCCATGGCCTGAAGTCAAAGTGCACAACATGTGTAGACATACCCTTCAGGAAAAGCAAGGTGACCCCAAGCTACCATATAGGTGGCAATCCTCTAAGCACAGAGGAGGTTATCATGGACCTGGGGACCCAGGTTGACAGTCGCCGTTCTTCTGAGACTCACATTGCTAAAGTGGCTAGGAAGACCTTCTACATTGCCCACCTGATCAGGATGGGATTCACATCCAGATCTAATGGGTCATTGTTCCCCTGTACTCTTCACTTATCAGACCGGTGATCGAGTCAAATGCCCTATTCTGGCTGTATCTCACCCAACATCTGCAGCAATTGGAGACACCCTGACTGTCCCCCACCTAAAGGATCAAGGAACCCCAACAGCTGTCATATGCTGCCGGATTGAAGACACTCACACTCTATTCACTCACATACCGTCTGCTTAGAGGTGACATGTGCCTGACATGCGAGGCCATGTCCAAACAGAGATTAATGGACATGCTCCACCTCAGACTCAGAAGATCCACCTGAACCACTAGTGCAGGTGACTTACACCTTAGCAGGGATGTATGTTGGACATGTTGGAGGGATGGAGTTATCACTCGGAGACTCCCTGTGCTGTGGAATACAATCCTGGTCCATTTGAGGCAGAGCACCTTGCTGGCTGTGTTCAAGAGGTATCTTGACCTAATGCTAGTCGGAGAATGTGTTTGTCCATCAACACATTGTGCGTAGTTTGCCATGTCATATGTCTTGTTTAGTATACTGTGCCTCTGTCTACCTGTGACATAACATTGATACCCAGGGTAAACCTCCCATCTCCCATCCACTCATTAGGATTCCTGTTGAAGGGACTCAACCAGTGTCTCTATGGACAACCTATACTGGTAGTTTACTCATGTGTGGGGTGGCTTCTGTGTTTTGGATAATGCAGTACAGCCTGTCCTATATATGTCAGTGCTGGGGTTCAGGTCCCTCATGTGCATAGCTCCCTGCCATTCAGATTGTACAAGGTGCAGCATGTGCATTGATTCCAGCTTGGACATGGCTTTCTACATCAGGCACAGCTTGCATCTGGGTGGACAGCATGGCAGTGTGTGGAGCTGCACTCTGTTTAATCAGACTACACATTACATGTGTTCCAGCTCTGTCATACTCCTGGTGAGGTACTGTTGTGGACTTTACAGGTGCTGGATGTGTGTGCATGAGGTACAGCCCACAGGGGCTGTTGTGGTCATTTCTAATGCTGATGAAAGATAACTGCAGAACCAGAATGACCTCCCCTTAGCTAGATGTCAGACAGCATGGACCATACAATCACAACTGAAAACAGGACCCTCTCCACAAAGGGAAAGTGTCCTGTCTGGTGGACCCCAGCCATAAACAAACTGTATGACAGATGAGGGTTACTAATGCAAGACAGAGCTACATCTCCAAAAGGGAAGACAGCTGTGATCAGCACTAGTAGAAAGCTACATTATCTCATAAAGACATGCAAGGTCAACTTGGGGACATAAATCACCAAAGACAATGAAGGTAACCACACTGCTTTCTTCAGTTATGTCAGACACCTGGTTGTGAACCCTCGGATATGCTCAGAGTTGGTACACAACAACATATATTCCAGTGACCTGACAGATATTGGCAACATTCCGGCGGATAGCTTCAGTGCAATTTACCCCCTCCCTCACCCCCAAAACAAGATAGTTATCACTGCTGTATGTAACCTCACTGTCATCTTGGATGTCCATGTGAGAGCCACACTCAGCAAAGACAAGTACACAGCATCCATGGGACCTGCTGGTATCTCCAGTTGCATGCTATGTGAACTCCAGAAGGGGCTGGACCCATATATACAACTGCTATTTAACCTTAGTCTTGCTACAGGATATGTACCTGAACACTGGCATACGGCAACAGTGGTCCCACTCCACAAAGGAGATGCCTCCACAGACCATGGCAACTACCACCACACAAGCTTAACCAGCCTTGTCTGCAAAGATATGGGAGGAGTCATGGAGCTCTTACACAGACACATTACTGACCCACGGACCCTTGTTCCCACCTAGTTCAGCTTTGTACAGGGCAGATCCTGCCTTTTGCACCTTTGCACCCGAAAAGTACCTACCATGAAGATCAGGGTTCTTCAACACATGTCATATGCTTCCAGAATAGAGGAAGTCCAGCTTTGTTCAGTGTCATACCGATACTTACAGGTGACCTATGCCTGACATACAAGACCATGTCCAATCAGGATTTGGTGGACATGCTCCACTGCAAGCAATCCAAATCCACCAGAGCCATGAGAGCTGAGTATTTGAACCTCAGCACATACATATATAGGACATGCTGGAGGGACAGAGTCATAACTCAGAGGCATCTCACACTCTAGCAGAGTATCCCAGTTCATGTTTGACAGAGTCCCTCACTGACTCTCTTCAGGAGACATCTGGACAACTGCATATGAGACGGAGGCACAGACTAGACAGAGACACAGTCATGTTATTCAATTACGTAAGGGGTCATAATGTGTCACTACTAAGTCAGAGGCACAATATTCAGAATCTATTCTGTACACTTATTACCACTATAAGGGGTGGCAATAGCCACATTACTATGGCTAGGCTTATACATGCACTAGGGCAGATAGCCTAGTAGTACACTATGACACTATGAAACACCGGTGTATGTGTAGCTATTGTCAATCAAACAGTATGATGTGGCTTGGGGGGGGCTTGATATCTCCCTGTATTCCAACATTGTTTTGTCTATTCCTTCTAGCATGTCTAGGGATCAGTTGCTAGTGTCCTCTCCTGCTCAGCTGGTGAACCTGGGAATATTGAGGCACTGTTACACTTGCACTGACAACCCTCTCCTTCTGCCATAAAACACACATACATGTGAGAGATGCAACTATATAGCCAAAGTGGAGGCTGAGCTCTCTCAACATAGGACTAGCAAGACCAGAGAGAAGGTGAAGGTAACCACACACACATCTTTAATCCAGTCTCACATGGCACTGTCACAACTTAAGATCATACACATAGACACACAGAGACACTCTCGGAGGCTCTGATCAGAAGTCTACCAGAATGGCAGTGGCCACCACAGCAGACACTCACACAACTGCCTCCACAGGGCACAGCACATGCAACACATTGACCACAGAGTCGGTGTGCCAAACAGTCACAGCCCTTAAGGCCAAACACAATGCCAGACACACTTGTCATAGGTGACTCCATAGTCAGACACACTGATGTCCCACTCACCAGATCAGGTACAGAGGAGGTCACAGTAAGCTGCCTATCGGGCACTGGAATCCACCACATAATGCAAGCACTCAGGTCACTAAACTGCAAGTACAGGTCTGACCCAGTCATAATCCATGCTGGTGTGAACGACCTGAGATGTACCTCCCTGGACTACATGGAAAGAGACATAGAGGATCCCTCTGATTATGTAGGCCAGGCAGGTATGACCCTGACCTTCGGCAGTATCCTACCTTCACCAAGTATGATGCCACATAAACAGAGACAAGATGATCAGCTGTAGTATTTTGCTTAGACTATGGTGTCATTCTAACGGGGTCCAATGTCTGTCTGCCTGCGATGACATGCTGGACACGCCATGGTGATTTGCAAGGGACGGCTTGCACCTGTCACCCTGGGCTTCGGATTTCAGATGATGCTCTTGCCACCCCATTGTGCCTTTTTTATGCAAGATTCAGATTCTACACCTACCACCCTAGAACACAGTAAAGGAAAGACACTAAGGGTAATGCTGCTCAATGCCCAAGGTCTCAACCTCAAGCTGCACACACTCTATGCCCTTCTCAGTATGTAGCACATTGATGTCTGTGCTGTGCCTGAAACCTGGTTCACAGCTTCTGACAGCACCCCGGCACTATCGGGTGTTACCTCATATCATGCATTCCGGCACCAGCATCCCAACACCAAGAAGGATGGTGGGTGTCCATATTCATCAAGGACACCCTCACCTCATGGTTGGTGGCAACACACAATGCATCAGAGACCATCCAGGTGCCAGTGACCGTAGGCAAGACTGCTCTGCAGTTTGTAGCATGTTACATGCCACCCGCTCAAACTCAGGTACCTCACACAGCTATCCTGCAAACACTGAAGGGGATAAATGTATCTCCAAACACCATCCTACTGGGTGATTCCAACTATCCACATATAGACTGGGATCACTAATCATGCCACAACACTCTAACACAAAGGTTCCAAGAGTTCATACACTGAAATGCCATGGAACAGCTGGTCCCAATCCCCTCAAGTGGAGGCAACATTCTAGAACACATCATCACGAACATGGGGTCACACTGTTCAACACCAGACGTATACCCATCATTGGTGAGATCAGATCATGGACTACTCTCAGTGGGAGTCCACATCCCACCCACACCCCAGATGGGAAAAGAAACAGTGAAGACCTTCTCAAATGCCAACTTCACATTTCTGAGGACTGGTGTGGTCTCTTTCAAGGCCCCCAGGCCAGCGGACACCATTACTCAAGCCACTGTATCACTTAGAAATGCCTTCTACCAGCACCTCCAGGACTGCATGGATCAGGCAATCCCCAAAAAAAAAGACTCTTTGTACCACAGGCAAGCATCCAGTCTGGTGGACCCTAGCCATAACCAAGCTGTACAACACAAGGAAGGAGCTACTACCAGATAGAGCATAATCCGTAGGGCGAAGACACCCTGCTCATTGTGAGTAAAACACTGGGTTCCCCCATACAATCATCCGAGGCATGTTTTGAGAGTAAACCCACTCAGGACTCCAGGGACAATCATGAGGCCTTTTTTACCTATGTTTGAAACCTGGGAGGGAACTCCCAGATATGCTCAGACTTAGTTCAGAATGATGTTGATATCACTGCACCTACAGACATTGGCAACATACTGGCTGACAGGTTCAGTGCAGATTTCCCCCCCCCCCAACTGGAGGGGTATGTACACCAGAGGAATGTAGCCCCCCAAACATCTCCACTGCTGGGGTGGGAACTGCTCAATCCAAGGCAGAAAACACTTTATCCATGGGACCAGATGGTGTCCCCAGTTGTGTGCTCCATGAACTCAATGAGTAATTACACCCACAGTTAGGGCAGCTGTTTAATCTTAGCCTCATCTCAGGATATGTTCCCAAGGAGTGGCATACAGCAATGGTGGACCCACTTCACAAAGGAGGTGCCTCCACCAACCCCAGAAACTACCATCCCATCAGTTTGACAAGCCTGTTCTGCTAAGGTATGGAGAGGATCATAATGGGAATTCTAAATGAAGACATAGGGGACTTGCAGACATTGGATCCAATCCAGTTTGGCTTTGTCAAGGGCAGATCATGCCTTTTAAACTTGGTTGACTTTTTCAAAACACTCACCCAGGCCATTGACATGGGCAAGGCAGTCCACACAGCCTACCTTGACCTGGCAAAGGCTTTCGACACAATACCCCACTCAGGTATCATTGAAAACATCACCAGCTTAATTGTGAACCCATACATCACAGCATGGGTTGCAAACTGGCTAAGTGACGGAACACACAGGGTCAAAGTTGCTGGTGCCAGTTCACACTCCAGAGCTGTCACAAGTGGTGTCCCACAGGGCTCAGTCCTGGGCCCACATTTGTTCAGTATCTACTTTTCAGAAGTACGAGCAAACACAGGAGGATTATGGCTGACAAAGTTTGAAGATGACTGCAAACTGGGAAGCATAGTTGGAAACCCATCTGACACAGACATCCTTCAGAAGGGTCTCATAGACACGGATAACTGGTGCCACAGCCATGGCCTTACATTAAACACTAAACAATGCATAGCCATACCCTTCAGGAAGAACAAGGTTACCACTACTTCCCATCTAGGTGGCAATCCTCTAAGCACAACGTAGGTTATCAGGGACCTGGGCACCCAGGTTGACAGTGACCTTTTGTTTGACACTCACATTGCCAGGGTAGTTTGGAAGGCCTTCTACATTGGCCACCTCATCATGCAGTGATTCACATCTAGATCAAGGGAGGTCATTGTTCAGCTGTACTCATCACTCATCAGACCAATGATTGCATACAATGCCCCATTCAGATTGGATGGGCCCACATATTCCTCGACAGGAGGTGAAAGGGTCTCAAACATATTTCTTATGCTGCCCGACTGAAGGAATTCCAGCTGTATTCAGTCACTTACTGTCTGCTCAGAGGTGACCTGTGCCTGACATACAAGGCTATGTCCAACCCAGAATTAATGAACATGCTTCACCTCAAGACCTCTACATCCATCAGAACTACAAGGGCAGACGACCTAAACCTCAACACAGATAGTAATAGGATGTGCTGGAGGGACAGATTCATCACCCAGAGAGTCCATATGCTGTGGAACAACATCCTGGTACATGTGAGGCTGAGCACCTCACTGGCTTTGTTCAAGTGAGATCGTGACCAATGGATGGGAGATTGCAGGTATACCCCAGGGATAACCTCAGTATCACTGCTTGACAGAGGCACAGCAAAATAATGGGCATATTATCCATCAACTTGCAGGGGTGGCAGAAGCCACAAAACTCTGGGCTAGGCTTATTAATGCCCTAGGGCAGATAGCCTAGTAAGAACCTATGAACCTATGGACATAGGCCTGGGGCAGTTCCTGCTATTAGGACAGTGGTCTGCAGCAAGCTATATAGTAGTAGTCGGTTTTAGCCATTGGTTTTGACCATGGCTATTCCATGTTGCTTCTTGTTGTGGTACAAACATGGGTGTGTGGTTATCCATGCTATTTATTGCTAGTCACCCTCATTTTGTATCTTGTTCCATGTTTTTGCACATGTACATCACTGTATGATGTGCAGCTGTTTCCGCAGGGTCATATGCGTGGATATGGATGTTAGTTGGGGTCCTCAGGTGTGCATATTGTACATGATATTACATTACTTAACACATGGCATTCATGCCTCAGGTGGTGCTGCAGGGCCACCTCTGTCGGATACACATACTACACTCCCTGTACGTTTGGAAGCAGGTTGTGTCATGTTAGGCATCCCTGTTACTGTATGAGTGAGTCAGAGCGGGTATCAGTCCCAGTGTTCCTACTGACCAAGCATATGTGCTATCGTTGCCTCTTTGCCAAGGCCAGGGCATACTGGGCACGCCTCCTTCTGCCTACTGGGACAAGGTCAGGTTGTTCCTCCTCCAAGTCACCTCTGCCTGTGGTGGCCTTGGCAATGGTGGGGGGATGTTTGGCCCAGCCCTGTGCTGGTCCTGCTGCAGCTGTTTCCGCAGGATCATATTATGTAGCATAGCACATATCATGATCATTTGGGTACATGTAGTTGGTGTGTACTGCAAAGCTCCACCAGACGTGTCCAGACACCGGAACCGTGACTTGAGCAGCCCAAACACACGCTCTATGATATTACGTGTTTGTGCGTGTGCCTCATTATGGCGTTCCTGTTCAGGTGTGTGTGCATTTCTGATGGGTGTCATCAGCCACGGCTCAAGTGCATAACCTGCATCCCCACTAGGTGTCCGTGTGGGAAGTCCCCATTGGCAAATGATTGGTACAGCTGCGTCAGATGCCAGATGTGGGAATCGTGGTAGCTCCCAGGGCAGC
The DNA here is from genome assembly GCF_019279795.1 of Protopterus annectens. Taxonomy (NCBI): domain Eukaryota; kingdom Metazoa; phylum Chordata; order Ceratodontiformes; family Protopteridae; genus Protopterus; species Protopterus annectens. The sequence goes on along the minus strand of NC_056741.1, from coordinate 1,175,171,854 downwards.
CAGCACACACATTCATTATTATGCCCTGGGCATCACACATGACCTGGCAGTTGATGGAGGGTATCCCTTGCGGTTAATGTAGGCTCTACCCGCTCACCGGCTGGTGCTTTGATGCGTATGCGTGCAGTCTATTGCACCCAGCACCTCAGGGTATCCCGCTATTTGCTGGAAGAGACGATATTGCTGGCCACAACCTCACGGTCATTAGGGACATATATATGATCACTGACATGTGGTGACATGGCATCCAGGAACTGGTGCAGTACCCTGGAGGCTGATGCCTGTGATATCCCCATCATATCGCCAGTTGGTCTCTGGAAGGTACCTGTTGCTAGTATTCTTAGGCCAACACATACCTTGGTTTCCACTGGGATGGGTTCCCCTCTGTTGGTTCTGTGTGTGAGGCGTGGCCTGCACAGCTCAACAATCTGCTGCAGGAGCTCTCTGTCCACTCTATAGCACTCTACTATCTCCAGCTCATGTAACCCATGGTAGGTGACCCTGGGCCTGTATACTCTTCTCCTTCTCCTCACTCTGGGTTGTCTGTCAGCATCTGCATTGTCACCACCCTCAGCAATTCGCCTATGCCTGACTATAATAGCTATGGCAGCCCCTAGCATTTCTGCTCTGAGTTCAGCTTTTTTCAGTTTTCAATTCTGATAGCTTAGTTTCTGGCAGTATCTGTTGTGAGAAACAGCCTGCACTGCTCCTTGCAGTGTTTTAAGTGCTGGGTTGGGTTTGTAGTCTGCCTGTGTAATTGCCTGCTTCTAATTGTTTCCACCAATTAACTCCAGTAGTATCCTCTGGCAGTTTACCTGGATTTTAGTTGTTTCCTGTTTCCTCTCTGTTTCCTGAGGGGGAGCAATGTGCACACCAGCTTACACAAGCTTACAGTCACTTAAACACGTGCACACATCCTTACACGGTGTTACACGCACGCACACATCCTTACACGGTGTTAGCCAGGCTGATTCATGCTAAAATGCGCGCACACTGCCTTACACATGTGCACGCCACAGAAACCGTTGTAAACAGTTTGCAACACGCTCCCACATGTTGAACCTGCCTTACACGCGCGCATGCACGTATATCAAGAAACTTTGAGTGTAGGGATAGCGTATACCCTCAATTTCTTGACTTTCCTAGTGTTCTGTTGGGACACACCTCCCTCCCTGATGTCTGTCTGTCATCTGTTACCTTACATTGCCCTCCAATCTGGTACATTTATTACTATCCTTCCCCCCGTGATGTCACCTACCTCTTACTCTGTTCCTCCCCTTCTCTAACTCTTACACTACTCAGAAAGTGCTCATTACCTATGTGGCAGTGTGATTCAGTATTGTAACCCTCATTTACATAGGATTGCCTAGTAATGCTTAGTTACATGTCTTACACGGAGCTTCCCCCCCTTGACAACCACTAAACGGAGGCCATATTGTTTTTGGTCTGCAAGTCCCTCCATTGACATTTCATGTAATACATAAATCCCACAATTGTGGGTTTATAAGCTTCGGTTTTCAGTTTTAGGTAGCGCACCCGTTTGCTGGTGTGCGCTGCAGTTAAACACAAAAATCCCGTGAAAAAAAAAAGTTATATAACTTATTTTTGCAACACTTTTTCATGCCAATGGCCACATATTTGGCCATTGGCATGCTTAATGAAACATATGCACCCTTTATTTGGAGCTGACATAGCTCCATTTTTAATTTTGCAGAAATGTACTCAGTTGTCAGCTGAGTACATTTCTGCAGCTAACACGTCCGTTACACGGACTGGTTTCTGCTTCGTGGATCGCTCAAATACCTCATTTGCATATCTTTGAGCTGCAAATGAGGTATTGAGCATTTCCAAGCCCAGTCCGTGTAAGAGACGTGTTAGCTGTCTCTTACACGGAGATTTGGGCTGTTCCTGAATCAGGAGGCTTACACGGAGGCTTACACTACTCTTGAACTCCGTGTAAGCCTTCCTGAATCTGGCCCATTGTTTAGCCATTAGAAAGAAAGATGGTACCAATGCCTTGGCTGTTCATGCTACAGTGTGCCCCTTTTTTAAGAAGTTTTCCTTTTTTGTATTAGAAAAGGTAAATTCAGACTTATTCACAGGTGATTACAAGATCTTTTTGGAGTGTCGAGAAAGTTTATGACAAATAATGTTGATTGCTGACCAAACTCCTGGTCTTAATGGTACCATCAATATTAAATGTTTTTTAACATTAGCTAGGAGTAGGTAGTCAACTGTTAGTTGTATTTTATATACACATATATATATATATATATATATATATATATACATATATTTTTTTATATTTACCTATACATATATATGTTTTTTATACATATTCAAATGTATTTATATATGAATATTCGTAATATTTTGTACAAGTTATTTATTATTAATTTATTTTACATTCATATGGATTCATTAATATTGATTTATTTATATATTGAACATTATATTATCGTCCCCTTTTGGGAATGTCATGTGACTTAACTGACTACTGTTTATAAAGGAATTGAGTGTGTAAGGTACTTTGTTCAGAAGAAGCTCATTGTAAATAAAGTGAGTGAAAGTGCTTAACTTGATATTCTTGGTCCTGCTGTTGGATTTTACTGTTTCCTTTGTGGTGTCATTTTATCTTCTCTGTAAAACTTGTCTATTTCTTTAACTGGTCATCCATATTGTTCTTCTTAATTGCATCAGTATTATTGTCTATTTAATATTATTGTCTATTTAATATACGAGTTACGTATAATGTTTTACATATAACGTATTAATTTATTTAACTGAACATCTGTATTGACCTTCTTAATTGTATTTGTTTGTCTATATGCAACTGATGAGTTATGCATATTTATGTTGTAAGTTGTTGAATTTGTCTTATGTTACTGATCTTGCAAAACTGTACTTGTGGGGCTTTTCCTCTGGGCCTCCACTGAAAAAGGGCAATTGCCCAGTCGGACTGTCCCAGTAAACAAACGTCAAATAATTAAAATAAATAAAGGAAACTGAAGTTTTTCCCCCACCCAAAAGGAACTTAATCTGCTGAGCAAAGGAAAGCACAAGCCTACTGTCGAGGAACATACTTTTCTGAGGCAGTAAGCTCTGAAAGGCTTCATGCACAACCTTGTCCTTTAGTCAGCTCGGCTTAGGCTGCTTGACAGTTAGAAACTTTGATGGCTATTACATCCTTGCCAGGATATAACCAATATAGCTAAGGCTACTGCAGGAGTAATCAATATGCTGAACATTTACTGTTATAAGGTAAGTGGAACTTGTACAACTGTACTTAATTCAGAAGACCACATTTTATGTGCACTCACATTTTATGAAATTTATACAGGCTTGGTAAATGTTTTGAAAATTAGCTCCAGTGTATGCTTTTCTACCTCTTCATAAATGTCATTTCAGTAAAATCCATTCTTCCAAATTTTTTTAATATGCACAGATGAGTTGGGTTTGGGGGGTTAGTCAACACTGACTGGAAACTGTTACATCAAACTTGGGATCAGAGGATTGAGTGAGCTATATAATGCAGTAAAAGCACAGATGTCTGCTCATCATCCCTAATATGCTACAGATATCCATGCCATCATTACAACAGTAGGTCTGCTTGAATGGATTGTTAACTGACGGTTAGTGCCTATGAGTCCTAGATCTATATCTTTTTACCAGTTTGGCACATGAAGATTCTGTATCATGGCTTTATACTGGCAAGTAGTCACTCCATGTCATGATGCACACATCTGTACATGTTTTGATGTAGAATACTAATTATAGTAGGTTTCATGCAAATAATGTGTATTTCTAATGAGTGGCTGAGAAGAAAACTGCTAACAGTTGTTGACTGGTGCTTTTAACATTAATTTTTAGAGAAATTCCACTAGTTTTAACTAGCTGCTTTCATCTGACGTGGAAATGCTACACCTATAATACTCTTTGGTTTAGCAAAAAGGATATGTTGTGGATGCAATTCTCTTGTGCATTTTGAGAAGAGGGATATGCTAGGAGCTACTGCTTCACAGAACAGGACATTTTTCAATAAATCTGATTAGCTGAAATATAGAACACTTGTCTGAGCCTGTCCACAGGAGGTAGGAAGGTTACTTAAACTTGTGATTACATTCTCTGGAATGCTTTGCCCAGTCTGATGCCATGATGGAGTGTATAAATACCACAAAGTATGCAAATCAAGCAGACATATGTGTGTATATATATATATATATATATATATATATATATATATATATATATATATATGGATTCTATACATTTGATCGAATTACACTTAGTCGAAAATGATACCAGGCATTGCACTTCACTGAAAGCTCACTTGACTGAGAGCTCACTTGGTCGAAGTTCATTTGGTCAAAAATGGAATATAGCCCCTGCCCCACTGTAGTGCAACCCTGGAGTGAGAATATTAAGAAAGGGGGGTTTTGGGGGGCGTAGCCCCCACATAATTTTAATGTATTCACTATTAAAAGAAGATATATTCATTAGAAATGCATTAATATATATATATATCTTTAGTTAAAAACTATTGGCATAATGTGGGGGGGGCTGTGCCACCCCCCCCCCCCTTACTTAATATTCTCACACCAGAGTTACACTGCAGTGGGGCAGGGGCTATATTCCATTTTCGACCAAGTGAGCTTTCAGTCAAGTGAGCTTTCAGTGAAGTGAAACGCCTGGAATCATTTTCGATGTATGGAATCCATATATTTATATATATATATATATATATATATATATGATCTCATACTTTCTGTCATGTGTAATCAGTTCTTATGAAGTCCATTACTATAACTGAAGAAATCACTCAAACTTAGTAAGTTTTGTCTGACAAAACCAAAGGTGTTCATATTTTAATGTGTAGTTATCTTCTGTACTTTAGTGGACAGGGAAATCTCAGGTATTCATCACTTAGAGGATGAAAAGGCCTGCTGACTAGTATACATTATAAGGCTTATGTGCCTACTGTTGGTTTAACTAAAAAATGCAGTTTGGGAAAACATATACTTGGTTGCTGCACATGAAAAAGCTGGGAAACCCAAGTCATGCTAGTATGAAGTCATTCAATTTGAAGACAGCAGCAGAATAAACTTACATGAAATGCTTAGAGTCCTAGAATTTCTGTAGATCCTTTGGCAAACTTGGAAAGGACTACGTACATCAGTGAGAGATATGCATAACAATGGTTGAGTGACAGATCAGAAAGGCATTCTCCTACAACAGAGTTGAAATTCTTGTTGGCTTCATAAGCATACCAATTACATACCACCAGGATTCAAAATACTGATATACTAGAGCACCTTTTATATTATTTTGGGATGATTGTGCAACAGGACGTGTCTTAACAGGTTTAGCAAATTGTTCATATCCTAGTGCTATTTGGCTGATCAATATAGGAATCATTCTAACAGGCATCCTATCCATTTCATTCTTTTTCAGGTTCAAAGGTCACGCCTCATTCCAGTTTCTTGCATTGTTATTGTGTTGCATTGTGTCAAAGTAGTTTTCATTTCATGTCCTGTTCATTTGTTGCTTTAAGACTTTCTATAGCATCATCTCTACTATTTTTTTTTATGTGTCACTGCATTAAGATGATCACATATGCAGGTCGGCATTCCTGTTTACTGTATTGGTGGTCCAAGCCTGATGCAAAACCATATTTTTGTGTGAAGAGAGCCTGTAAGAAATCATTAAGACTATAGTAAGGTTCTTATTTCTTAAGCAGCAAATCCAATACGTAGGTAGGACTGCCCTAACCATCTACCACAGATGGAGTCCTCCTCTTCTGTGCCTAAGGCCAACAGTCATAATCGAACTCTGATGAAACAGAAGCATGTATTTCATAGCATAAAAGAAGCCCCTTCATTATATTCAATGTCACTATCACTCCATCCTTGTGGGAGTCTCCCCAAGCATTGCTTTCACTGCCCTGATCCTGACCCAGTGCATTTGTTTAAAAAAACTAACATCAGATTCAGAAACTTCAGCCTTGCTGTTCAGTAGACTTATTGATTCCTTTGTGTGTTTGATTCCTTTGTGTGTTTTAAGAACATTAAAATTATCACTTGAGACACACATTAATAGAAACCACATTAGGATTTTAATTTAGCTATAATATAAATCACATACATTTTCCTTTTTAACAATTGTCATACACGTCAACATTACATAAATTGCTCAGTTCTTGTCTCCTCTTAAACCTCACTCCTCATAGGAGCATAGGAGATTACTAGGCTAATGGCCCTAGGTCCCTTACAAACCTAGTCAAGTTCAGCCCTTGTTCCCAAGAGTGTCCTTTTAAAGCAGACACTAAAATCAACACCTACTGTCCCTGTCCAAGAGGGACACAGGTGAAAGCTCCAGTAATGTGCATTTATTGCTTCCCAAGTTTTATTTATATGTAATTTGATCCTTCCCTGTTCTATGGAGAATATCCATTTGTTAGCCAGATAGGCCCACTGGATACAAACCTTTTCCACAGGTGACCAGGGAGGAAAGTTTGCTTAAGTGACTTGCTTATGATAACCCTTTAGGCAAATGAGGGCTGATGGAATCAAATCCTGTACCAAAGGAACTTCAGCTCACAGGCTAAACCCTCTGAGCCAACTGCCAAGAGCCCACCATTAGTTATTTTATATGTTACAATATTCAGTACTTTGATTATAGGTTCATAGGTGTTTACTAGGCTAATGACCACAAGGGCCTTTTTAAGCCTAGCCATGCATCACAAATCTCTGACAAGTTCTGATACCTTTGAGCATGGCCCTGAGAGATGAACCATTTACAGGTTACCTGTTTGTTTCAGAGACATAGGTGCCAAACCAGGGATGAATTTCCAGTTTCCCATAGAATTGTCCAAGTTGCACTTGAATTGGATTAGGAAGGAGCTCTGCTTTACATGGGTGGGGAGCCTGTTCCATAGACGGGGTAGTCTCTGGGATACATACCTGTCTCTCCAGCAGGTCCTATTTATATCACAGGCAAGGTTTAAGTTTTAGAATGGGCAATTCTGGTACTGTTTGTTTTGTGGATATGCAGGAGGTCCATCAGAGTGAGGTCTGACCATGCCCTGTATGCCAGGCATAGATCTCCCCTTAAAAGCCTGTAGGAGACAGAATACAGGGATAGGGCCTTGAGGCGGTCTGCATAAGACGTATTACTTATGCCCTGTATTCTTTTAGTGAGGAACCTCTGTGAACGTTCAGTGTTGGATATGCCTGGTCAGGTACATACTAAAGGGGGTATTGTACTCAATGACAGGTCTGATGAATACCGAATACAGTGGAACAACGACTTCCTTGGACTTAGATGCCATAACTTTATTTATAAGTTGCACAACACAGAATGATTTCCTCACCACTGTAGACACATGATGATCAAAGGCTAGATTACTATCTATGTGTGTCCCCAAGTCCCTGACTACTGGGTCAACTCTAAGGGGCGTGTTGTCAATGTGATAGTTACCGGGGATGGATGACTTCCCAAATGATACTATTATGCATTTCTTGGCACTGGGTTTTAGTCCATGATTCTGACACCAGTTGTTTGTGTCACCCCCTCCTGGAGAACACTTGTGTCAGTGCAAGATTCAATGACAGCTCCTAATTTGCAGTCATCTGCAAATTTAGTCAGCCAGAAACCACTGACATTGGCCTTGACTTCTGAGAAATAAATGCCAAAAAGGAGCGGTCCAAGGACTGATCCCCAAGGGACTTCACTTGTGACTGACCTCTTTGTAGAGGTGGACTCCCCAATTCTAAACTTCCTGGGTCCTATGAGCCAGTTGGCTATCCACCGGGTGACATACGGGTTTGTACCTAACCTCCTGAGTTTGTCAACAATGCCCGAGTGGGGTATTGTGTCAAATGCCTTGGCCAGGTCAAGGCGTAGTGTGAATGATTTTGCCCTCATCCATTGCTTTGGTAACCTATGGGCCCATGATGAAACCAAACTGGGTTGGGTCCAGTGTCTGGAGGGTTACTATATCTCAGTTGATCATCTCCATAATAATTCTTTCCAATGCTTTACATACAAGACTAGTGAGACTTATGAGTCTGTAGTTTTCAGGGTCTGTAGATGACCCTCCTTTGTGCAGTGGGATGACTATTGCCTTTCTCCATTCATGAGGCATGAAGCCTGTTTGGAGGCTACAGTTAAAAAGTAACTCCAGAGACCCTGACTGGTCATGTTTCATGCTATTTAGAAGGCATCGTGGGATATTGTCTGGGCTCATTGATGCAGTGTTCTTGGTCTTAGAGAGAGCATTAAGAACCTGTTCCCTAGTGATAGAAGGGTGAAGTTATAGTTGATGATATTTCCTGAGGGAAGGTTGAGGGGGAGAGAGGAGTAACATTGGAGTTGAATATATCAGCCAGGTTTGCTATATCTTCTGGCTCAGTATTGGTGGCTCCATTTACAATGAGCTCTGCACACAATTGTGCATTTCCTTTGAGGTTGTGGATATAACTAAAGAATGCTTTGTGGCTGTCCTTGGCCTGGGATGCCACACTTACCTCAAATTTGACTTTGGTAGACTTTATTGTCCTCTGAGTTGTTTGTTTTTTTTAATGAGAGTGCTTTTATCCTGCTGGGTGCTGCGCCTTCTAATTTTTGCCATGATATTCTTCCTCCTGTTATACAGCCAATTGCTTTTGTGATTCCACCAGAGTGGCTTGTTTTTTGAGTTACTTCTGTACTTCTTCCTGGTGGGTACAGCTGCCTCTATGCAGTTATTAACATGCTTGTACAGGGTTTCTGTGAACAGTTCTGCATAAGCAGAAGTGTTCTCAGGGCTTATAGGGGCTTGAAATTTTGCCAGGTTCTCACTTAATAGCAGGAGGTTAGCCTTAGAATAGCTCCTGAATATTCCCGGTTCAGCTGGGGGATCATGCTTTATTTTTACTTCAAAGGAGACCATTTTGTGGTCTGACTGTACCAGGAAAGGCATTGCAGTAGGGGGTGTGCAGCAGTCTCCCATATTAATGAGGACCAGATCCAGTATGGTTGCACTCCTGGTTGGTGTATTGACTATTTGGTCTAGGGAGTTTGTGTTTACAAAATCCAGGAATCTCTGTGCATGTATGTTTGATGTTAGTGGGGCAATTAAAGTCACCCATGAATATGGTATTGGGTTGGATGGTTAGTTTTTCTAATAGGTTTAAATGCCTGGTATCTGTTTCCTGGGTCATAGAGGGGGACCTATAGCTTGTAAGGAAGTGGTACTATATTTTATCTATGGTGATTTGAACATGGAGCAGCTCAAGTGCATTGTCTTGTATGACTAGCCTTGAAGTACATTTATTTTTGATGTAAATTCAGACACCTCTACCTTTAGAGACTGCCTGTAAGTAGCTGGTCTAAATGTGTGGAAGGCATTATAACCCTGCACTGTTGGTGTGCTGTCCGTGGCTTTAAACAACATCTCAGAGACTGCACAGACATCAGCATTCTCTAGGTAAAGAGAGCTTCTAGGGAGTGGATTTTTTTGTTTAGGCTCCTAGTTTGAGCAGTAATACCTTTAGATTTTCTTGGTTTTGATTTGCTATGTCGGAAGTACTTTCAGTTTGGCATTGCCTAAAAAAGGCACTATGGGGAAGACAGTGTTTTAGCTAATATTGCCTAGAGGGGAGAGGTGAAGACCATCCCTGGCAAAGCAGCATGGTCTGTTGACCATCTCCTTCCATGCTGACAAATACTGCACCCCCTTAGAATGACATCGGAAACTAAGCCAATTATTAAAGTCGATCATCTTTTGTTCATATTATGGCATCATCTTTGGAGAAGGTAAAATGCTGCTCAATGCTAGGCTCATACCAACCTGAGACACATATTTCGAGAGGTCTATGATGTCTCTCTTCATATAGTCTAGGGAGGTACGTCTCAGGTCATTTACTCCCACGTGGACTATGAGTCGTCATATTGGTAATTGTGATCCAGTGACCTGAGTGCATGTGTAATGTGGCGGATCCTAGCCCCTGATACACAAGTGACCATAACTTTCTCCTTACTCAGCCTGGTGAGAGGGACATCAATGTCTCACAAAGGGGTCTCTGATGACTAGAATGTTGGATTGTTTAGTGACTTGCCTTATGGGTTTAGAGGTAGAGGATCCATGAGATGTACCTCTATGTGTTGATGTGGGTGCTATTATGAAAGTGTGTGTTTGGAGCTGCTGAGGGTATTTCTTATGTGTTCTTTGTCTAGGAAATCTTTGTGGCTTAGGAAGGTTACATGTAAGTGTCTCAGTATATGTGGTTCTGTATGTCTGCTTTGAATTGTGCATGATGGGTGCAGCATGTATACTACTGAACCTTATTGAGATTAGAAATACTTTTATGTGAGAGCTTTGCCTCCAGTGATGTTGTGTAAATACATCTCTCAAATACTGTATCAGTTTGTTTGAGAATCAGTAAACATGAGGCAATTTCTGCATTGCCTCAGGATGCCCATATGCACCAAGTTGGTAATGGAGACAGTAGGAAAGTTCATCCCCCGGTTTCTCAAAAACTTGCATAGAGTGTTAGAGTAGTATATGACATCACACAGGAAAGAGGTCTGCCGTGTGATCCAGGAACAGCCTGTAGGGGCATGCACAAGAGCTGCTAAAGCTAGTCTTACACGGACAACGTCATGGTATGCAAATTACATAATTTTCTGGTGAAATCCATGCAAATGAGGTAAATTGAGATCCAGCAACCACTAACCTGTCCATGGAAGATTAGTGTTACCTGCAGAAATGTACTCTGTTGGTAATGGAGTACATTTCTGCAAATAGCTAAACGGAGCTATGACAGCTCCAAATAAAGGATGCATCCAGTTGAAGCATCCCAATGGCCTTATAAAAATTTAACTTTTTTTTCCCCTGATCTCTGATGTTTAAGCATAGCGCAGCACCACGCAAATGTGTGGTGCTTAAAAAAACAAGAAAATTATTTACAAAAAGCCAAAAATAGGCATTTTCACTAAAATTATTCTGCCATAAAGGATAATGGCAGGCTGAAGACAACATGGCTACTGACTAGTGGTTGCTAAGGGGTGGAAGCTCAGTGTGAGAGATGTAACCATGCATTACTAGGCAATCCTATGCAAATGAGGATAAGGATAGTGAATCCCAATTTTCCCCAGCATGTGAGGCATGTCCCAAGAGTGTAAGATTTGGAGTTAGGTGAGTGTAAGGCTAGAATATAGGTGACATCATGAGGGGTGTGTCAGACAGGCTGTAAGCTAATTGGTGCACAGTGGCTCGTGTTTGCCCTGAGTTGCTCAGGATTGCAAAGAGATGCGTCTACAGTTGTCCTATTTTGAAAACCTCAAATCCAAGGTGCACACTGTTATAAGATAGGAAACTCCTTGCAAACATGCACACAGCGTGTGCGCATGTGTTGGCACTCGTTTGCGCGGTGCTTCCCCCCGGGTGGAAACAGAAAGGCAAAAGGAAGGAAAAGAAGTACTAGGAAGTTAACCAAGGAGAACTGGCAGAGCTGCCAGGTGAAATATAGCAGAATCAGCCAGTTACACAGGCAGCAGACTAGCCCAGCCCAGCACTTTAAATTCTGCAAAAACCATTCCCCCCTGTTTTTTCTCAAGAACTCTGCAACACTGCAGTATACAAAGACGGAAAGCTTAAAAAGCTTAAGTCAGACAAAATGTTAAGGGCTGCTCTTGCTATCATAAACCAACATTTGCACGATGCTGAGGGTGGTGATGTTGTGCATGCTGCTGAGCAACCTACAGTGAGGAAAAGGAGAAAAGTCTACAGACCCAGGGTAACCTACCAGGGGCTACATGAGCTGGAGATAGTGGAGTGCTATAGGGTGGACAGGGACCTCCTACAGTAAATTTTTGAGCTGTGGCAGCCACGCCTCACATACAGAACCAACAGAGAGAAACCCATCCTAGTGGATACCAAGGTATGTGTTGGCCTAAGAATAATAGCTACAGGTACCTTTTAAAGACCAACTGGTGATATGATGTGGATTTCACAGGCATCAGCATCCAGGGTACTCCACCAGTTCCTGGATGCCATGTCAGCACATGTCAGTGAGCACGTATATTTCCCCAGCCCCCGTGAGGCATTGGCCAGCAATATGCAACTGTTCCACCAAATAGAAGAATACCCTGAGGTAGTGGGTGCTATAGACTGCACGCACATACGTATCAAAGCACCACCCAGTGAGCACGGTAGGGTCTACATCAACCCCAAGGGCTTCCCCTCCATCACCTTCCAGGTTGTGTGCGATGCCCAGGGCATAATAATGAATGAGTGTGCTGGCTGCTCTGGAAGCTATCACGATTCCCACATCTGGAATCTGATGCAGCTTTACCAGAGATTTGTCAATGGGGACATCCCTGATGGTCACCTAGTGGGGATGCTGGATAAGCACTGGAGCCGTGGCTGATGACACCCATGAGAAATGTACACATACCTGAACAAGAACTCCATAATGAGGCACACGCACAAACTAGAATCATAATAGAGCGTGTGTTTGGGATGCTCAAGTCACGGTTCCAGTGCCTGGACACATCTGGTGGAGTCTTGCAGTACTCACAAACTACATGTACCCAAATTGTTATGGTATGTGCCATGCTACACAATATGCTCCTGCGGAAACAGCTGCAGCAGGAACAGCATGGGGCAGGGCCAAACAGCCCCCCACCATTGCCAAGGCCTGCACAGGCACAGTGTGACTCCGAGGAGGAACAACCTGAGCCTGCCACAAGGAGGCGTGCCCAGTAAGCCCCGGCCTTGGCAAAGAGGCAACGCATAGCAAATTCACTGACTCAGTAGGAACCCTGGAAATTACACCTCTCTCTGACTCGCACAAAGTAAAAGCGATGCCCAACTTGACACTACCTGTTTTCAAACATGTATAGGGAGTGTACTATGTGCATCTGACATAGACAGCCCTGCAGCACCACCCTCAATACTGGCACAGACACAACTTAAGTCACTCACACATACCAGTTGAGGAGGTCACATACCTAACAGTCACAGCCAGCAGGACAGTTGTAGACAAACACAAACACAAACAAATGCTGTATCATGCCCTCTGAAAAGGCCTATGGGTAACCCCCCCCCCAGGTCTAAGCAGACAGATAACAGCAGGCCAGGCAGTGTGATGTGGGTTGGGTAGGCTATGAAACCACAAACTAATATGCGTGTAATTGGAAGCTAAGGTCTGTAGTACAGTGGTATGCCTCAAGCCAGTAAGATAGGCAACAGTACAGACTGAAATGGAGTACCTGACATAGCAGTGCAGGCCTAGCAAATGTGTATAAGTGTCAAGTGTACCCCTCATCCTATGTACACCCACAGTAACAATCAGGTGTGCCCCCCCTGGGTAGAAATGTACAAATAACAGCTGCCCCCCCTGTATGTAGAAATGTTGATAAGTCTATGCAAATTGACTCATGGAAGCCCTACAGGCATAGCGTGCCTCCTGTCGATGTACAACACAAAGGTGAGCCCTGAAGTAAAAAACAACTTGATTTTTCATGCACATACAGTATATATGCCCATAGTGGGCATGCTCACACACAAACAAAGCAAATGTCAGTCAACAACATACTGAAAGTTCATACTGGGCATGCTCACACACACAAAAATGAAGCAAATTTCAGTCAACAACATGCTGAATGGTCATACTGGGCATGCTCACACACTTAGGCCATATCTGAATACAGCAGGGGGCCACACATATCTGGCAGTTGCAGTTCTTACTCCAGACACATGTCACTATTTACCAATCCTGCCTTGCGCACACAGTGATATGAAAACAGACCCATATAATATACTGGACCCCTGTCATAATCAAATTATGTAATACAAGTACTTAAGTTGTTCAAAGAAAGATAAAATCCAAAGATCAATAAATCTCCAATCAGTATCAAGAAACAATGAGCACTCCTAACATTATCCAAGCCAAGCTCTGCCAAAAATATTGCCAAAGATTCCATAAAGAACCATGAAGCTTTCTTTAGCTATGTCATAAATATCAATGTAAACTCATATATGTTCTGAGCTAGTGTAAAGTGTAAATGAATACATGTACATGACTGACATTGCCAACATCTTGTCAGACAGGTTCATACATATTTAACCCCCCTCCCACTGATAAATGGGCCCATTACCATACCTGGAGATTGAGAAAGCCCAGAAATCACACATGCAATGGTTAAACAGCTCTAGCCAAACCTAAAAACACGGCGTCTATGGGATGACATGGTGTCCCTGGCTGTGTCATATGTGAACTCCAAAACAAACAGACCCTGCACCTGAACAGTCTGTTGAGACTCACCCTCTGTACAGGATATGAAACTGTTGAATGGGATACAGCAACATTTGGCACACTCCACAAGTGTTGGTGCACTTCAGACCATGGGAACTATTGTCTTATAAGCCTGATCTACAAGACCGTGGAGTCCATCATTATGGAACTAATAAACAGAGCTATTGGGAGCCTACAAACACTGAACCCTATCCATTTTGGTTTGGTCAGGGGCAGATCATGGTCCCTAAACCTGCTTGACTGTTTTCAAGGCAGTTATCCAGGATATACATCAATGAAATGAGCTCCACACGGCCTACATAGACCTTGAAAAGCCCTTTTCCAACATCCCACACACATGTCGTATCAACAACCTGTGCATAAACACGTATGTCATCTGATGGATTGCTAACTGGGGCACAGATAGATCCCACAAGGTAAGAATTGTGGTCTCCCTGTTGGACTGTAAGCTGGTAACAACTGCTGTCCTCCATGGTCCAGTCCTGGGACCCCTCTTGTCTGGTGTATACTTTTCAGAAGTACAGTCAAACACATGAGGGCTATGGTTAGCAAAGTTTGTGGATGACTGCAAAAAGGTCGTCATAATCAATGTTTGGGACAACAGAGACATCCTTAAAAAGGGTCTCAGTCAGACAGATGTGGTGTCAAAATTATGGCCTCGAGCTGCAGTCATACAAATACCACATAGGTGCCAACACCCTAAATATGGAGGTAATAATAAGGGATCTATGGACACATGTGGATAGTCATCTCTACTTTCACAAAAACATTCACAGAAAATCATGCTGTGTCTCCCCACTAATTGCCAAAGCTTTTGCATGTAGGTCAAAGGAGGTTCCCTCTACTCATCAGTCATCAGACCCATCAGAGAGTACCACGACACACTTGTGATGTATCTGACTAGGCACCTTCAGCAGTGGGAAAGACCACTGAAGTACCTCAACAAGAGGATTACTGGCCTCAAACAGTTGCCCCATGCAACAAGACTGAAGTAACTCAATCTGTACTCTGTTGCATACCGTCTACTCTGGCGATCACTGCCCAACATACAGGTCCATGTCCAATGCAGAACTGATGTACATGCTTTATATGAAGTAAACCCAAGCTCACTGTGCCACATGCTCTAGGGATATAATCATCACAACAATAAACAGAACATGTTGGAGGGATATATTACTAACTCACAGACTTCTCTTGCTTTGGAACAGGCTCCCAACCTACATTAAGCCAAGTCCCTCACCGACACACTTCCAGAGGAGCCTTGATGAGTGTATGTGAAACTGAACTTTCACACCATGGATCACTTCATCAGCTCTACTACACAGAGGCATAGGGAACTAACCCCAGATGTGGTGATAGCTGCACACTCTGGCCATATTAATATATGCCTTCAGGCAGATAGCCTATTACCTTCCTATGTACCTATATATGTAGGGGGAACACAGTATAATAAGCCAAAGACGGATGGGCAGTGATGTGTGTAAGAGGGTGACCATGACAAGGCGCCATCCAGGACTGTCCCACCCAGCACACAACCCAATGGCACAAAACACATGAAGTGCACATCTCACCCACTGTACATAATAGCCACCGGTATCTGTAAGCATTATGGTGCATGTGCCTGCTGTACAACATGACTGTACAATGAAGTACACATCTACTATCTGTAGACATGTACCTGTCACATAGGTTCATAGGTACGTAGTAGACTACCTTCATGAAGGCATATATTAGCCTCGGCAAGTTGTGCAGCTTTCACCACCCCATTGGTTAGTCTCCTAAACCCTAGTTCTAATAGTTAGTACCCTAAGCCCCTATCTAGTGGGGCTGCTGATGTGATCCCCAGTGTGAATTGTCTGTTTCCCATCCACTCATCAAGGTTCCTATTGAAGAGTGTCAGTGAAGGGCTCTGTCTTATGCACATTGGGACTCTGTTCCACAGTAAGGCAAGTCTCTGGGATGGTACTCTATCCCTCCAACATGTTGTATTCATTGTTGTGATGAGGTTCATATCCCTGGAGTGTGTAGTAAGACTCAGTTTTGTTTTCCTTAGATGGAGCATGTTCAACAGTTATGTCTTGGACATGGCTCTGTATGTTAGGCAAAGATTGCCTCTGAGTAGGCAGTATGCAACAGAGAATAAAAATTTAGTTTTCCAGTTGTGTTGCATAACACAACTGTTTGAGGCCAGTAATCCTCTTGGTGAGGTACCTCTGTGGTCTCTCCAGCTGCTGGATATGCCTAGTCGAGTACATCCAAAATGGTGCATTGTACTCAATGATGGGTCTGATGTCTTAAGAGTAGAGGGCCACCACTAACTTTTGATCTTGATGCAAACCCTTTGTTGATTAGGAGGGCCACATAGGATTTCCTAACCACTTTGGCAACATGGTTGTCAAAGGAAAGATGACTATCTACTTGTGTCCCCAGACCCCTTATTACCTCGTCAGTGTTTAGGGGGTAACACCTATGTGGTAGTGTGTGGGTACTTTGTTTTTCTCAAAGGGGATTACTATGTATTCTTTCACATTGAGTTTGAGGCCATGATTCTGACACCACATAGAGTCCCTTCTGGAGAATATTTGTGTCATCTGGGGAATCTATTATGGCACACACTTTACAGTTCCCAACAAACTTAGTCAATCACAACCCTCCTGTGTTGGCATGTACTTCTGAGAAGTATATACCAAATAGGAGGGGCCCCAGGACTGAACCCTGGGGGACACCAGTTTTTACCGGTTTAGAGTCTGACATGTAGCCAGCAACTCTTAATTTGTGGGATCTATCTGTGAGCCAGTTTGCAATCCATCTTGTGATGTATGGATTTATGCCCAGGTTGGTGAGTTCATCTATACCTGACTGGGGAATGGTGTCAAAGGCCTTAGCAAGGTATAGGTAGGCTGTGTGGAGCTCCTTTCAATCATCTGTAGCCTGGGTAACTGCCTCAAAGAAATTCACCCAGTTCAGGAGGCATGATCTGCCTTTGACGAAGCCAAACTGGGTGTGCTCAACTGTGTGAAGGTTCCCAATGTCTTAATTGTTGAGTTCCATTATGATTGGCTCCATTGCCTTGCAGATCAGACTTGTCAGGCTCATAGAGCGGGAATGCCAAGGGTCTGTTGTGGCCCCACCCCTGTGGAGTGGGAAAAAAGTTGCTGTGCAACATTCTATGGGTTCATATCCTGTAAAGAGGATGTAGAGAGAGGTGTAGGTATCCTTGATGAATATGGATACATCCCCACAGTATGTGTTATGATCCAGGTTCTGATTCTGGAAGGTATGGAATGAGTAGTATCCTGGTAGTGCTGGTGTGCTCTATGGAGCCTTGAACTAGGTTTCGGTTACTGCACAGATATCAATATTCTCCATACTGAGGAGTGCCTCGAGTGTGTGCATTTGAAGGCTGAGACTTCTGGCACTGAGTAGCATTTAGCCTAATTTGTGTTGGTTACAGGGGTTGGTTTGTCCTTTGAGCCTTGCCTAAAAAAGGTAATATGGGAATAGCAAGAGCCTTGGCCAGTATTAAGAAGCATAAGAGTGACGGGTGCAAACCATCTCTAGCGAAGCAACAAGGCTCGTCTATCATGTCATCCCAGGCAGACAGACTGGATCCCCTTTGAATGACACAAGAAGCTCAGCCAGTTGTTGAAGTTTATCATCTTTCTGTTATATTGCAGTATCATGTAGGTGAAGGTAAGATGCTACTCAAGGTCAGGGTCATACCAGCCTGCATACATGATCATAGAGCTACTATATATCTCGTCATGTTGTCCTGGGAGGTATTTCTCAGATCATTCACACTGACATGTACAAAAACTGCGTCATATATGTACCTGTTCTGGAGTGATGTAAGTGCTTGTGTATGTGGGGGATCATAGCACCTGACAGACAACTGACAGTAACCTTCCCCTTGTCCAGCCTAGTGAGTGGAACATCTGTGTGCCTGACTATGGAGTCACCTATTACTAGTGTGTTGGGTATGTTGTTTTGACTTAGGGCCTGTTGCGAGGCACACTGCTTTGGTGTATTATGTGTTTTCTGTCATCTGCTTGGGGGTACATGTTGCTTGCTTGTCTGCTTAGGAGGATACTTTCTCTTTTTCAGATTAATATTTATATTCTCTGAGTATGTTAATGTGTATTTATGTGTGTTTTTTGCTGGTGCTTATATTGTAGGTCTATGTGAGACTGTTGGTGTTGTGCTTGTATGATCCTACTCCTTTTGACTGTATTCTCCAGTATTGGGTTGACAGAGCTTAGCCTCCAGTTTGACTCTGTGTGTGCCAGCATGAGGTACATCAATATGGTTATGGCCTATGCATACAATACACTCACAATGCACCTAGTATGATAAGCCTGCTGAGGTGAGAAAATGTGAAAAAAACCTTTGGGCAAACTGTAAGAGAATAATGTCTGTATTGCATCCTGTAACTCCATATTGCTTGCTGAAGTGTAAAAAAGTACTTTGTTTGGATTAAGAACCCCACACTTGCTAACTGTGTATGTGTGTGTTTGTCTCTCCCTGGGGAGAGAGCAACCTTTTTGGAGACTACTCACCCCTTAAAAGTGATATACTCATCTTTGTCAAGTCTGATGATGTCACCATCCTACAAATACACCTGTGGGAAGGTGAAATCCCAATAATGTCTATAGCGTGTCATGTAAATGCGTACTGCTGTAGTATCATAATGCAATAAGGTAGGAGTTTGAATCCCACACTTGCCAACTGTGTGTGTGTTCCAGGTGTGTGAGAGTGTGTGACACTGTTGGTCAATGTGGAGTGGGTTTTGATTTTTCTAGTGTATTACATATCACAATGACAACTGTATGTGCATAACACATGTAAGGTAGCTGTGGGGCAAAGCCATATTCATACATGTGACCTCAATTTTTTCATAGGTGGGTACTATGCTTTCTCCATGAAAGCATCTGTTAGCCTTGCCAGAGTGTGCTGGTGCTTTCCAGACCTTAGGTTACTTCTGTATGCTTGTGACAAGCTTAGCCACTGCAGTGATCCCTGGGCTACGTCTTCTGTTTCACATCCACTCATCACGGTTTCTATTGAAGAGAGTGAGGGTTTATGCTTCAGGTATATTTGAATCCTGTTCCAAAGCAAGCAAAGTCTGGCAAAGATGACTAATCATTATAGGTGTGCAACAACTTCTGTTGATCTGCATGCAAACCCTTTATTGCTCATGTGCTCCACAGAGGGATTTCCGAAACCCTTTGGTAATGTGATTATCAAAGGAGAGATGACTAAACACATGACTCTATGTATACATTAGTACCTGTTCCACATTTTGGGGGCTACTACCTATGTGATACTCTGGGAATACTTTGTTTTCTAAAAGTGGATAACTATGCTTTCTTTGGCTTATAGCTTTACAGCATGATTTTGACACCAGGTATCCATCTCTATGATACCCTTTTGGAGGATGTGTGTGTCATCTGGAGAATAAAGTATAGCTCACAGTATGCATTTTCATCAAACGTGGGCAGACATATCCCTACTGTGTTTGCCTGTACCTAAGAAAACTATATGCCAAACAGGAGTGGTCCCAGGACTGAGTGCAGGTGAATACCACTTGTTACTGGCATAGAATTGTACATGGAGGCTCCAAATGTTACTGTGTGTCCTACATCTGTGCGTCAGTTGTCAATCCATCATCTAACAGTCGTTTATGGTCAGTCTATCGAGGTTATGTATAATACCAGAATGTGGGATGGGTATGAATTGCTGGGTGAGCTATAGCTTGGCTGTGTGGACCTCCCCTCCCTCACCTATAGCCTTGTTAACTGGCTTGAAGTCTACTAGGTGCAGAAGCCATGATCTGGCCTTTAGAGAACCTAAGTGGGTATGGTGCAGTGTTTGCAGGTTCATAATTTCTCTGTTAATGAGTTCCATAATGCTGTGCTCCATAGCCTTCCAGATAACATTTGTCTGGCTTATAGGGTGAGAGTTTCCAGGATCTGTTGTAGCTCTACCCTTAATCAATTTATGTTAACATTTGTACTGTGTGTGACGACGGTGGACAGGATTATGAATAAGTATATTAAAGGGTCAGCCCAGGTTTGAAGGTTAGTAGACCAAGCCAGATATGCAGGATTATGTTGGTTTGTACATGTGCTGAGGAGGGATGCAGAGTATATTGTGAAAGAAATACTAAGGATGAAGCTGCCAGGTAACAGGAAAAGAGGAATGCCTAAGATGAGGTTTATGGATGTGGTGAGAGAGGACATGCAGGTGGATGGTGTGACAGTGCAAGATGCAGAGGGTAGGAAGAAATGGAAACAGATGATCTACTGTGGCGACCCCTAATGGGAGCATCCGAAAGTAGAAGAAGAAGAAGAAGTTGTAGCTCAACCTTTGTGGAATGTAAACACCATTACTGTGCGTCATTCCACAAGTATGTAACCTGTATAGAGGCTGCATCTGAACAGAGTGTTTAGGTGAGTGGTTACTTCATATGTCAGCTTGTGTATGACACAGCCAGGGACACTGTCCAGTACCATTAACACTGTGGTTTGGACTTTGGTAAAGAGATGTTTTAACTAGAGTGTCTGTAAATCATCAGGTTGTACATTCTTCAGGTCTGGAAATGTGGCCCTTGTGTAACAACAGGGTGGTGAAATCCGAATTCAAACTGTCTGACAAGATACTGATAATGTCATTCAGATAAGTGTACTTTGTGACCATTTACATTAACTCTGACACGATCTGAGATTTCCCCTCTAGATTATAAACAACACTAAAGAAAGATTTAGTGTTGTCTTTGGAATCCTTGCCAATTTGCATTTTGAAGCTTGCCTTGTATGATTAATGAGGGCTTGTATTTTCCCAATGATACTGACCAGAGAGGTTATCCCTTCTTGGTATGTAACTTTTTTGGTACAACTTCACACCTTCTATTATATATTCAGTTTATGGCAGGGGTCCATGAGACTAATGCACTTTTACTGTATAAGTGAGTATTTCTTGTGTTTGTGATAGCACGGTCCATGCAACCCTGTAGGTGAACAGTGTGCATTACTAAAGGATTATGCAGCTGGGGCAGTGTTAACCTTAGTAATGCAAACCAATGATAGATAGCAACAACAGCATCACCCACAGCACAGTGTCATACACACACATGCATACTCAAGTTCTAAAATGTGTGCAATACAATGCATACTGGCCACCAATAGAGACTATGGAGTGTTAACACTGGCCAATACAGGGCATGTCACCCTGCCCATTTGTCCAATATGCATGTACATGCAGACAGTGCACCTCCACCATGTTCACAAATGGACACCTGCAAACCTGTGTTGCACACACCCCACACTTACTGTCCACTGTATAACGCATGCTGACACAACTACACACATCAGCCAAATGGCACATGGGCAAACAAAACACAATTGGAATAAACACTGGTGAAAACAATACAACATTGCTAATTACAGCTTTAATGCATCATGCCTGCTCATCTACACCTTCAAGGATATCATTACACTTTACTGATGACAACATGCTACACATCCAGCCATTGCTATACTTTATTAAAGTCACCCTGTGCATCAGCACCATGTTAGCCTGTTCTTGCATCAATGTTACAGATGACAGGAGGTGGCACAGGTTTCATCATATGCACAAGGTGTGTTGTGGGTTTGCCAGAGGCATATACTGAGCCATACAATCAACATGTGTGTGTGAGTGTGTGTGAGAGTGCCATGAGTACTGTTATGGGCCAATGTTGATGTCATGTGTGTGGGTATGTGTTTGCCCTAGGTTTCTGGTTTATGTGTGTGTGTCTGCATGCACACAGTTCCACCATGTGGCTGCCACATACAGGGATTTGTGAGACAGCTGCAGACTGTACCTGGCAGGCTTTACAAAGCACCTTCTCTGGCCATGGATACGGAACCTGTGCCTGGCAGGGGTGCTACAGACAGTATCGGGTACTAATCCAGATTGGGTACTATCCCCAGAGGTTGACAAATGTCCACTGGATCCAGGTCCCTGCTGGGACTGGCCAGAGCCACGTGAACGTGGTCTGCTAGGACGGTCTATGGACAGCCCCCCCAACATTGCTGGGGTTGGTACTGGCACTCCGGGAGCAGTTGTGACTTGCTGGATGTCCACGGCGACCTCCAGCTGGTGATGTTGCTGGAATACGTCCACATCTCAACTGTCCCACACTGTCCTGACACATGGACATGATATTGTGGAGGATAACCAATGTCTCACCCCAACGTCGATCAATGACCTCAGTGTAGTTACATATGGCACCTGCTAGGTCATGGATACTGTCATTTACAGAGGTGTAATGAGCCCTCTGTGCCCTTAGCCCCTGTCTGGTGTACTGCTCCATTTGTGTCTGTGCCTCCATGACAGCCTGGAACATGTGTGTGGTAGAAAGAGGTGTGGCACATCTGCCAGGGGCATGATGACCAGCAGTGTTCTGACAAGAACCCCTGAGCATCTGCCTATGTGGTACCATTCCAGACATCTGGCTATGGCTGCTGTGTCCTGATACATCCGCCATAAGATACCACACTGTCCTGGCCAGTGCCAACCATACACTGTCCCTCAGCTAAGGGCAATGGTGATGACAGATGTACAGGCAGTATGACTGGGTGCATGGATGGGGTGGAGATTTGTGTACTGTCAATTGGTGGCCCAGCAACAGACCCTGACAAACCTGCCTCTGCCTCAACACACCTATCCTCATGACCACTGTCTGTCTCAGTGACATCAGGTTCCCTGCTGTACTGAACCAGCCCCACCTCGCCACCTGCGAAAGGAAAACAGGAAACGCACTTTATGACCTGAACATGACTTCAGACCACATGCACACACACAAAACTACACTCCTCCTGAAAGCAGACACACACAACACCAGCAATCACAGAACATGCACAATAGCAGGCGATGGTGGAGTATAGTATCACAAGCAAAACAGTCATATCACACCTGTCAGGATGCAGGACATGTGTTGCTCAACAGCATGCAGTGCAAGTGTAGTAAATCCTTGTTATTAACAGTATACATGGCTTTGATGCAAGTGTTTTGCCATTAGGTTTGGGCCCTCCCCCTGGAACACAATGTATACATGGACACAGCATTGCTGTGTAGGTATTCATAACCCTGTGATGTACTGTGCACCATAACTCACAGATGTACATACTATTGCTGGATGTGTATCTGTGTGTCAGATAGGTATCCAATGCTGATTACAGCCTCTGTGTCTTTAGCAAATAATTGTGGACACATGTTAATTGTGGACACATTATTAGCACATGCATGATGAGTATTCACACATCATCAGTGGTGCATGGATAACTGACAGAATACCATTCGGCCACATACCCAATGTACGGTACTTATGGTGAGTGTAGATCATATTGTGGACATGCCAGTCTCATCCATGATATGGCATGCTAAAACATGACTGCATATTTAAACACTACACATACCCAATATGTGTCATATGACCTAGCCACTCAATAGCATCACAAGACATATATGTGTCAGTTGTGCAAATGGTGATTGGTATGCATACTGTTTAGAGGTGCATATGTGTGCACACACG
Source organism: Protopterus annectens (assembly GCF_019279795.1). NCBI lineage: Eukaryota > Metazoa > Chordata > Ceratodontiformes > Protopteridae > Protopterus > Protopterus annectens. Next base: position 1,175,147,980 of record NC_056741.1, on the reverse strand, counting down.
CATCATTATGGTGTGTACCAATGACAGCTATGTGTAGTACTGTGGTTACAATAAGTGGATGGGGTATAGTACCATAGGCCATCATCATGAGGCATCAGGTGGTCACTCAAGGCTACAAATGTTTCACAAACCAGCACAAATCATGCTGTGCCAGAACTGTACTACCTTGGCTAAATTCACCATTTCACAACCAGTTGTTACGTGATTTTGTAAGGAGGCCAATAAGGAGCATTCCCGGATATGAATGTTTAGTGTGTTGCAGAGTGTTTAAATGCCCCAGGATAGGCCTCTACCCCTCAGGTATATTCTGTGTAATGTGTGGATGACATTTGGATACTGGAGTGTGTCTTTACAGAGGGTTTGGGAATCCTTTTTGTGTAGCATGATAAAATGCTCTGTGTATGACATAGATGTGTATGTTATGTGGATGTTGAGTATCAACTGTGCCTATCCAATGGTCACTACAGTCTAGCCACATTTGTTTGAGATGATCTGGGTATTGCATGTGTTTGAGGCTGCTAATCACATTAGTGAGATATGCGTGCTCTTTCACCAAACATGCACAGCATGCATTATGGTAGGTGTGTTACATGTGTACATGGACTACACCTTAACTATGACATGCACTTTTTATTTCCAATAATAAATGTAGAACACACTCACAAGCATCTGTCCACTGCCTTGACGTCACCCCAGAGGTACATACATAGAGATGAAACAGTTTGTCAGTGGCCACAACTGTGGCATTGCTACTGTGTGTTCGCAAACTTACAGTACAACAACAGTTTACATTCACAGGACTACTGATTATGTTCCAAATGATCAGTATTGCACAACAACAGGCTCCACATCTTTGAATGACACATTCCACATCTCAAATATGCCTGATCTACCAATACAGATAACAGTAGTCTACAGATATGCCATGTTACCTGCATGCTCCATGTGTGCTTGCTGGGTGGCTCCAACCTCCATCATGGTGTATGTCTGCTGCTGCTGTTGTTGTTGTTGGGCAGGTGCCACCAGGCTCATGAGCAGCTCCTCCACTCTGGTGAGGGGGGGGTGGATGCTAACACCACCCCCTGTTGCAAGCTGTTCCGCACGCACAGCAGCGGCACACTGACAGGCATGTCAGACAAGATCACTGCAGTGGTGGCGTACCTGCTCATATGTGCAGTTATGCAGGCCTACCTGATTGACCCTGTGGACAAGATCTTGCCACATTGCCGTACGCTCCTGCTGGTCCTGGCTGGTTCATGAAAAGAGTAAATGGTAGTGCTGAATCATAATGCAAGTGATGATATCATCTTCAGCCCTACTGTAGGTTGGGTTCCTGTGGTGGGCCATGATCCCTGGAAGACATAAATACAAAAATATGTCTGAGCAAGTCATATGGCACATTTAACATTATACAGTACAGATATCACAGAGCTGCTATATATATATATATATATATATATATATATATATATATATATATATATGTATAGAAATATGTTGTACCTGAGCACAGATTACAATAATTACTCACACACATACATCTACATGTTGGAGTACATTTTCTGTAGTATTGTAAAATTGTATGGGATGTTATGTTTGTGAATACATAAATGATATGTATATCTGAGATGGCTTAGTGGCAAATCACGTATGCTGTGATGTGAATGGTTGTGGGTTTTTTTCCTAGTAAATGATTTTTATTTTGTTACTAGCCAAAACAAAGGTCAGGGGCTACAGATGGAATAAGGCACATTTCAGTAGTTGCAAGTCGGTTTTCAGAAGGGTAAGCACAGCTTATGAAACTTTAGCAACCTATAAAGTAACCTATAAAGTAACCGAGAGTGAAACACTAACTGCCACTTATCACTGCTCACCCCACAACTGCTTGAAAGTGCCTTGCTCACTTCTCTATCCAATGAACCATGTTCTGCACAGCAACAAAATTAAATCACTATATAAGACTATAAAACAGTACCTGGCACACTGTATGCAACATGATGCACCACCTAGCCACAGCAGATATACATCAAGCTGATGTGTAAAGAAATATATCATCCATCACAATCAGTGTAAGGTCCAGTAAATGTATTAATGTTATACCACACAACTTGTTAATGCCAAACCTGTGGCCAAAATATGTGCAAAATTGGGAATATAGGTCACATACTGCTGTAGTACACTATGAATGTTGCTAGATACACAGTTATATGCATTACCACACATATGTCAAAGGACATGTTACAGACATACCCACACACACGTCAGACAATTACAGGACACAAAAGTATGACAACCCAGATAAGCTTTCAGTGTGTACTTTACAGTACTGTGTGTCAGTACTTACACAACCTTAATCTTGAGAAATGTAATCTGTGATGAATACAGGGACCACACAAAACAGTAGATGCAAGCAATGTGGACATGCAGCATACTTTGCTGTACAGGCCCAGAGCTTCAATTAGTACTAGAATACACAAAGGATTTGCTTTCAAGATCGGTACCAATCAATAATCATAGATGTAGTGCTTTAGCCTCCAATGTCACACCCTAGTTAAAACCGAGGGACTTAATCGCACTGTATGCAATAGCACTTGTTCTGCCTAGCAACAGAATACACAGCTTTTGCTAGGATCAAAGCAAGGTCCCAGAATACCATAAATTAAACAGTTTCCCAGTAAGCTATCCCACAGATACATATCTATGACGTATTCACAAACATATTGACCATCACAGTCAGTCAACAGTACACAGAATCTATTGCAACAAGTAGATGTAGGTGTGTATGAGTATATATATATATATATATATATATATATATATATATATATATATATATATATATATATATATATATATATATATATATATATATATATATATATATATATATATATATATATATATATATATATATATATATATATATATATACATATATATATACATATATATATATACATATATATATATATATACATACACACATCCATTTGTCTACATATACATATATATATATATATATATATATATATATATATATATATATATAGGCACATATACAATTTACCTTTCATAGTGAGATTATCAAAGGATGTAAAGTGTAAAGTAATAATATCGCACAGTCTTGGGATAAATGCATTGAAGGTGTTCACAGTCCAGGTAGCTTTAGCAGGCCTTACTGGCTTCAACATTGCAAACTGAATTAACCACCCACAGTGTTTAACCACCACATGCCATATACCAGCACTGTATGCTGTCTTGTCACACACTAAAACTTACATACAAATATGCGCATACTAACCTTCACCAACATATATATCCCCCCTTCGCAAACAGTTGCAATATGTCCCCTGCTCTATGCACATATACAGATGTGAATATATATGACACATATATATTTCTTTGTATGTGCGTGGCATACACATACATGGTCCACACTGTTGTAAGTCCCTGGACCACACAGCTGAACTGTTGGGCTTTGCTGAAACACAAACAGGAGTCACATATGAACATAGCCTAACATTAGGGGGGTATATATGGCAACAGATGCTAGATAAGCATACTAGACTTCTACAGCACTTGCCAATGCTAAGCTACACTTTAATATGACTATCATGCATGTGTTGTTCTGTCATATCCACGTTTATATAATGTCAGCGCTAATCCCCCCAACAGCCATTGGCCACACTACTGTACAGAACACAGATAACATGGTTCAGATCTTTGACATTTAATGCTGAGCTACACATTTCACAGGTATGTCACACTGCCCACAGGTACACACAGTATTGTCCATAGCAGTAGTTAAGCAGAACATCTGTGCAGAAGGAAGTACTGCTGCCACATATGAATGTTTCACATTATGCAGACTATTCTTCAATAACATCTACTACATGTCAGTAAATACATATGTGTTACATACCTTTCCTTTGTATAATTTGGTAATATTTCTTTTTCCTTTTCTCACTCTTTCTCTCTCTCTGTCAGTCTCTGCAATAGAGTGATTGAGTTTGTTGGCAGAGATTGCAGCCTGCTTTTGTAGGAATTGCACATGAGCAAGTGATGGCCTCTGCACCAATTAGTGCCCACCATTTGCTAATTGCATGCAGCCTGCTGTGTAGTAATTGAAGTAATCACTGTCATAGCAACCCAGTACTATAAATTGCTGACTTATGTAGGCATGGCCCTTTCAGCTTTCCAAGATGGAGATCATCCTTGTTTGGTATGGACATCATTGTTTAAGACAGAAGGTTAGAATAGTTCTTATATCAGAAGCCAGGGGTGTAGCCAGAGATTTCCATTTTGTACTCAGACCTAATGTTGCTGCTTCCAGTACCCACTTGTCAGTGTAAAAATGTACTCACCCCTCAAAATGCTACACCAAGATACATGGAAAGATGTACTTTCTTTTCAACTGTTACAATTAACTGCCATACAAAGCTAGTTATAGAGATGTATTCCTTTGGCACAATTATTGTTTGTGAACTTCTATACTGTGAATATTCATTTACACAGTTCTAAACATTTTGTGCTTTTTTAGTGTTGACATTAGCATGAGCTGCTCAGAAAAACTGGACTCATTTCAGTACAGTGAGTATGCTGTCCTACATCCTTGGTAGACCCTGCACACACAGGTAAATTTTACATTTGGGTAGGGTTGCAGAAGTACAGAGAGCATAAGTAGTATTGTGTGCATTTTATCTTGCTGGACTTACAGGGTTGCTGTGTACATGTTACTTTATCAAGGAATGTAGTCTGTCTGCGTAACTCCCAAATGTGGACCTATCCACATGATAGCCAGAGAATAGCCTGTTATTTTTTGTCTGTGCACCACACAGGTCTTTTCACCAATAGAGCAATGGCATTCTTAAAGTTGGTTGCTACCAGTACATGGCTACATCCATTTGTATTTCAGTGTTTTATTCCTACATAAGGGTATGTTTCCAAAGCTATTTGCAGTGTGTAACAGCAGAAAGGCTAATATGCCTCTGTGTTTCTGCCTCTGGCTGCCCTAAACAGATATGTCAGTGTTTGTCCTGCTGTGATACTGTGTGTGGTTGTAAGGTGATGGTGTAACATTATTTCCTGCTAGAATGACAGTTTCTCTTATTACAGTCATGTAATGTAATCCCACAACAACTGTTGGTCAACATCTAGTGAACAAGTTGTGTGGTATGGTATTCCTAATTTTCCTTTACATTCACTCATTCTGATGCATGATATAATTATTTAAGCACCAACTTAATATATATCTCCCGTGGCTTAGTGGTACTTCATGTTGTGTAATGTGTGCAAGGTCTGGGGTTTGAGACTTACAGGTGTTTTATTTTGTTCCTGAGCAGAACAAGGGCCCTCACATACAGAGTGACAAAGGCACTTTTAAGCAGTTGTGAGCGGGTTTGCACAATGCCTTGCATTGCTTAGCCAAGCACAAACACAAACCTGCTCACTACTGCTTAATATTGCTTACTCCCGCTCACCCCCGTGCTAATTTCTTTGAAAGAAAAGAAAAATGGAGAGATAGGAAAGTGGTGAAAAATGGGCACAAAGAGGGAAAGACAGTATGGAAAATAGCTTGGGATGTGCAGGACAGGTGTAGGGAAAGTCCATAGCTGCCCATTTCTTCAAAAGCAACACCTGTGCATATGCAATAAATTCAGAGGTAGATATGAACCCTTCAACCCCTGAGAGAGTGGTGAGGACAACAAAGTATGTTGTAATACCAGTTAAACAACATTTCATGTATCCAGTGGACATGTGTGCAAAATGGGCAGCTATGTATGGGGCGTAATTTTTTTTGGGAACAGATTGCCCCTTTTTTTCAGGTGAGAGTGGAATATGGGGTAGGGGAAGTATGTATATTTGGGGAGGTAGGTTGGGGAGGTAAACAGACAAGACAAACAAGACACATACAGGGGCGGTATATGACATGTGGTGGGTGAACACCTTTGACTGGGAGGGATGTTTGGAAATCGCAAGTCCATGAGCCCCCAGATGGAAACAGTGGGACTGAGGTCCCCACCCATGGGCAGTCACCACTGCACCTTCACGGCCCAGAAGGTGGTTGTGCTGGGGGCTGTGTAGGAGGGGCAGGCTGAACCGTGAGTTGCACCACTTGAGCCTCAAGCTGGCATAGAGGTTCTGCAACAGAACGTTCAATCTCTCTACGCACCACAGCCCAGACCGTACGAAGAGTGATAGGTGCCTCTCCGCCCACGCTTGCATGGGGGGGGTGAGCCCCATCCCCTGCAGCGCTTCCACCTGAAGGTGGCACAGGGCCAATGGAGGAGGAGGTCCCAGGCTGGGCACCGGATCTGCTGGTGCCAGGTGCCATGGCCAGCTGAGATGGGACAGGTGGGTCTGCTGGGACCGGCCTTCCCATACGAACTATGTTTTGGAGAGTTTAATAAAGATATGAGTTAGTAACAGTCAACAGCATTCCCAATTAGTTATAACAGCATGCAGAAGTATTCCCATTAAACCAACATACAATATTTTCAACAGTTGAAAAGCAAGCATAACACATGTATATATAGAACAATAGTGGACATTACAACAGCATGCAGGTTTAATTGATGGCAACAGGCCGCCAATATTGCGGTATTTTAACAAGGCACATGCATAGAAATGAATGCCAATATTTAAAAACCAATAGGACATATGTCTCAACAAATGTTTTGAGATTAGACATACCGATTGAGGTGTGGAATTACATTTTTATGCACATACAGTAGGGTGGAAAAAGATAGCTCAATTAACAACTTATATATCCTTCTAGTTTTCACTACATTCCTATTAACTGCAGTTATATGTCCTTTACATGTATTATTACACTACCCAATGTCCTTATATTGTGCAATTGGATTTTGCTAGACCATTATAAATATGAGCTGTATCTTACATACAAACTGTCCAAGATGCAGATGTTACTGCAACATATTTTGAGAATTGCTCACACACACTACTGCTAAGATAGTACACCAACAGCTCTACTTTCATATAATTATCTAGATATGTTCAGGTGACAGTATCAGTTATATGTTAACAGCTCCCTACATTTCTGGCAGCACACTGAACTTTCTGGGGAACACAATACCAAGCCCAAGATTAACCTGTACATGCTGGGCATGCACCAACAGTTGAGGGCTGTAAATATGCATAAAAGCTACTGGCACTCCCTTCATCCACGTTATATGGGCCTACCCAAGTGTGGGTTGACACTCCTTAATACAACACTATTTGTAGAAGGCAACAGTACAACAACATATCAAAGAAAATGACACAGATGCACTCCAGGAATTATACATTTATTAAAGGATTATTACACCTTTATTTATTGGGTTAAAACACTTTTTGAAGGCTCTCTCATTTATTTTATATAACAGTACATGCAGAATAATTATGAACCTGCCTCATGATGCAGCCTTTGCAGCCTATCTTCATGGGCTTGCAGATTCATAGCCCAGTCACCTGCAACTGTGAAGTAAATGCAGTGATATTGAGACATACCTATCCATAGTATAGACAAGCATGGCAATTCTTAACTACTTATTACAATGGCTACTTACTCAGTACTGGAGCATTAGGCATCCTACAGGATTCCTGGATCCACCGGTCCAGTTCATCCCCCCTACACTGCTTCAGGTCAGAATAATGGTGTCTGACCTGCTCATCAGTCCAAGGAACACCAGCGGCACTTGTGAGATCATGGGCAAGACTGTTCCAGGCCTCTGTTTTATATTGGTACCCTGGTACTGGCCCTGCAGGAGTCTTTGCTCATGTTTGTGGATGAGGAGCCAAACCATAATTTTGGACTCCTGGATGCCCCAGCGTTGCATTCTAAACCAAGTGCCCTCACCTACACCAGCCATGCTGACTGCAGAAGGAAGCTACAACCAGTTATAGCAAGTATTCCCGCCTGTGAAGATTAAATATGCCTCATTCCCCGCACTTATTTGTGACTGGCCAGTTTTGGAAAAGCTCAGCTGTGAGCACGCCTGCTTAGCTGATGCTGGCAATATTTAAAATCCCTTTGACAGATATGTCTCTGTTGAAAGTGCATGTTTGTGAAATGCTATCATGGCTTAGTGGTTAAGTACTGACTATAGTGCACAGTATCCTGAGCTTGAGCCCTGTCACTGCTTTTTATTTTCCTGCTGGGCAGAACTGACAGTTTAAGGTACAGTAAAGCAGGTGTGAGCATGTTTACCCACTTTGCCCAACTTTCCCCGATGTTGCGCTGGTTAGCACGGAGTTGCACAAAGGTAATCAGCAGTAACGTGCGGTGAACCTGCGTTACTCCTCCTTAGCATTGCGCAGCTATGCGCAAATGTATTTAAATATGCTCAGTACTGGTAAAATGTTGTTAGCAGTGCTTTATAATGCTTAAAATAAGGTACCCATGCCTCAGAATGCATAAACATTTCACCTTCATATATCTAATTCATGCACTACTAAATTTAACATTTCAATGCTTTTTACAAACTTATACATAAAAAAATGTCAGGAAATGTTTTTGTATACAGATTTCCCACAGAAAATGGAACATGCAGTAGTGGGACTCGAACCGGGAATGTCTCCTCTTTGTGTGAAAGCTCTAACCACTACGCTATTGCTATGTTGCTTAATTTGCATATATTTTTCTTGTTATCCTCTTCTGGTGTCTAAGCTGCTGTAACTGTAGCTAAGCAATGGGCAAACCTGGGCAAACCCTTGCAGCTATATTGGAAAATAAAAAAAAAAATCTTTTTATTTTTTATTCTGTTAGTTGTTGAACATATGGTGGAGTGTAGTGTTACACTGTACACATATGAGCGGACTCGCTCATTTAAATGTGAAGTTGCGGCATTTCTTCATTGTAGGGGCGTGGATATTTGGACTGCTCGGCAGTCCGACATGCCCCCTAAACTCATCCACGATCCATGTAAGCTTTAGAGTTGAGGCAGCACACCCTCATTAATATGCATGGTGCGCTGCCACCATACTCTTAGACTGGCGTTTCAATGCAAGACTAATCTAGTCTTACAAGGAAGATTAGTAAATCCGGGGGCATATCCATGGCGACAGACCCTTTTTTATTGATTAGACATTTGAAGTGAGAATATCAATCACTGTTAGGTGTATCCGGTTTGCAACTTTGTGGACAGTGCTTGTCACTGCAAACTGGTTGTCCTGTGTGCAACTAGATATTGGAGAAATTTCAATTGTGCTTTTACAGCAAAAATGTCACTCAATATGTCTGAGTCTGTACAGAGCACTGCCAAACACTTGAAGGGAAACTAATACACAGACCCTGAAAATTTAAGGATGAAGTATTTAGGCAGATATTCTGAAGTTAGAAAGAAATCAATCAGTACTTACTGAAAAAGAAGTTATGAACTTACCATAACGTTCCATGTGAGTTGTTCATCTCACCTTCATTTTTACTGATGGGTTCGGAGCCGATCCCTCAGCTCCAAGTCGGCCTCCTACAAAGCTAGAGGATTTCAAGTAGCTCAAGGCCAAGACCTTATCCCATGATACACCTACAGTTACCTCATATCTTGTTTGCTGCATATAATAATACCATATGTCATTCTACAACTCCATAAGAGAGAAAGTATAGAAGGGTTGAGTGACCAGGAAGACTCTAGCATCTCAGGTAAGATTGAAGGCGAGATGAAAAACTCACATGGAATGTTATGGTAAGTACATAACTTCTTTATGTGAAGTTGTTCTATCTCACCGTTCATTCTTACTGATGGGTAGCGTCCCAAGCACCATCTACCTTGGGTGGCTCATGGGAGCATATTTTTCAGGACCGTGGATCCAAAGGAGGCCCTGCCCCCTAGAGGCCCTGTCAACTTTGCAATGAGTGATAAAGGTAGGAGGTTTTGATCAAGTGGCTGTTGAACAAATGTGATCAATAGGAAGTCTGGCAGAAAAGGCAGAGGATGTAGAAACTGCTCTGGTTGAATGAGCTTTAATTTTATGTTGTAAGGGCATATTGACAGCTGAATAAGCAAAAGGTGATACAGTCAGATAACCATTTAGACAGAGTTGTTTTAGCCACTGGCATACCCTTTCCTGGAGTCGGAAAAGGAAACAAAAAGCTGATCTGATTTCCTGAAATCTTTTGTTCTATCCAAATAAAATCTAAGCTGTCTGTGAACATCAAGTTTGTGCTAGATTGTTGGAGTGACTGGGGAAGAAAACTGGCAAATCAATAATTTTTTGAGATTAGTTTCAGTGCAAACTTTAGGCAAAAAGAGGGATTTGTTTGAAGTGAGACTCTGTCAGCATGGAAAATCAAATAAGGAGGCTTAATGGACAAGGCTTGAAGCTCTGACACTCTGTGGGCAGAAGTAATAGTCACTAAAAAGATGGTTTTCCGTGACAAAAATTTGAGGTCACATTAGGAAGCTGGTTCAAATGGAGGAAGAATTATGTGGGAAAGCATACAATTTAGATTCCATGGGGAATAGGGAGATTTCACAGGTAGTCTAATATGAAAGGTCCCTTTGAGAAAGGCTTTGGATAATTTGTGTGACATAATATTTGTGACATAATATTCAGCCCTTCGAATCCAAGATGAAAGTTAGAGATGGCAGCAAGTTGAACATGGACTGTTGCTGCTGCAGCTCCTTCATTGAAGATCATGGTTAAGAATTCTAGTATAGAGGCCATAGGGGCTTGGTAAGGATCAATATTGTTTTTAGAGGCCCATATAGAATTTTTTTTTTCCATTTGCTCAGGTATAGCTTCCTCATAGAGGATTTATGAGGAGATAAGAGAATTTGCTTTGTCTCATTGGAAAGGTTATGGAACCTGGCTATGATGGGAGTTGGAGCAGCCAAGCTGTCAGCTTCAGTGACTGCAGAGAGGGATGAGGTTCCCCAGATAAGTGAGTCAGGGGGTCCGGAACTGGGTCCAGAATCTAAGGATCCTCCAAAAGATGAAGTTGAAGGAAGGGGAACCAAATGTGACGAGGCCAATGAGGAGCTATTAGAATGATAGTCCCTCCCAGGGTTTTCACTTTCTGTAATACCTTGGGTATCAACGGGATTGGTGGGAATGCATAGAGGAGACCCGAAGGCCAAATGTGAATGAGTGCATCCTTAGGGCTTCTCCTGGAGGGTGAATTAGGGCAAAGTAACTTCTGCATTTCGTGTTCATGTGACTGGCAAAAAGGTCCCAGCAAGGCCGGCCCCACCTGCAGAATATCCTGTCGGCTATTTCTGTCTTGAGGGACCACTCGTGGGGGAACACAATTGCTCTACTCAGCTTGTCTGCTATCACGCTGGATTTTCTCGGGATGTCCATTGCTAACAGAAAGTGCTGGGTGGATATAGCCCACTGCCATACTCTTACAGCCTCGCGACAAAGGGGGTATTGACCTGGTTCCTTCTTGTTTGTTCAAGTACCAGACTACTGACATGTTGTCTGTCTGAATCACAATCGTACCCAGAGGAAGAGAGTCCTGGAAGTACTGCAACTCCAAAAGTACTGCTCTCATCTCTAAAACATTGATATGCAGATGTGTCTCTTGATCGGTCCATGTGCCTTGGGCTGTCCTTCCCTGAAATTTTCCCCCCCACCCTATCAGGGAAGTGTCCGTGGTCACTGTGGCCACTGGTGGGGGTAAAACAAATGGATGTCCTATCGTAACAAAGTGAGGTCAACCACCACTGAAGATCCTTTTTGCAGGAGTTTGTGATCATTATGTGAGACATGGGGAGCTCTTGGTAAGACCACTGAATGAACAACAGTAACTGCAGTATCCGCATGTGCATACGACACACTGGTATGGCCAGAATTGCTGCTGCCATCATACCTAACAATTTCAGAACTTTTGATGCTGGAGCCTTGTTTCTGGATATTAGAATGTGGACCTGCTGATGGGGAAGTAAGACTCTTTCTACTGGAAGTCTTAGCGTGGTGGTGTCTAGTTCTGCTCAGATAAAGACGATATGCTGCGATGGCGACAAGGCAGATTTTTCTGAGTTTATTGTAATGCCCAGCTGGTTGCAACATGACTTCCCTGGCCTGAATGAGGTGATGCCTGGTGGTGGCAGTAAGCAGCCAATTGTCTAGATACAAAAACACCTGGAATCCTAAATGTCTCAGGTGAGCCATGACCACTGCCATGCATTTGGTGAACACTCTTGAGGGCTGTAGTGAGACCAAAGGGCAGGGCTAGAAACTGGTAATGATCGGTTCCCAGCTGGAAGCACAGATGATCCCTGGATGGCCTGGCCATTTTTATATGGTAGTACGCATCCTGGAGATCTATCGAGTACATCCAATTGTCTTTCCATAAGAAGGGATGCATTGACTGAAGCGTGACCTTCCGAAACTTCTCTTTCTTTACAGATTTGTTTAGTCTGCTGAGGTCCAGTATAGATATCCAATCCCCTGTCTTTTTTGGAACTAAAAAGAATCTTGAGTAAGTTCCAGATCCTGTCTGGTCTGCTGGGACTGGTTGGATGACTCTTTCTTAGCAACATCTGGACCTCTACTGTTGCTTGTTCCCTGCAACTGAGTGGAACGTCTGGGATTTTTCTTGTCGGTGGAGGGGGTGTGGTGAATGGGATGAAGTATCCTATGGAAATTTTACTTTGTACCCAGTTGTCATTTGTTATTTTGACCCAGGCGTCTGGGTACAAAGATAAGTGACCCCCAACTGCCTCCAGAACAGGATAGTCGGGCCTCTTTTCAAGAGTGCTGGTAAAGCTGCTCAAAGAACTGATATCTGTTGCCCTGGTTTTGCGGAACCCCTCTGCTGCGAGGACAGCGTCTTCCATTATTGACCCCACCTCTGCCCCTGGAGGGGGGTTCTCCATGTGTGTCCTGAAGGGCTCCTTGGGCTTTACAGAACCACATTTTCCCTCCCCTTTGACCCTTGGGGTAGGGTCTGGTAGGGGTGGAAAAACAGACTCTGTTGGCAGAGTCTTTCCCTCCTACTCACACCTGGTCAAAGTTTCCTTAACTTTGGGCCCTAAAATGAATGAGCCATCAAAAAGGATATTCGCAAAGGATGACTTGAATGGCTCTGCAAAGGAAAACAAGCACATCTAGGAGTACCTCAAAGAGCAACTCCTGTACCCACTGCCCTGCTTGTTTCATCAGCTACATATGAAATGAGGCACATGGACGAGTTAACAATGGTGTTTAGTGTAGCAAGCTGGGAGGCAACTTTGTCTGTAGCTCCTGCAGCTACTGTAACCTGAAGCGTATCTCCAAGCTCTTTAAGGAGATCTCTTTGAAGTCTCATAAAATAGGTTAAACATTTAAGCGAATGGAGTGCAAATGTCACTGAACTAAACATGCGCTTCCCATATGTATCCATGATCCTGGAGTCTCTGTTAGGAGGATGGATAGACAAGGAAGTTTCAGACATTTCCTTTTTGGTGGCTGCCGCCACCAACATGGCATCAACTGGCACACATTTGGTCAAAAAGTATTTATCCTGGCGGGCAGATATGAACTTATTAGGCCTCCTAGGGATAGGCTCCATGGTGTCTGGAGACTCCCACACCCTTCATGAGACCAGCTGCATAAGCTATTCGAAGGGTGGAGACACCCAAGAGTTGGAGGGCTGAGACCCAAAAGCCTTCAGGAGAACCGACTCATCCTCAGTAGAGTTGGTGGACTGCCAGTCACCCCCCTGCCTAAGGATTTCAAGTATCTCTGCAAATGAGATATCCTCAGAGGGGGACTGTGGGGACCCTTCTGATTCATCCAAGTCAGTATCAGATGTTAGAGACTCCGGAGGGGAGTCTAAATGTTTCCTCTTACACACACTCTTCCTGGAAACCTCATCAGTGGGAGCTTCTGGTGAGGTCTCGGAAGAGCATGGGCCACCCAATGGGGCTTCCTGAGGCTCTGGGTCTCTGTGTTTAGCTAGGATCTGTAAAGCAGAAACAGACACATGTGCTTTAGGGGATGAGGAAGCCGGACCTGAGGTTGAGGATGTTTTGGGAGACACAACTCTCCTCATGGCTTTGAAGGCACCCCTGCTCCGATGTGAAGGGACCGATGGATCTGAGGAAACAGTCGATACCCCCAGCACTGGGATAGTGGGCACCAAGCCTGAGGTAGGAGCCAAGCTCATCTGAGCCAAAGCCTCGAGAGGCATAGTCAGAACTGACAAGTTGGTTAAGTATCCTCCCCGGAGCAGACCAGAGAGTGTCGGCTCCTACAGTCCTCGATCAGCACAGATGATGTCAGAGTGAACGGAGCCAAAGATACTGGAGCAGGCATCGGGACCAAAGGCTCCACAATCAAGCAAGTCCCACTCCTCCAGCTCTGAAAGAAACAGTCGAGACCCCCAGCACCGGGACAGTGGGCGCCAAGCCTGAGGTAGGAGCCAAGCTCATCACCTCGAGAGGCATAGTCAGAACTGACAAGTTGGTTAAGTATCCTCCCCGGAAAAGACCAGAGTGTGTCGGCTCCTACAGTCCTCGATCAGAACAGAGGACGTCAGAGTGAACAGAGCCAAAGTTACTGCAGCAGGCATCAGGTCCAAAGGCTCCACAATCAAGCAAGTCCCACTCCTCCAGCTCTGAAGGACCGGTATGGCTCGGAGGAGGAAGAGTTATAGCTGGCATAAGGGTCTTCGGCTCCGAAGCTGCCTGGGTTGGAGCCGATAATTTTGAAAAGGCCGGTACCTGTAAAAGCTTCTGCACCATCCGATCCACATCCAAATTTGAAAGGCTAACAGAAGACCAAGATGAATGGATCGATGGTACAGAGTGAAGTAACTTTTAGTTATGTACTTACCATAACTTCGGATGTATGGGATCCATCTCGCCTACATTCATAACTGATGGGTTCGGAGCCGATCCATCGGCTCCGACTCGGCCACTATATAGTAGAACGAAGTCTCTAATTGGCTGGGCTACCCCTTATCCCAGAATGCACCACGCCTGCTTCCCCAGATCTTGTTTGTTTGCTTTCATACCTACATCCAGACACAGAGGCATACCAGCAACTGTAACAAACTAAAGTCTTTCAAGAGAAAAACTCTGGAAGTAGCAGCATTCCCTCTAAATCCAATGGGAAGGGGGAAGGAGGGTGGGTACGTATGAATGTAGGCGAGATGGATCCCATACATCCGAAGTTATGATAAGTACATAACTAAAAGATGTAATGGGATCCTATTTCGCCTACATTCATAACTGATGGGACAGCGTCCCTAGCACCTAAATCCCGGGTGGCTCATTGGAAAACACTCCTGAGAACTGTGGAACCAAAGGAAGCTCTACCTCGAGAAGCCACATCTATCTTGTAATGAGAAATTAAGGTGTGTGGAGAAGTCCAGGTAGTGGCCGCACAGATCTCATCTATCGATAATTTGGAGTGAAATGCTACAGAAGTAGCCATTGCCCTGGTAGAATGAGCCCTGACTGGGAAAGGTAGCTCTTTGCCGGACTGTGAAAAAATGAAGGATATGCAATCTTTAATCCATTTGGCTATGGTGGTTTTAGCCACCAGTTGACCCAACCTATTTTCCGCAAAGGACACAAACAGCTGATCTGACTTTTGTGTCTGATTGGTCCTACTTAAATAAAAACGCAGTTGTCTGTGAACATCCAACTGATGGAAAATATATTCTGCGCTATTGGAGAATTTGGGAAAAAACACAGGGAGCTCCAAGGATTGTTGAATGCATAAGGGGGATGCTACCTTGGGCAAGAAAGAGGGATTTAACTTGAGGGACAATCTTTCTTTGTGAAAGGTCAAATAAGGAGGATTAGGACAGAGAGCCTGAAGCTCTGAGACCCGCTTGGCAGAGGTTATTGCCACCAAAAAAGCAGTTTTCCAAGATAGAAATTTTATATCACAAGTAGCTGCTGGTTCAAAGGGGAGGGGAGTTAAAGCAGCTAGAACCATATTCAGGTCCCAAGGGGGCACAGGATGGCTATAGGGGGCCGAAGGAGCCACTCTCCTTTAAGGAAAGATTTGCAAAGCCTGTTTGCCATTAAGGAAGGCTCAAAGGAGACTTGAAAATTAGAAATAGCCACCAGTTGGACTTTAATTGTGGAAACTGAAGAGCCCAAATAAAACAAAGAAGCCAGGAATTCTAAAACCTAAGGTACTGGGGCGGTAAGGGGATCTATACCTCATTGCTGGGCCCAAAGAGCAAACCTCTTCCACTTGCTGGAATACAGTTTAATAGTGGAAGGTTTGTGAGAAGAGGACAAAATGTGGATGACGTCTGGAAAAAGGGAGTTATCTCTGACTAAGGTTGGAAGTGGAGTAACCAAGCAGCCAACCTCAAGGACCTGTGGGATGGGTGAGAGTGTCCCAACTGATGAGTCAACAGGTCGGGCACCAGGTCCGGAAACCATGGGCCCTCCACCGCATACCTCAGAAGGAAGGGGAACCAAACCTGACGGGGCCAGTGTGGAGCGATCAAAATCATGTCGCTTCCTAGATAAATCGTCTTCTGTATCACCTTCGGGAGAAGGGGAACCGGAGGGAAGGCATAAAGTAGACCGGGGGGGCCAACTGTGAGCTAGAGCATCCCTGGGAATCTGCCCCTGAGAGGGAGTCAGAGTCAAGAACTGCCTGCATTTCACATTGTGAGGACTGGTGAACAAGTCGCAACAAGGGAGGCCCCACTCGGCGAAGATGTTTGCAGCCACCCTGTCGTTGAGGGACCACTCGTGGGGTAACAGGAGAGTCCTGCTCAACCTGTCTGCAATCACATTGGATTTCCCTGAAATGTGCATTGCCACAAAAAAACGCTGGGTAGAAATCGCCCAATGCCACACTCTCATGGCCTCTCGGCAAAGAGGGTAGGACCTGGTTCCGCCTTGCTTGTTTATGTACCAGACTACTGACATGCTGTCAAATAGGATCGCAATAGTATCCCGTGGAAGAGCATGATGAAGTGCTTGCAACACCAGTAGCAAAGCTCTCATTTCCAGGATATTGATATGTAAGTGCGTTTCGTGAGCCTGCCACGTGCCTTGGACAGACCTGTCCAGATAATGACCCCCCCACCCTGTCTGGGAGGCATCCGTGGTCACCGTGGCGACTGGAGGCTGAAGGGCAAAGGGTCGCCCCTGGTCCAGGTTGGACCGATGCAGCCACCAACGTAGGTCCCAACGGCAAATTTTGGTAATCTGGACCAAATGGTTTAAGGGAAGTTCCTGAAAGGACCATTGAACCGACAGTAGCCATTGTAGCACCCGCATGTGCAGCCTGGCTAAGGGGACTAGAAGAATAGTCGAGGCCATCGTGCCCAATAACTGCAGAATCAGTCTGGCCTGAACTCGTGATCTGGGTAACAAGGTTTGAACCTGAGACTGCAGGACCTGAATCCTTTCTACCGGCAAGAATGCCCGCATTCTTCTTGTGTCTAACTCTGCGCCTATAAAGGTAATACGCTGAGACGGCTGCAGCACAGATTTTCCCCAATTGAACGTGATTCCTAGTGAATGACCCAAACTGACTGTGGTCATAAGCGCCCGAACTAATAGATGCTTGGAGGTGGCAGTAAGGAGCCAGTCGTCTAGATAGGGAAACACTTGGAATCCTAGACTTCTCAAGTGAGCTGTCACTACTGCCAGACACTTGGTGAACACCCTGGGGGCTGTGGTGAGACCAAAGGGCAGTGCTCGGAACTGGAAATGACTGGTTCCCAGATGGAAGCGTAAATGACTCCTGGACTCTTGACTTATCAGAATGTGATAGTAAGCATCCTTGAGATCTATGGAGCACATCCAGACAGGAGAATGGACTGAAGGGTGACCATTCGGAATTTGGATTTTTTTTACAAAGCGATTCAATGAACTGAGGTCCAAAATGGGCCTTAAGTCCCCTGTCTTTTTTGGCACCAAAAATAGTCTTGAGTAAGTTCCTGATCCGATCTGGTCGGCGGGGACAGGCTGGATGACTCCTTTTCTTAGCAGCTTTGAAACCTCGACCGCTGCTTGATCCCGCTGACTGGGTGGCACATCTGGGATTTTCCTGATAGGAAGAGGGGGGGATCTTGATGAAAGGGATGAGATAGCCTCTGGTTATGGTTCGGAGCACCCACTGATCCTTGGTGATAGATTCCCAAGCCTGTGGGTGTTCCGCAAAATGACCCCCGACTGGCTCCGGAGATGCGTAGTCGGGCCACGTCTCGGACGGGGAGCGTAGGATGGACCATGAAAGGAATCACGGTCTCCAGAGTTACGGGGGCCTCTGCCTCCTCTGGGGCGGCATCTTCCTGAATCCCCCCCCTGCCTCTAGAGGGGGGATCACTCGGTGGAGTAGGGAAAGACCTTTGAGATTTCCTGAACCACATTTTCCCTCCTCTCTGGGCTTTGGGATAAGGTCTAGAGGGAGCGGAAAAATGGGCCCCCACGGCAGTCAAGGTCTTGCCCTCCTGCTCGCACTGAGTCAGTGTGTCCTTCACCTTGGGTCCAAACAGGGAGGACCCATCAAAGGGGGCATCGGTGAAGGAAGACTTAAAAGCCTCCGCAAAGGGACACAAGCGTAACCAGGCGTGTCTTCTAAGAGCCACGCCTGTTCCCGCTGCTCTACTCGCCTTGCCACATATGAGATGAGCCTCATGGACGAGTTGACTATCGAAGATAGGGTAGTCATCTGGGCGCCAACAGTTTGGGCTAACGCCTCAGAAAGATTACCTGTAAGAGACTCACCTAACTCTTTGAGGAGGTCCCTTTGGAGCCTGGTAAAATGACAAAGGTAATTCAGCGACCGCAGGGTAAAGGCCGCTGAAGAAAGGGTCCACTTCCTGTACCTATCCATGCTCCTGGAATCCTTATTAGGAGGGTGAATAGACGTTGAAGCCTCTGCCATGTCTTGCTGAGTGGCAGATGCCACCACCATCGCATCTACTGCAACTCCTTTAGACAAAAATTCCTTTTGAGGAGGGGCTGAGAGGAACTTGTTAGGCCTGGTGGGCACCGGTTCCACAGAGTCAGGGTGTTCCCACACCCTTTGAGAAACTAAATCTAGTAGTTCACCGAAGGGTTGAGACACCCAGGAGGCGGAGGGCTGGGCCCCAAAAGCCTTGAGGAAGACTGACTCCTCCGCGGAAGGGGTTTTGGACTGCCAATCGCCTCTCTGTCTCAGGATCTCGAGGATATCTGAGAATGAGACGTCATCAGAGGATGATTTTGGGGACCCCTCCGCATCATCGAGGTCAGTATCTGATGTGATAGACTCATCCTGGGAGTCAATGTGCTTCCTCTTGCACAATTTTTTTCTTGGAGGTTCATCTGAAGCGGATTCAGAAGGACCTCCCGGGAGAAGGGAACCCCCCCCGAGGGGGTATCCTCAGGCCCTGGGGCCCCAATGTCGTGGGAATGAAGCACACCAGAAGCACCAGTTCCCAAGTCTAGGGACGGTGAGGCAGAGACTTGCTGAGCTGGCAAGGACATGGCCAGCGCACTCCTCATGGCCTCAAAAGTAGGACCTCCAGACTCTACAGAGGACACCGGTTGAGAGACCACCATGGTACCGGGAATCCCTGTGGCCAATGCTCCGAGGGGAAGACTAGGCACCGAAGCTACCAGTTCCAAAGTGTTCCCCTCAGCACCGACCAAGGAAGTCCCAGTACCGAACCCTGACGCCGAGGACAGGGTAGGAATGATGGTCGGAACAGAAAGGCTCCGAGGGAGTCTTGGTTCTGACTGGACAACTCTGCTCTACCATCACCGACTCCAACAGCTCCGAGGAAGTTGGAGGAGGAATCGGATGCATCAAAGTGGGAGCCGTCTCCGGAGCAGAGTGGGCTAGAGCCGAGACCATTTTTTCAAAAACCGGGGACTGGAAAAGCCTCTGGATAACTCTGTCCAAATCTGAGTCTGACAACCTGGAGGATTTAGAGGAAATAGATGGGGGCCAAGACGACTTCTCTCTCGGCTCCAATAGACCAGGGGACCGGCTCCGAAATGGCTCCAACACCATTGGCACCAGATCCGGAACCGTGTGAATAATCATCGGCGCCAAAGGAGACTTCGGGGCCAGGGGGAAGAGTCTGAGCTGCACATCTCCAACGGCTCCGAGACCAAAGGAGCCGAAGCAGGTGATTCGCCTCTCGATCCCCCAACCTGCAGCTCCGACACCAATGGAGCTGAGGAAGGAGGTATCGAGGCAAACCCTTCCACCCGAGGCTCCAAAGTCATTGGAGCCGAGGAAGAAGAGGTCGACCTATGCTTCTTGGAAGTCGGTTCCGACGGACTGGTCGGAGCCGACGACCTTTTCTTTTTAGAAGCTGGAGAGGAAGGAGAAGCCAAAGCTTCCTCAAAAGAGGGCTTAATAAGGCCCTTAAGGATCAATTTATTTTTACGTTCTTGAAGGACCCTAGAGGAAAAAGCATGACAAACACTACATGTTTCCTGCAAATGTTTTGGTCCTAAACAATACACGCAAACAGCATGGCAATCAGTAATAGACATTTTGTAGTTGCACTTGGTGCACTTTTTAAAACCAGACTTTTGTTCTTTAGACATCCTATCACACAACTATTTTTACATGAAAAGTAACTTGAGTAGGGCACGAGCCCTTGACTCAACAACGGGACTGGCCCGAGATACAGAACTCAAAACGGGCAGAAGCCCTCTAACTAAAAACGGACTTAGCCCGATAAAGTAGGACGTACAGTAGGATGAAAAAATCAAACCTAAAAGTAGACAAATTCAACACACTAACTCACCAATAAGGGCAAAGGCCCTCTAACTTAAACGGGCCTTGCCCGGTAAGTAGAGAAAATACCAACCACACAGAAAAAGGTTCACACACACACGAAAAGCTGTTAAAACAGCTGTTTGTTAAATTAGTGAAGAAACCCTAGGTCAAAAGACCAAAAAAGTAATAAAAAAACACTTAGCTCCAGCCAAGTCGAGACCACGTCTAGCTTGAAAAGCGGCAAACGAGATCTGGGGAAGCAGGCGTGGTGCATTCTGGGATAAGGGGTAGCCCAGCCAATTAGAGACTTTGTTCTACAATATAGTGGCAGAGGAACCCATCAGTTATGAATGTAGGCGAGATAGGATCCCATTACATCGGAGATTTAGGTATTTCAGATACCAGTTCCAAAACCAGGGACGGCTCCGAAAAGAAAAGAGAGTTGACTCCAAGACCTGTGGAGCCGATGTCACAGACGTTTTAGACTTTTTTGAATCCACAGAAGTCTTGGAGGACTTTGAAGACTTATTAGACCCATCCTGGTCACTCAAAGCCTCCTGGAAAGAAGGTTTCAACAAACCCCTGTCAATTAGTTTCCTCTTTCTCTCTTGGAGAACCCGAGAGGAAAAGGAATAGCATATGGAACATGTTTCTTGTAAGTGCAAGGCACCTAAGCAGTAGACACAATTGACATGGCAGTCAGTAACAGACATCTTCTTCCACATTTAGGGCATTTTTTAAACCCTGATTTAGTGTGTTTGTCCTTGTCATCAGCCATGACGGAAATGGACACACCCAACAACAAATATAAATTAGCCATCTAATAAAAAACAGGCCAACTATAAACTCATACACAAGCCCTTTAAACTAAGGCTAACTACAACTATTAATAAGCCTTCTAATAAAAGCAGACTAAATATATGCACACAAGCCTTTAAACTAAGACTAACAAGCACACACACAAATTATCCAAGCAGATAATATTAATAAGTGAAAAATCATTAAACTACACAAGCAAGTTAACTCTAACAGTTATAACATTTTTCAAAAGGTCACTAAGTAATCACACAATACTATGCTGAGAATGAGGGTGACAGAAAGGTTACTGAATAAACAAGTTCTAGTCAGAAATTAAATAGGCCTATGAAAAAAATGAGGTCAAATATATAGCTATGAAAAAGCACACAAGGGAAGGGAAAACTGCAGATAAAGCATTAAAAGTTTATCTAACCTAAATATCTAACCATTTTAACAATAAATTTTCAATAATTTTTAGAAATAGAAAAGTATTAAAGTTTTTACTGGCCTGAGCTAGCAAGAACCTCTGATCAGTTGCAGCAGCAAACTAGATCTGAGGTAACTCTAGGTACATCATGGGATAAGGACTTGGCCTCGAATTACTTGAAATCCTTGAGCTTTGTAGCAGACCGATTTGGAGCCATGGGATCGGCTCTAAATCCATCAGTACGAATGAATGGAAATATAGAACAACTTCACATTAAAGAATTAGCTCATCAAGAATGATGAAAAAAGGGGAGTCACGTGAATGGCTACTGTCTGGCTACTACTAATGCTGGTCTCAGCACAGCTTCACTCTGTTGGGATACATTACTCTTTTGCTTCTTCTCTCACCAGAAGCAAAATATTAGCACCAATCCCAAGAAGAGAAGCAGGCCATGGCCTATTTAGTGATCCATGGTCTTGTCCTGGATGAGCCTTGTAGCCTTTTTCTGGTAGATGCCTCAAATAGCAACCAGACCAATCAGGTACATTAAGCACAGATACTCACTTTCCAACCAAAGTCAGGAATCAATGCACTCTGCTCCTACTCTCACCAGGATCAGAATATAAGCACAAATTCCAACCTGTCATATATAAAGCAGTTATTAAGCTTCCTTGTGATCATCAGTCTCCAAGAAATAATGCAACTGTACTCTCACCAGGAGAAAACAGAAGCACTAATCCCAAGAGGACTACTGAGAGGCAGAATGTGGGCTCTCCAATAACTGGTAGTCTGACAATAGATGCTTAAAGGTAAGATGAAAAAAATGGTTTATCCTAAACACTGCAGTGTGCACTAAGCAGTTAGATATGAAAGTGGGTAACTTAAGTTTTACCTGTCTAAAAATTTAAGTTTTAGTGGAGAGTCACTATTTTTAAAACAGGAAGATAGATTGAAAGGGGTGGTCACTTTTGTATTCTGGTACTGTGTAATACAGAAGGATGGAAGCAGAGAGGAAATGGGATGCATGGTCAAATAAACATAAGGGGCAGGCAACTAGAAAGAAGGTGTTTAAGAACACAAGAGCGACTGGGTGGGAGGCTGGGAAAATTTTCTGTCCGACTCACAAGAAACAGAGCTGTGGTCTCTTCAAGTTTTAATATGCAGTTAAAAGCAGAATACAAGTAAAACAGTGTAAAGAAAACAAATCACAGTATACAAAATAGAAAACGGCAATAAAATAATACAAAATACAACAAATAAAAAGCAAACTACCCTTTCCCTCACAGCAAACTATAGCAGAGTCTGGGTGAGCCTTTCCAAATTAAAGTTTTAGATTCTGATTTTCAAGTAGTTGCTTTTTTTGTCAGGCAACAGCTTTACATTTGGTAATGCCTTAGCATGTTTAGGCAATTCTGGTCGTGTTCCAACTTAAAAGATTAATTTCCATAGTTGCAACTGTTTGCTCCCACATTTCTAACAGAGCATTCTGTACAGAACTTTTGTCTACCAATTCATTAAACTTCCAAAAAAAAAAAACAGTTCGTTACCTCTTTCCCATCACACCATCTGCAAGTGCCATCTGCCAGAGGAAAACATTCATAGAAGTCTGGGGTATAAAATTACTTATGCAAACATTTCCAAAAAATCCTAAACCATCTGGATTTTGTCGCATACTTAACAGCTATATAGATCTAAATTGTCAAAGCTAAACAGCAAGCAAAGCACAACAGTGAAAGTTGGAAGAAAGCTAGCAGATAAGTTTGGTATGGTTACACATGCAATTGCTAGAAAAGGAATAGCAAGGCTTTTGTGGTGGCAATAAATTTAGACAACATGATGGCAGCATACATACAGCAACAAACAGCAAGATAAAGAATGCAATATCACACTGTAGTAATGCCATAATGAAAGAAGCTATGTAACAAGCAGATATGACCCTGACACAGCCAGTAAAAGCAAGAGAATTTTGCAGTTATAAACATGTTCCAGTCACTGTCATACTCATTCATAATGACCTTCTTATAAATCAGTATCCCAGGCTCAAATATGTCACTAGGGGTGCAAGAGCATCAAGAACAAGCTTTGTAATGTTAGTGTTTTCAAAAGAGCACAATACAAGACAGGGATCAGGAAAATATAAATGCTCTTCTCAGAGACCTCAAGGCTGAAGATAAAGTAAGCTATTGCTGCAGCTTCATCTGTATCTTAAGTGTAACAAACTTGATTTAGAACAGTGTTCACAAAACAGAAAACTCTTGCTCCAGGCCAACTAGACCTTCTTTGCAGAGATTGCTGCTGCGCTAGCAATATTCCTAGATCGTATTTGCTGACCTGGCTAATAAAGTGTGATTTTGTGCCACTTCTGCAACAATTCGATCACAGACTGAGTCTGGATGCTGTAGCAGACAAACCCTGTGTGTGTATCTATATCACATATAAATACATAAATATGCACACACACTAATTGTTTTAGAACATGATCTTCACTAATCCTTAACCATTGTTTGGTGAAACTAAAAACATTGTGCCATTAATACAGCATAAATCCTGATTAAAAAAAGACAACAGAGCCAGATTGCACAACAAAACCATCAGCTGTAAAGCTTCTTACTAAGTAAACTCAAAGTGAACTACCAGACCAAAATCCCTTGGATTGATAGCTTTCTGAGAGATATAAAAAAAAAATAGCGGTCATCTGGCAGCTATAAAATAATTGTCAAATGCTCCACTTTGGGGAGGTATCAAAATTAATTGCTACAGTTCAGAGG
Source organism: Protopterus annectens (assembly GCF_019279795.1). Lineage (NCBI taxonomy): Eukaryota > Metazoa > Chordata > Ceratodontiformes > Protopteridae > Protopterus > Protopterus annectens. The sequence goes on along the minus strand of NC_056741.1, from coordinate 1,175,123,356 downwards.
ATAAGAAATAATAAGAAGCTGCTATAGATGTATAAATAAAACATTTCCCCTTAGGAATGCTATAAACTACAATGCAGAATGCTAAAACTATACAACTTTACCCACAATGTCACAGTTCAAAAATACAGTTTAGGGTACAGAACTTATTACCATAGACATGGAATCCAGAAAGTATGTGTTCCCTCGTCTAGCAGTAATTCTTGTATTCTGTTTTTTGTAACCACAACTCTAGTGTCGGTATTTCATCCTGGACACATAGCAGCCTCACCCCCACTCTCCCTACTACTAGTTGCCCCCTCTCCCTTTCTGACTTGCCCACCTCTATATCCCAGGCCGCCTGGAAGAATCCCTAAGAAACCACACTGTCCTTTACTTCTCATCCCAGCTCTTGCCTGCAAAGTAATCTCTTCTGTACTTCCACGTTGTGTCCACTAGAGGGCACCCTAACCTTGCAACATTACAGCCAGTAAAGGCAAGAGAATTTTGCAGTTATAAACATTTTCCAGTCACTGTCATACTCATTCATAATGACCTTCTTATAAATCAGTATCCCAGGCTCAAATATGTCACTAGGGGTGCAAGAGCACCAAGAAAGTACAGTTTTTTACCTACCATAAATGTAGATGTTCGAAGATCCACATTGCTGCAGTCCTAACACTTGGGTAGTCCGCTGTCCCTCGGTCGGCCCGAATATCAGAGTATAAGGCTGACGTCGGTCAAGGCGCATTTGACTGACATCAGAACGTCAGGGTACAAATGCGCATGACCGACGTCATATCCTCAGTCTTTTCTTGCCCCAGATGTCAGAAGGCCCTAAAAAGAAAGGTCAAAACCCATAGACAACAACTAAACAACCAACCAGCCTAACACCAAAAATATGTACAATATATACAATATATACAATATGCAATATACCTCAGATGGTTAACCCAACCCCCACAACCACCTCAAACTGCAGAGGGGAAGGAGGGAGGGTAGATTGGACTGCAGCAATGTGGATCTTCGAACATCTACATTTATGGTAGGTACAAAACTGTACTATGTTCTTCATCTCACATTGCTGCAGTCCTAACACTTGGGTAGAATCCCAAAGCAGAGGAAAGGGAGGATGGCTAAACTATAATGTAGCAGGAGCTGCCAAAATGCCCTGCAACACAGCAGTGGCAAACCCAGCCCTGGATTTAGAGTACAGTGGAAGGTGGTAATGCCTAGAGAAGGTATGCACTGAACTCCAAGTGGCTGCCTCCAAAATATCCTTAGTAGCCACCCCCTCAAAAAAGCTGTTGAAGTGGCAGTAGCCCTAGTGGAATGAGGCCTAATCCCAGCTGGAATCTCTTTGCCATGATGGGAATAACAAAAAGCAATGCAAAATCCAATCCACTTAGAAATAGTTTGTTTTGACACGGGCTTGCCCTGAGAGCACAAAGCAAAAGAAACTAATAACTGCTGAGATTGTCTGAACCCTTTAGTTCTGTCCAAATAATATCGCAACTGCCTGTGTACATCTAAAAGTGTGCAAAATCTTTTCCCCTTTAGTTTGGGGATTTGCATAAAAAGTAGGCAAATGAATAGTTTGGTTTAAAGCCACACTAGAAACCACTTTAGGCATAAAGGAAGGATTAGTGCGTAAAGATACCTATCCTTATGGAAAATTAAGAAAGGCTCAACTGCCATAAGGGCCTGCAATTCAGAAACCCTTCTTGCAGAGGTAATGGCCAACAAAAAAGCAGTCTTCCATGACAAATATTTCAACTCAGCAGTAGCTGCAGGCTCAAAAGGTTGTAGAGTGAGTTTCTCCAACACAAAATTGAGATCCCAAGCAGGAGTAGGAGCCCTTCGTGGGGTCTTATATTCTTTGCCCTCTAAGAAATTGCTTGAACAAAGGACGAGAAAACAATGGTGGGTCACAATCATAGTGAGCTGAAATTGCTGCAGCATGAATCTTAATAGAAGAGAAGGACAAACCTTTGTCCAATAACTCAGTAAGATATTGAAGAGCCACACTTAAATCAGGCTCAGAAACATCAAATCCTTAGCTGTACTCCAAAATAAAAATCTCTTCCATTTATCTGCGTACACTTTCCTTGTACTAGGCCTTCTAGCTTCCAAAATCACATTCAAAACTTGTTGTGGAAGTTGAGACCCTCTATGGTTTAAAACAGAATATGCCATGCTGTTAGGTGAAGAGAGTGAAGTTTGACATTGAGCAAATGACTGTCCTCCTGGGACAACAGATGTGGAATCAAAGGCAAAGGCCATGGAGGCTTCCGTACTAGACTTCTCAGTAATGGGTACCAGTGCTGTCGAGGCCAATCTGGAGCTATCAAAATCATCCTTGGCTTGTCCTGTCTGACCTTCAGAAGTACCTTTGGGAGGAGAGGCAGAGGTGGAAAGGCATACACATGAAGATTTTTCCAACTGAAGAAAGAGCATCCACTTTCCAAGCTGTGGGATGAAACCGCTTTGTGCAAAACTTTGGCAGCTGGTGGTTTAGTGGAGAAGCGAACAGATCTATGTCTGGAGTTCCCCAGGACACTGTCAATGTCTGAAATACATGAAGATCCAGTTTCCACTCGTGGGGATCCATGATTTGTCTGCTTAACACATCTGCTAAGGAGTTCTGTGCTCCCGGCAGAAACCTTGCCTGAAGACTTAGTTGTAACCTGAGAGCAGTCTCCCACAAAATCATTGCTTGCCTGCATAGAGGATAAGAATGTGTTCCCCCTTGCTTGTTGATGTACCACATGACAGTTGTGTTGTCTGTTAGAATCAACACCTGCCCTGGAAGAAGTAAATCCTTGAAAGCTATTAATGCAAACTGGACTGCTAACATCTCCTTCATGTTGATATGTAGATGTTGTAGTCTGGCAGGCCACTTGTCTTGTATCCACTTTCCATTTAGATGAGCTCCCAAAGCTTTGTCTGAGGCATCTGTCGTTAAAATCTGACTCGCCTCTGGCCGGGTCACAGAGAGTCCCTTGTTTAGATGACATTCCTGAGCCCACCACAAAAATTCCTTTTGAATGCAAGGTATTATTTGAATGACAGTGTCCAGATCCTGGCAGTGCTGTGTCCATACATTTTTGAGATACCATTGTAGCTTCCTCATATGCAGTTTGGCATTGGGAAGCACCAGAATACAAGATGCCATGAACCCTAAGGCTTGAAGGACTGTCCTTGCAGTCAGCCGGACTGATGAGATAGTTGATGGAAGTAAAGGGATAGACTCTTTTGTTTGTCCGGGGTTAAAAGGCCATCTGGGATGCTGTATTCAGTCTCACACCCAGAAAGCACATGTCCTGAGAGGGTACTAGACTGGACTTTATTTCGTTCACAGAATACCCCAGGCATCTTAGCACTGCTATCACATATTCCAAATGTTGAAGAAGCTCTTCCCTTCCTTGAGCCAGAATCAGGCAGTCATCCAAATAAGGATAGATCTGTATTCCTTTTAGCCTGAAGAAAGCTATCACTGGAGCCAGAACTTTCGTGAACACTCTGGGCAGTAGATAAGCCAAAGGGCAATGCAGAGAACTGATAGTGAGAAGTCCCAGCTCGAAAGCAGATACTTCCTGCAACTTAGTCTGATAGGAACATGAAGGTAAGCCTCCTTGAGATCCAAAGTTACCATCCAATGATCTTTGCCCAGCAGAGGTAAAAGCTGCTGCAAGCGTCAACATTTTGAACTTGGGAATGTCTAGATAAGTGTTGAGGATAGATAAATCCAAAATTGGTCTCCACGTGTTCCCCTTCTTTGGTACTAGGAACAGGCGAGAATAAAATCCTAGGCCCCTTTCTGGCATAGGAACTGGCTGTATGGCCCCTATTTGGAGTAACAGAGAAATTTGCTTGTGAGCCTCTATTCTTTGTTGAGGAGGAATGTCTGGCATGCCTTTGAAAGGAGGCAAGGTATGGAAATAAAACCTGTAACCATGATGTATGATATCCAGTACCCATCTGTCTTGGGTGATCAAACTCCAATTTTCTTTGAAAAGTGCCAATCTTCCTCCCAAAGGTGCTGCCAGGCGAGAAGGTTCTGGCAGCTGAAAAGGTAGGTCATTGGGTCTGTTTACGAAAGGACTGACCCCTGCCCTCACCCGAAGACTGTGCAGGAGAACTCCCTGTTCTAGGCCTGAAAGAGCCCTGACCTCTGCAAACACATCTTCCACCACATTCAGAACAGGAGGTATAGCTAAAGGCCTATGCTGGGGTAAAAACAAAAATTCCCTAAGCCTTTTCCTGGAATCAGAGAAATCCTGACCTTCCCATTTAAAATGCTCTCTCATGGAGTGAAGGGTCTCTGAAAAAGAAAAATCCTCAGGAGGAGAAGCAGAAGGAGTAGAATCATCCACATCAGAATCAGAATAATGAGAATACTCCTGCAAGTCTTCAGCCGAAGACTCAGACACATCCGAAAAGCCTGCTCATAATCCCCCAACACCGGTTCCATCCTAGGCCTCTTATCAGGAGGGGGCATAGAGCCTCTAATTAAAGTAATTAAATCTTCTGCCATTTTAAGCATGTGCTTCTTGGGCACAGAACCTGAAGAACTAGGAGGGACACCCACAGAAGCCAAACTAGACCTGCCTCTAGGAGAAGCCTTGGAAGCAGAAAGAGAGGGCCTAGACACCTTAGGAAGGGAGGGGAGTACATTATTTGCGAAGCCCCTACAGCCTGACCTGCCTCCTGGGAGGCCACATCCTGTAAAAACAAAGTTTCTCCCTGGGACTCCAGAGAGGCCTCCGTCGGAACCACCGGTTCCACTGACGCCTCTAAAGAACCGGTCGGTTCGGACGACTCCTCTAACCTAGGTTTAACTGCCTTGTCCTTGCGCTTCTTTGAGGAAGCGCCGGAGCATCCGACGGCATATTGTAATTGCACCGCTTCCCAAAGACCAACCTGGCACAATCCAACCTTCGCTTTATAGTGCGTTTATTGAACCTAGCACAAAAGTGACACCCAACAACGTCGTGCTCAGGTCCCAAACAAGGTATACACAAATTATGGTAATCCCTATGCGGTATCTGTTTCCCACAAGAAATACAGTTATTTACTTTTTCTGACATCCGGTAAACCACTGAGGCAAGAAAAAACCAAAATATTCCCCAACGGGGTACTTAACCAACTCTGACTTCGGTCTGAAACTCTGAATTCGAAATATTTCAGAACGCCGAACGGCACTTGCAACACTGCTTCTGCATCGGACCATGCGGCAAAAAAGACTGAGGATATGACGGTCATGCGCATTTGTACCCTGACGTTCTGATGTCAGTCAAATGCGCCTTGACCGACGTCAGCCTTATACTCTGATATTCGGGCCGACCGAGGGACAGCGGACTACCCAAGTGTTAGGACTGCAGCAATGTGAGATGAAGAACATCAAGCTTTGTAATGTTAGTGTTTTCAAAAGAGCACAATACAAGACAGGGATCAGGAAAATATAAATGCTCTTCTCAGAGACCTCAAGGCTGAAGATAAAGTAAGCTATTGCTGCAGCTTCATCTGTATCTTAAGTGTAACAAACTTGATTTAGAACAGTGTTCACAAAACAGAAAACTCTTGCTCCAGGCCAACTAGACCTTCTTTGCAGAGATTGCTGCTGCACTAGCAATATTCCTAGATCGTATTTGCTGACCTGGCTAATAAAGTGTGATTTTGTGCCACTTCTGCAACAATTCGATCACAGACTGAGTCTGGATGCTGTAGCAGACAAACCCTGTGTGTGTATCTATATCACATATAAATACATAAATATGCACACACACTGTTTTAGAACATGATCTTCACTAATCCTTAACCATTGTTTGGTGAAACTAAAAACATTGTGCCATTAATACAGCATAAATCCTGATTAAAAAAAAAGACAACAGAGCCAGATTGCACAACAAAACCATCAGCTGTAAAACTTCTTACTAAGTAAACTCAAAGTGAACTACCAGACCAAAATCCCTTGGATTGATAGCTTTCTGAGAGATATAAAAAAAAAATAGCGGTCATCTGGCAGCTATAAAATAATTGTCAAATGCTCCACTTTGGGGAGGTATCAAAATAAATTGCTACAGTTCAGCGGATAAGAAATAAGAAGCTGCTATAGATGTATAAATAAAACATTTCCCCTTAGGAATATCTTCTCTGATGCTATAAACTACAATGCAGAATGCTAAAACTATACAACTTTACCCACAATGTCACAGTTCTAGCCAAAGGAAAAATACAGTTTAGGGTACAGAACTTATTACCATAGACATGGAATCCAGAAAGTATGTGTTCCCTCGTCTAGCAGTGATTCTTGTATTCTGTTTTTTGTAACCACAACTCTAGTGTCGCTAGTTCATCCTGGACACATAGCAGCCTCACTCCCACTCTCCCTACTACTAGTTGCCCCCTCTCCCTTTCTGACTTGCCCACCTCTATATCCCAGGCCGCCTGGAAGAATCCCTAAGAAACCACACTGTCCTTTACTTCTCATCCCAGCTCTTGCCTGCAAAGTAATCTCTTCTGTACTTCCATGTTGTGTCCACTAGAGGGCACCCTAACCTTGCAACATTATTCTACCTGAATCTCTCTCTCCCTTTACCTTACTATTACCTACTATTCCTGCTGATAAAAACATTGCTTCTAAACCTTTCCTCTTCTCTCCCACTTAAATATTTTTTATCAAAGTTCTCAGTTCGAACATAACCTAACCTTTTGTCACTTCTCTCACCCACCTTCACTTACCTTACTTTAGCTGCTTTCCTGATTGTTTTCTAACTGTTGTCCTTCCTTTGTCTATACCCGCTCCGTTCACCCTGTGGGCTCACTCCACTCCCCTACCCCCAATTCCCACCCCCAGTGCTCCTACATTTATACTTCCATAACCACTACCACTATTTTGTATTCCTCCAATCACTCTGACACCCTTCCCTATACCACTTATAACCATCTACCTGCCACACCTACTTCCACAATTACATCCATCTCCTGTTCTCATTATCTCTTCATCTTCCCAAATTAACTCCTTGTTACACTCCTGTAACTATGCCTACTCTAATAACATCATTACATTCAAAACAACTTCTCACATTCTCAATTCTCCCTTTCCTTATTATACCCTACTTTCTAACTTCCTATGAACACCATAGCCTCTCAGAAGCTAATACTCTCTCCAAACACATAACTTTAACTACCATACATTCATCTCATCACGGTTTCAACTTCATACTTTCTCCCAGCTACCTAGCTACACAATTTCATAGAAAGACTCGCATTACCTACTCCCATCAAAATGACAGAAATTCACTACTCAGTTCCCTAAACCATCTGACTGGTTAAAAAGATTAATCCTCTCTCGGCTAGCAGGTGACATTCAACCCAACCCAGGCCCAAACAACACCACAGCTGCAAACCCACTTTCCACTCTCTCCTCTAACTCAAATAAACTAACCAAACCCTCAAACTCTCTATTAATAGCTCACCTTAACATCCGCAGTATTAAAAATAAAATTGCCCCCTTCGTGCACTACTTGATGCACACTCATTCGACATCCTTTGCTTAACTGAAACCTGGCTTAAACCAGTAACTCAGGACAAAGAGATTATTCACCCTGGCTACAACATTCATCGACTTGACCGCACTACAAAAAAAGGTGGTGGGGTTGCAATCCTCAATAAATCAGGGATGCAAATCACTGCCTTACAGGATAAACCTCCCTCCAAAAGTAATGCTAAAATCCTTATATCCAAACTCCAAGTTAATGCCTTCAAATCCATCTATATAATCTGCATATACCTGCCCCCAGGCAACAACAGTAGTACCTTAGAAGAAATCCTTAACTGGCTGGCCATACAAATTCCACAAGAAACAATAGTCCTTGGAGATGTCAATATAGACTGGAATACCTGCTCTTCAGCTTACCCTTCCACCCTCTTAAATCTGCATGGTTTCTCACAAACTATTCTCTCTCCTACCAGAAGAAATAAACCTAGCAACAAAGAAAGCATTTTAGACTGGATTCTGATAAATAGCCACCACCAAACATATACAGTAGGTACACTACCTGATGATATAAGTGACCATGCCCTTATCTAATTAGACATAAAAGTGATAAACCTAACTTAACAAAATACAAAATAGTTAGAACAAACAAAACTTTTAACCCTGATAGATTTGAAACAGAACCTATGTCTTGCAGTCGGTCTCCTCTTAAACACCTCCCACTGGATAATGCTGTGACATATTTTAACTCTAAATTCCTATCTATTCTGGACACACATGCTCCCACAAGGTCCATCAGACTTTCCTTAAGAGCCGCTCCTTGGCTAACAAAGGACATAAGGCATAAGATTATCTTGAAAAATAAACTCTGGTCCAAATACCACAGTACTAAAGATCCCACAGACCATCTCAACTTTAAACAAATAAGAAACATTACAAAAAAAGCAGTAATTCTGGATAAAAGAAACTACTACTGCCATTTGCAACAGGCTAACCTGCATAACCCACAAAAGTTCTGGGCAGGAATAAATAATCTCATGAAGCCTGGCCAATCGGACACTCCAAGCCCAGCAGCCACCTCCCAATATAACCCCAAACACACTGCCAACGCCTTTAACACCTTCTTTACTGAAACTGCCCAGTCTCTTTTCAATCAACTCTCCCCTGATATTTCCTGTCTTTCCTCCTCCTCCACTAACACTTTCATTCCCACATTTCAACTTCATCGTGTTCCCTCTGCACTCATTCGTTCTCTGCTACATAAACTTAAACCATCCTCTCCATCTGCTGACCATCTACCTGCTATGTATCTAAAAGTTGCTGCTAATGCACTGACCTATCCCATCTCCATCCTGATTAACAGAACCATTGAAGAAGGCTACATACCTTCTCTCTGGAAAATATCTCATGTTATTCCCCTTCATAAAGGAGGAAAATCAACTGAACTCTCTAACTACCGACCCATAGCCTTGCTCTCTCCTCTTGCTAAAATCATGGAAAAATGTGTCCAAAAGCAACTTCTGAAACACCTGCTAACTAACAATCTGCTAGCTAATTGTCAACATGGTTTTAGACCCTACCATAGCACCACCTCTGCCCTCCTCCCCTTCACAGACTGCATCAATAAAAATAGGAACAATAATACCCTTAGCTCTGCTATATTTATTGACCTATAAAAAGCCTTTGATATGGTCAATCACGAAATCTTGTTACACTTACTTAAATCATTTGCACTTCACGCAAGCTCAATTAAATGGTTCCACTCTTACCTGCACAACAGAAAACAGGCAGTGAGGTGGCAAAATAACTTATCCAACCACCTCCCCATTACTCGAGGAGTCCCCCAGGGCTCAATTCTTGGCCCTCTCCTCTTTTCAATTTTCATTAATGATCTCCATACTCATATTTCTCCTGCCACCTGTATACAATATGCAGATGATTCCACTTTAATCTGTTCTGCCTCATCCCCCTCTGTACTGCACTCTCTCACCCAAAAGACTTTTGAAACCGTAGAATTTTGGTTCCTCAAATGATGCTTAATTTTGAACCCCCAAAAAAACAAATTATTACTCTTCTCACCAACCCGAATATCCTCTCCACTGAATTTCTGTGTCACATCAAGTAATGGCACGAACATATCACCCGATCCAACTACCAAACTTCTCGGAGTTGAAATAGACAACAATCTGACCTTTGACACACACATCAACAATACTATAAAATTAGTTAACAGAAAACTAGGCTCCCTCTATAGAATTAAACCATTCCTTACTCCACATGCCAGAACTTCCATTGCCCAGACCCATCTTATCTCCACTCTCCTGTACGCCACTCCCATCGAAACTTCAGTGTCCAAAGCTAACCTCAGCAAACTGTCTGCTGCCTACAACAATATTGCCAGATTTGCCACTAATTCTACTTTTAGAACTCACCACTGCCAAAACTTAAGGCAACTACGATGGCTAGAGCTACAAAACCAAATTCTATTTCACCAGATCTCCTTAGCCCACAAAATCCTTTACAAACCAATAAACACACCCATTCTCACATCACTTATCACTCCATACTGCAATCTTAAAAGCTTTCGCTCCTCAGACAAACTATCAACTAGTAAACCCAATAACTCAGCTGGCAAATCCTTGTTCTCCAACACAGTAGGAAAAACCTGGAATACTCTTCCTCACAATCTCACAGCAATCTCCTCTCTTCCCTGCTTCAAATCCCAACACACCTCAAAACCCACTGGCTCTGCCCCTGTAGCAACCCTGACTAGATTACTTTGGGTATCTATGTACTCTCAACTTCTCTGCTGTAAATAACTACCTCTCCTCAGCTATCTAGGTACTAGAAAAATTTCTTAATATATTTTTTCTTTTTTACTTTCTCTAGCTCTAGAAACTCCTAACAAAATACACATACTATTTTCTCAACTTCTGCCTTTTAATATCTAATGATTTTGACATATATATTATAACCATGTTTAATGTTTTACCTGATATCACAAATGCTTGCATGTGGAGCTTTTCTCCCCGGGCCTCTGCTGAAAATGGACATATATCCAGTTGGAACAGCCCGGTCAACAAATGTAAAATAAATAAATAAAATAAAATAGAATAGCACTAGTTTGTTAATGAATGTTTGGTCTCATAAAATGGGAAGTAGGATAGCACTACTCTAGTCCAAACAAAAAGTACCACAAATATAATCATATATCATGAGAATAACTCATTAAAATGTTTCAAAATGTATAATTTGAACAGTTCTGTATGCTATCATAAAAGTGAAATATTTTTGTGAACAATTAATTGTTAAAAAACGAAAGAGGGAAAAGTGATGCTATGGCAAACACTGCTTTTGGGAAATGGTTTAAAATAGTTGGTTACCCAACAATAACTATAAAGGGGATGATATGTCAACTCACTTGGCCCCCACTCCAAAGTACAATTAAGGTTATTCAAAATAGTGCTCCAGCCAAATTAGTACAATGTCAAACACACTGCTTTATGTAATTAAACTACAAACACACGCAAACAGTCACACACAACTCGTACTGACAAATTCACAGACACACCCATATAACATATAACAAGACATAAGCACAATCACATACACTTATTCAAATCTTCAGGTAGTATTATCAATTTATAAAAATATTTCTTCAGTTAAATTTAGCAAAGGGATTTTCAAAAAAAAAAAATCAAAATAAAATGCAACAAAAAAACAATACAGACATCATTTTTCTAAGTGCAATAATGCCCTCCAGGGGTAGCATTTCATTGGAAAAGAAGGGGAGGGGAGGCCGTTCCATCAATATCAGGCATCACAATACCCCTTGTAAGAGCTGATATTTCCCTAAAATGGCCACCAGTTGGGGCATTATTGCTTATTTGATTCCTGTCATTTAACAGAAAAATTAAAAATCCCACTTGATCAAAAGGTCTCCGTTTCCCCAAGGTTGGTATGACCTTTCTACAATTCTTTTTGAAAGATCCCCAAAACAGCATGCTTCCTGTATGTGTAAATGAATGAGGTCCAGCTGGTTGGCCTTGTGTTAAAGTCAGCTGAAGTGTTGCTAAACTCTCTTCAATTGTCCTGTGGCGATCTCAAGCCCCAGAAACTACCATGGGGTGGGGGGATTTAGTAACATGGTACAGACACCTTTATTCAAGTAAGAGGATAAACCACTAAAAAGTAGCCATCATTTTTATTTGAGAGTTCTACAGTGATTTTTCATGTGAATACTGGAAAAAAAATCAGCATACTTTGAGTTCAAAGTGCTTGAACCCAACACCACTGTACAAAGATGCAGAAAAGACCTAAAGTCCAAAAATGAAGGATAAGAGACCAAATTAAAAACAGTGAATTAAAGTTATGGCTGTTAATACAAGGCAGCAAAACTGACTGAATAATTAACTTTTCAAACATCAGTTTTAAAAATTAAGGTTTAAGAGAAAGCTTGGAGCCTTGAGAGTTGGGGAGTTAATTTACTATCTGTATTCAGTGTGCCTCAGAGAGGAGGTACTATGAGTAAAAATGGTATACCTGATTAGTTGCAATGTTTATTCATTCACTCTCCTATTTAGAGTCAAGAGTAATGTAAACAGCAGTGTGTGTGTGTGTGTGTGTGTGTGTGTGTGTGACATCAATCTTCATAAAACTTTAATGGAGAAAGTTGACAGAATTATGATATCCCTATGAGAAATCTAAAAGCGTTGTCATGATGTTATCAGTGGAAGCACCAGACATGTTGGGGGCGTAGCCTGTATTTGCTATTTCAGATAGGAGAGTATAGGAAACAGATGCAATACTTAAGCCAGCTCAGTGAATGTCTAATATTTTCACAATCTATACTTCCATCAAGCGTTAGTGAGTAGTACATGATCTGTGCTAATACTGTGGCTCTTTTAGAATTCTTAATCACCACCATGGAGGATATATATGTAAATTGGCCCTTTTGGCTGTGAAGTAGTAGCCATTTCCGGCAGTTTGGAGAGTGGTACGAGTACAGATGAAGTCTGTTTGGAGACAAAAACGTGTGAAAAGCTGTAGGGTTTATTTTAATAAAAGGTTGACTTTATCCTGCATCCTGAACTCTTCCTTGCACCTTTTGGTTTGTTACTGGTTTTGAGTTGGTGGAAGCTTATTCTCCCGTTTTTTTCTTGTTATGAGTACAGATGAGTCAGAAATGCATGACACTGGTAGAATGACCAAGCATCTGAGAAAAGAATGGCAGACTTCTACAGGTCAGGAATCTTCCCACACTGGTCTGTCATGAAGGCATATTTTTGAGTAATACTTTATGCTGTTAGGCATAGTATATGAAACTATAAATCAGCTATTAATCTTAGGAAGGCACATGCATGGAAGTTCAGGTACTGGTATAAAACCAACATGAGTGTTATACAGAAATGTGAGACAAGAATGCAGTAGTTAGATTTGGACAGCAATGTCTGATCCCAATTAATATCACAATGATTTGACTATTTTGCTTTATCTGCCAACAAATGAAGCTTTCCTTCTAGAAGATTCAGGGATTACTTTATCATCCGTATGGTCCCTCCCAGTTACTCCTGTTATTGTGCTCAACAAACCAATTTATTCTTCAGTCAGGGCTATAGCCCTGTAGCTGATTTGTTTATCACCCAATCATACCCCTTGGAGGAAAGACTCGGGTGTTAGAGAATGTGCCACTCATATTGATCCCCTCACTATCCATCTTAATCACATCCCATGGTGACTGTAATATTGCAACTGTTTCTACTGGGCAGGACAGACACATGGTTTGCACGCTTGCTCAGTTCTACCCAACTTCACTGGCAGAACATTCATCTCAACCAGTATGCTTATGGCCAGCCGGGTCTATATTAGAACATCGAAAGTTTAAAACTTTTAATGTTCTAATATTGACCCCTATTCAGTGAACACTGAAAATAGCGAAGCTGCAGAACACCAAATTCTTTCCTAGGGAAAGAATTTGCTTGGCCATTTCTGTGGCTTCGCTATTTATAGCACTGCGGTGGAAAGTTACGGGTCGGGTTCAGGTAAGTCTGCAATTGTTTGGACGTTAGGGCGTGAGTTAGGTGAGTTAGGGTTAGGGCGAAGGTCAGGTAAGTGTGCGATTATGACTGACGTTAGGGCGCGAGTTAGGTAGTGTGCGATGGTGACAGACTTTAGGGTTAGGGCAGGGTAGGTGAGTTAGGGTTAGGGTGCTGGTCAGGTGAATGTGCGATAGTGACGGACCTTAGGGTTAGGATTTGGATTAAGGTAAGTGGATAGATAGCAGTGTATGTACAGTTTAGTGTAGGGTTAGATGTAGGATTTTAAGTGTATGTGTGTGGATTACTGTTTTTTTGGTGTACTTGTGTTGTGTGTGTGTTTCTCGGAACAGCAAATTCTTTCCCTAGGAAAGAGTTTGGTGTTCTGCAGGTTCGGTATTTTAGGGGTCAATATTAGAACATTCGAAGTTTTAAACTTTTGATGTTCTAATATAGATCTGGCCAGCCTTCTCCTCCCACCCCTCTTGTGATATGACAGTGGGATGAACAGTCTCTCTACCTGAGATGGGTAAAAACCCCTTCTAAACACACACCACCAACACCCACACATAGCAACATTAAATCAACATATGCAGAGGCTCTGAACTGTAACCTGCCCAAGCAACAAGGACCTCAGAAGCTGAAACGCAAACACCAATCACAACCAAAGTGTCACATAGCTCAACACCAGTGTACCACCCAGCAACAGCCCCTAAGGCAAGACAATGTACTTAACACTTTAGTCATAGGTGACTCTATAGTCAGGCACACTGATGTCCCACTCACCAGGCTGAACAAGGAGAAAATTACAGTCAGCTGCCTCTCAGGTGCCAGGATCCGCCACATAACGCATGCACTCAAGTCACTCCACAACAAGTACAAATATCACTCTGTCATTGTCCATGTTGGAGTGAATGACATGAGACGTACCTCCCTGGACTACATGAAGAGAGACATGGAAGAGCTCTCGGATCATGTTGCCCAGGCAGGTATGACCCTAGCCCTGAGAAGCATCCTGCCTTCGCCCAGAATGATACCACAATATAAGGACAAAATGATTGACTTCAACAATTGACTAAGCTTCTCGTGTCATTCAAAGGGAATCCAGTATCTGTCTGCCTGGGATGACATGATCGACAGACCACGATGCTTTGCCAGAGATGGTCTGCACCTGTCACCCCTGGGATTCAGGTTATTGGCTAAGGCTCTTTCCATCCCATAGAGCTTGTTTTAGGCAAAGTTCAAAGGACAAAACCACCACCGTAACAGGTACAAGCATGCAAATTCTGAAGGCAATGCTACTCAATGCTAGAAGTATAAACCTCAAAATGCACTCTCTTGAGGCAGTCCTAAAAATAAAGAACATCAATATCTGTGCAGATCCGCAGTGGTACAGCGGTAGCGTTGTTACTTCACAGCAAGAGGCTCTCCCATTCGATTCTCGGCTTGGGAGTGCCTTCTGTGTGGAGTCTGCATGTCCTCCCTGCGGTTGGGTAGCGTTCGAAAGACATGCGTGTGTAAATGAGCATGCCTTCGTTGAAGATTGGTTATCGAGCTGGCACCTCGGCGTTTCGTAAAAATCTACTGCCAATCATTAGCGGATCGGAGTTCCGCTGTGGCGACCCCTTACCAGGAAAAAGCCGAAAGACAAACAACAACAACTGATACCTGGTTCAAGGCTCCAGAGAACAACCCTGCAATGCTAGGCTACAACTCTTACCACACTTTTCGTCCACCAAACCAGGACCAAAACACTAAAGGTGGAGGAGTGTCCATATTCACCAAGGATATTCACACCACCAGGCTAGTTGCCCAACACAATGCGTCAAACTCTCCAGGGGCAACTAACACTAGTTAAGACTGCAAACTAAACTGTAGCTTGCTACAGATCCCCCACCATGCCCCAAGATTCTCACTACAGCTTTCTAAACATACTGGAAAATATTAAGATGCAATCAAACACCCTAATACTGGGTGATTTCAACTACCCTGCCATTAACTGGGAA
The DNA here is from genome assembly GCF_019279795.1 of Protopterus annectens. Classification (NCBI taxonomy): domain Eukaryota; kingdom Metazoa; phylum Chordata; order Ceratodontiformes; family Protopteridae; genus Protopterus; species Protopterus annectens. The sequence continues at coordinate 1,175,107,838 of NC_056741.1, read as the reverse complement.
AACTACTCATGTACCAACACCTTTGCCCAACGGTTCTTGGAATTCATAAATTCCAATGCCCTGGATCAACTAATCCATAGTCCCATGAGGGGCTCCAATATTCTAGGCCTAAAACAAAGGAGAAGTACCCCTTCGCTACTAAAGATGGAATAGTCAAATGAAGTTAAAGTAAAATCTGAAATCTGTTACTACCTCCACGGTTAAAATATTTTATTAGTAAAACTGGTAGAAAATAAAATTCGATGTCCCTTTTACACACGATAAGCACTTTCGATTTGTCTTCATCAGATCGTAAAAGAAATTAGGGACTCAATTACATTTATACTCTGCTTAACAAGTTAATGACCTAAAAGAAGGTCTTGCTTTCTTAAAGGTATACTAATTGTTTTGTTCAGGTCTCTAATAAAGCTTATATTTTACATCTTAACTGAATGAACACATTTCTCTTTAACCTATCTTTGGTCTCCTAGCCTTTAAGATAAGTCTTAGTGGAACTATAAGATTAAGACCTGGTGATCGGTCTGCTTGTAAATTAATGATCCACTTTGTTTCTATTTTTTCAGTTTTGTTGACAAAGTCTCCTTTCTTTTGTGTATCATAACTGACTTCTAATGCTTTGAACAGAAAGGAGTGTGTAGCATAATTTTTCACATGTTGCTAATGCATTGTGTTCATTTAAGTCCCATATATCTCGTAGGTGTCTTTGAATCCTCTCTGTTTGAACATTTGGTCGGTTTTACCGACATAGAAAACAGAGCAGTTTACAGGTAGCTAAGTATACAACATGTGACGTGTTACAAGAGGCTGTGCAAGAGACGTGATGAACATATCCTGTGATGGGATGTACAAACTCAATACCATGATCAATGTAGGAGCAAGCTATGCATTTTCCACAGGCCATAGTCCCTTTACTGACTAGTTTATTGGGTCTTGAATAACCCTCTTTCCCACATAATAATCTCTAAGTTTTTCTTGTTTTTTATAGGTAAAACGTGGGAAATCTACAATTTCATGTAATTTGGTATCTTGTGTCAGAATGGGCCAGTATCTCTTGATTATATTGGTAATTTCTTGATTGTGTGTTGTATAAGTAAGCATTAATCTGATCTCATTTTCCATAACTGATTTATTTTCTTTGTTGCTGGTACTGCAATTCTTAAAATAAGGAATGACTTTACCTCTCCTTAATTCCCTTTTACCTTCTGTGGACACACAAATCTTTCCTTGAGTATCCTCTTTGTTGTAAATATTGGCATAACTTGTTACTTTCTTTTTCAAAGTCCCCATCTTGTGTGCATAATCTAGAAATACGGGTGATTTCATTATGCATATTTTTAGTGATATGTCGTGGATGCATGTTGTTTTTACAGAGATAATGATTTCTCCATGTCTCTTTTCTGAACATGTTTGTTTCTATTGCACCATTTTTTGTTAGGGTAATGCTGACATCAATAAACTCAATATGTGTCCGGGACCATTGTCCTGTGAAGACCAAAAAATTGGTACTACGGTTCATATATTCCTGTAATGCCTTCAGTTCTTCTTCATTACCCTGCCATATTAAAAAGGTAGTCTACAAAACGTCCATAATGTAAGATGTTCTTTCTCCATGGATTCTCTTCCACAAAAATATATTGAGTCTCCTATTCATTGAGAACCAAATTGGAATAACTGTTCACACAGGGGGTGCCCATGGCTACCCCCCATTTCTGCCCGTATAAATTTTCTCCATAGGCAAACACATTTATTTCAAGGATCAGGCCATGTAATTCACAGAGTTGATATGCCTTATGATCTGATATTTCACGTCTTACTACTGTTCTAATAGGTTCTATCCCATAGTCATTGGGAATATAGGTGAATAAGTTATTTACGTCAATGGTTACCAGCCATAAATTACACCTATTCACTACTGTGCTCATGGTCCTTCGCAGTTTATGTAAGAAAACACCTGTATCACACAAGATTGTACTATACCTATTCAACAGGGTTTTCAGTTCTGATTCTACATACATAGACAACATCTCAGTTATCCAGCCTTGACCTGCTATAATTGGTCGTAAAGGTGGATCAAGTAAACTTGCATGTATTTTGGGTAGTCCTCCAATGGTCAGAATAGTGGGATGAGGTGTATTGAAGAAATCCATCTGTGCTTGACTAATAGTATTATCCAGTAACATTTCCTGTAGGTCACAATACACTTTCTGAATTAACAGGTCCAATTTCCTGGTAGTTATTTTTTCATATGTCTTTTCATGCTGAAGCATATTTAACCTTTTTTCTCTGTACTAACTGGCTTCTAGAATCACAATAGCCCCTCCCTTGTCAGCAGATTTCAGAACAATGCTAGTACCTTTTTGTAGCATAGATAACGCTTCTTTTTCTTCTTCTTCTAGTACTAATACTAACATAACCAAAGAAGCAGAGCAATAAAAATACATTTGCATGTTTAAATCTAGCAATTTAATTCTTGGTTAAAACAACAGAAATAATGTCTTCACCTAGACCGGCTGGAGCACACTTTAGATCAAAGGGTCACAACATGTTTGACTTGGACAGCAGAGAGCAGCGTTGTGACATTTCTTTCAGTTCCACATCTAGCAGCAGTTTTTCCATTTAAGACAACAAGCCTGTGGTCCACATTAATATTTACAAATGACAGAATTATCTATAAATTTCTATCTGGCTAGGCTGGCAGCCTTCACACCCCCCCCTCCCCCCGGAGAACTCAAGCTAGTTTTTCAAGTGACCCTTGAGAAACGCTGCCTGAGAGTTAGGTCTACCTGACTATACCTTACCCCATTTCCTGTCTTGAAAGCCCATCTGCATTGGCACTGCTAATCCCACTGTGGTGCTGCACTGACATATCATATGCTTGCTGCCCTAGGCCCCATCTTAGCAACTTAGCATTTTGCTGGTTGGCTCTGTTCAACCATGTTAGGGGGTTGTGATCTGTCATAACAGTGAATTTCCTTCCATACAGATAAGGCTGAAGTTTCTGCCCACACTGTGGCTAGACATTCCTTTTCTACAGCTGCATAGCATTCCTCCCTGGGTTGGAGCCTATGACTGAGATAAACCACTGGGTGCTCTTCTCCCTCTGAAAAAATCTGGCTAAGTACAGCCCCCACCCCGTGGTTCAAAGCATCCACCTGCACAACAAATTATTTGCTGTAATCTGGACTGGCTAACACAGGGGGTCTTCCCAAAGCTTCTTTATCTTCTGGAATGCCTGCTCACATGCTGGGGTCCATACTACCTTATTTGGCCTGTTCTTCATTGTCAGGTCTGTGAGGGGAGCAGCTATGGTACTATAACTGGGGATGAACTTTGTGTAGTACCCTGCTGTCTCTAAAAATGCCCTCACCTGCTTTTTAGTAACAGGTGCAAGCCATGTCTGAATGGCTTCCACTTTGGTAGGTTCTGGCCTTATCTTACCACTCCCACTCTATGTCCTAGGTAGGAGACCTCTGCCATACCCACCTGACATTTACTCGGCTTTGCTCTCTGTAGTCTGCCCAGCTTCCCCCATGACATCCTGAAGGTGCTCTGGCCAGGAATGGCTGTAGATGGCAATATCATCTAGGTAAGCAAGGGCAAACCCTCCTGCTCCTGCTAGGATATGATCTACCAGCCTCTGTAAAGTTGCTGGTGCATTTGTCATCTCAAAGGGCATCTTGGTGAACTCATACAAGCCAAAAGGAGTCACAATGGCTGACTTCCCTCTAGCACTGGGAGTCAAGGGCCCCTGCCATTAACCCTTGGTAAGATCAATGGTTGTAAGATACTTAGCCCCACCAAGCTGCTCTAGGGCCTCATCTGTCCTAGGCATGGGGTAAGCATCTGACTCTGTGTGACTATTTAATTTCCTGTAGTCCACACAGAACTTGATGCTGCCATACTTCTTTGGCATCAGCACCACTGGGGAGGCCCAGGGACTGTTGGACTCCTGAATCACCCCTAGTTCCAACATCTCCTGTACCTCTTCCCTCAGTCTCTGTTTGACTCTCTCAGGCACTCTTTCCCACTTACTGTCTCCCTCACCTTTTGTTCCCCACCTTGCCTCCATGGACACCTGTATGCCACATGGCCCCACTGGTTGCATTCAAAACATTTAACCCTAGCTCATGGACGTGTACCTGGACTAGAGGCTTCCCCTGCTACTGGCAGATTCTGTTGGGGCAGTCTGGGTTGCCCACCATGGGTTCCTTTAGACCCATGAGCAGTGCTGGGGGTCCCTTTCCTGTGCAGGGCTGCCCTGCTTGCCAGGTATAGGTCTCCCTTCTTCCCCGGCTCATGAAGTAGCACATTGTCTATCAGCTAACCAGATCTTCATGTCCTCTGGCAAAGTGCTAAGGGCTTGTTTCCTCAACAAAAGGTCTGCCAGCCCTTCAAAAGTGGTAACCTGACATCCACTCACCCACCTATCGAAATGACTGCCCAGTTCAGCAACATATTCACACACACTTTCATCTGCCTTGCGTCTATGCTCACAAAACATTTTCCTATATGTTTCAGGTGTTAGCTTAAACAATTCTAACAAATACTTTTTAACAGCAGTATAATCAAAACATGCAACGTCAGACATTTTTGACAACACAGTTACAGCTTTACCATGGAGTAAGGGGGGGGGGTCAGGAACCATACCCAGAGACTTTGGTCAACACCATACTGTTTGCATAACCTCTCAAACATATGAATGAAACTATCAAAATGATCCCCCTCTTTAAACTGGAAGAAATGTACTGACCTGTTGGGCCTCTGGGGTCCAGTTACTCCCTTCCACATTACCTCTATGACTCTGGTGAAGAGTCAGCATCTTCTTCTCATGCTGCCTTTGCCTCTCCTTTTCTTCAGTTTGCAAACATTGCAGTTTCTCATTGTCCTCGCTCTCTAGATGCCTCAGTCTCTCACTTGCTTCTATTTCCACATGCCTGGTCTGCAACTCAATTCTCTTTAGCTCCAGATGAATTTTTAAGTCCTCTGCAGAAAGGTTGAGTTGTCCATTCTCTGAGGGTATTATATCTCCACTGCCAGTCTGATTGTCCTCCTGGTTGCTGTTTTCTGATGCAGCAATAACCAAGGCTGCAATCATGTCTGCATTAGTTAGGTTTCCATGTAGCAGTCCCCCTAGCCTGGCACATCTCTGCCAGCTGCCCCCTTGTCAGCTTTCCATACTCCTCTGCTGACATGCTGCCTGCTCACCCTGACTAACTAAGTTAAGAAAAGAAATAAAACAATTGTGATCTGAACTCTAAGTATTCACTGCATGGCTGTTTTAGAGTACAAAACACCTTCAAAGCTCACTGTACACAAGCTACAGGAATTCATTACCCACACCACTACAAGCCAATTAGAATTTGCCACCAATTAATATGTGATGTGGATATCCCACCACTGCCAAACAATGTGATGCCCGTGCCCTGGCCCAGCAATCAAGGAGCCTCAATCCTCACCACTAACACCAGTGAGGAGTGTCATATAGGAGGAAAGGATAACAAATGCACACAGTAAAGTGCAATTTCCCTTAAGAGTACACATAGGTCACAGTCAGTCCGGGGCTAGTCACTCCCTTGCTCTCCAGGTCCCCAATAAGACTCCCCATTGACACAGCTATAGGGTCCAGATCTCAGACAGCTGAGCAAGCTAAAATCTCCAGCACACTCACTGTCCAACCAGTGCTTCGTGTCCCTGCCCAAGTAGCTGACACACAGACACTTTGAGATAAGAGTTTATACAACCACACAGACACTTCTGGGGAAGGCTGGCACAGGTTCTCCAGCTGTGCCCCTTTTACCCAGACTATACAGTAGTAATCACTGCCACCACCCAATTAATATTTATCAGCTACTAAAAGGCCCTTATGAAAGGGTGTCCAATTATTACTGTGCAACATTATCCAAATGGTAAGTGTGACTAAACAGTCAAGGCTTATTTGGAGTGACTTGAATAGTAAATCACTATAAATATGCAATATATGCAATATACTCTAGAGCTTAAATTATCTCTACACAAAACAGCCACAGTTGAAAGGTTTAAAAATATTTAATAATAAATACTAAAAACACAAGACAATACTTCTTACTGCACAGTACTAGTCAAGAGTTCAGAGATCACAGAGAAATACATAAAATAATTCAGTAGTACAGTTCTGACATCACAGAAAAACAGTCTAATCTTTCTAGTTTCTAGCTATTTCTAAGAGAAAACACAAGTCTAAGATAACTTGCATATAGAGCAAGGCAGTGCTGAGTTGGATGGTTAAGACAAAAATGCTTAAAGCTCTCTGATTCTCTCTGTTTTTAAAATCACATTCCTAGTTCCATTTACATCATTCTTCACACTTCCCTGGGTTCCCAGGCTAACAGAAAAAAAGAAGTTATGTACTCACCATAACGTTCCATGTATGTAATTCATCTCGCTGAACATCATTACATGTGGGTTCGGAGCCGATCCTCGGCTCCGACTCGGCCGCTTAGAAAGCCTGAAAACTTCTGATTGGCTCGTGGCTAATAGGTATCCCATGATGCATGCGCACATTCCCCAGATCTTGTTTGCTACTAGTCTACCAGAATCAGACATGAAAAAGGAACAAAGGTCCGGAAGAATAGACTGTAATAAAAGGAGCCCTTGTGGCAAAAACCACTGTGGAAAGGAAAAAACTGTATCCAGATCCTCCAGGAAGGGGGCTGGTGGCTGGGGGTTCATAATAATGTTTGGCAAGATGGACTACATACATGGAACGTTATGGTGAGTACATAACTTCTTTATGTCATGTAGTCCTATCTCGCCACCATTATTATGTGTGGGACAGCGTCCCTAGCATCTTGAATGGGTGGCTCACTGGAAGATACTCCTGAGTACCGTGGAACCAAACGAAGCTCTACCCCTGGAAGTTAAATCCAATTTATAATGGGAAATGAAGGTATGAGGGGTAGCCCATGTTGCTGCTGTACAAATACTATCAATAGGTGTCCTGGCTTGGAAAGCAGCAGAAGTAGAGAAGGACCTGGTGGAATGCGCTAACTCCTTTCCTTGAGAACTGTAAATAAAGGAAATACCACTAGAGATCCAGTTTGAAAGTGTAACCTTGGAAACTGGCAAGCCCATTCTCACCTTAGCAAAGGAAATAAACAGCTGTTCTGATTTTCTAAATTCTTTGGTCCAGTGGCTATAGAAATGTAGTTGCCTGTGTACATCCAATTGGTGGAATGTATACTCTGCTTTATTGGAGTGATTAGGGAAGAACACTGGCAATTCAATTGTTTGGTTTAAGTGAAATTGAGAACAGACTTTAGGAATAAAGGAAGAGTTGGTCCGGAGAGAGACCCTATCATTTTGAAAAATTAAGTATGGAGGTTTAACAGACAGAGCCTGTAATTCAGGAACTCACCTGGCTGAGGTTATTGCTACCAGAAAAAGAGTCTTCCAAAGACAGAAACTTCAACTGACAGCTATGGGCTGGTTCAAAGGGTGGCAGAGTAAGTCTAGACAGAACTAGATTCAGGTCCAAAGGAGGAATGGGGTCTTGCACAGGAGGTCTTAACATCATGGAACCCTTAAGAAAGGATTTGCACAGTTTGTGAGACATAAGACTGGAATCATTAATCCCCACATGAAAATTAGATATTGCTGCTAGTTGAACTCAGAGTGTAGCAGCCGCTGAACCTTGGTGAAAGAGTTCAGAAAGAAACTCTAGAACAATAGTAATAGGATCTGTAAATGGATCATCATCTCTACTGTTGCCCATTTGGAAAATCTCTTCCATTTACTAGGATATAATTTTCTGGTCGAAGGCTTGTGAGAACAGGTAATAATATGAGTTACAGCTGGAGACAAATCATGAAGCCTGACTAGTGATGGAACTGGAGCAGCCATGCTGTCAGTTTGAGAGTGTGGAGACTGGGGTGAAGGGAACTTGACATGCATGTCAGGAGGTCAGGCACTGGGTCCAGCGTCCATGGGCATTCCAACAGGTGAGGCCCGAGAAAAGGGAACCAAATCTGATAAGGCCAGTAAGGGGTGATGAGGATCATCTTGCTTCCCAACAGCATTGCTTTCTGTATGACCTTGGGGATGAGTGGAAAAGGAGGAAAAGCATAAAGGAGTCCTGGGGGCCAATCATGGACTAGTGCATCTCTTGGAGTCTACCCCGGAGGGGGGATGAGAGAGAAAAAGGTGCTGCATTTGGTGTTGATGGGACTGGCAAAGAGGTCGCAGCAGGGTTGTCCCCACTTGTGAAAGATCACACTGGCTATTTTCTGGTTCAAGGACCATTCAAGAGGTAACAAAATTGCCCTGCTTAGCTTGTCTGCTATTACGCTGGAAGTCCCCGGGATGTGCATTGCAATGAGAAAGCATTGGGAAGAAATTGCCCAATCCCAAACTCGCATGGCCTCTTGACATAAGGGGTATGATCTGGTCCCCCTTGTTTGTTTAGATACCAGACAACCGACATGTTGTCAGTCTGGATAGCTATCGTCCCTAGAGGGAGAAAGTCATGAAGTGCTTGCAATGCTAGAAGCACCATCCTTATCTCTAGGACACTGATATGCAGATGGGCCCTCCTGCTCTTGCCATGTGCCTTGGACGTCCTGTCAAGATAATGCCCCCCCACCCTGAGAGGCATCCGTGGTCACAGTGGCAACGGGTTGGTGTGGTACAAAGGGAGTTCCTGTGGTAAGATGACCTAGTTGAATCCACCAGCATAGGTCCTTTTTGCAAAAATCTGTAATCAGGATCTGATGATGTAGAGGCAACTGTTGAAACAACCACTGGGATGACAGGAGCCATTGGAGTATTCTCATATGTAGTCTTGCTAAAGGTACCAAGGTTATGATTGACGCCATAGTCCCAAGAAGCTACAACACCACCTTCGCTTTGACTCTTTGAAGGGGAAGTGTATTCTGTAAATTTGTCGCACAAGATTCTGTATTCTGTCTTTAGGCAGTCTGGCTGTCATCTCGACTGTGTCTATGTTTGCTCCTATAAAAGTTATAGACTGAGTGGGCAAAATAGAGGATTTTTCCCAGTTTATCGAGATTCCCAACTGGGAACAGAGCTTGATTGTGGAATCTCTCAATTGAATTAGGCGATACCTGGTGGTGGCGGTCAGGAGCCAATCGTCCAGGTATGGAAAGACTTGGATTCCCTGATGCCGCAAATGAGCTGTGACTACTGCCATGCACTTGGTGAACACCCGGGGGGCTGTGGTGAGACCAAAGGGCAGCGCCTGAAACTGGTAATGATTGGCTCCCAGCCGTAAGCATAGATAGCTCCTTGATGCTTTGTCCATCATTATGTGGTAGTAGGCATCCTGGAGATCTATTTAGCACATCCAGCTGTCTCTCCCAAACAAAGGGAGTATGGATTGTAGAGTGACCATTCAGAACTTGGACTTCTTTACATGCTCGTTTAACCTGCTGGGGTCTAGGATGGGTCTCCAGTCCCCTGTTCTTTTTGGAACTAAAAAGAACCTGGAGTATGTTCCGAATCTTCTCTCGTCTGTTGGGACCTTTTGGATGGCTCTTTTTAATAGCAGCTTTTCTATCTCTATAGCTGCTTGATCCCTGTGATTGGATGGTACATCTGGGATCCTTTTGGGAGGGCATGGTAGATAGGAAAAGGGTATAGAGTAACCTCTGTAATGATGTCTTGTACCCACTTGTCTAGAGTGAGATTTTGCCAGGCTTCCAGGTACAAGAACAGGTGACCCCCGACCGGTTCCAGAGACGCACAGTCTGGTTCCACATCAGGAACGCTGATAGGGATGGTCATGAAAGGAATCACGACCTCCCTGATTTTGTGGACCTCTCCTGCCTCTAGGGCGATGTCTACCATTATTTCCTCCTCCCCTGCCTCTGAAGGAGGAATCACCTTGTGTGTCCTGGAAAGGTCTCTGTGATTTCTTGAACCACATTTTGCCACTCTTCTGACCTTTAGAGTAAGGTCTAGAAGGAATGGTAAAACAGACTCCCACGGCAGAGAGAGTCTTTCCTTCCTGCTCACACCTGGTGAGGGCATCTTTCACCTTGGGTCCAAAAAGAGAGGATTCGTCCATGGGAGCACTGGTGAATGTAGACTTGAAAGGCTCAGCAAAGTTGCATAGATGCATCCAGGAATGTCTCTTTAATGAGACTCCTAAACCCGCCACCCTACTCGCACCATCAGTTGCATATGAGATGATCCGCATGGAGGAGTTAATAGATGTGAGGGTAGCCAACTGAGCTGACACTGTAGATGGGACTGCTTCAGTCAAGGTACCCTGAAGAGCATCTCCTAACTCCTTTAGGAGATCTCTCTGAAATATCGTAAAATGTGATAGATAGTTCAGCGGTCGGAGTGTAAAAGCCGCTGAAGAGAAGATACATTTCCCATACCTATCCATCATTCACGATTCCTTATTAGGTGGATGGACAGAAGAAGAAGTCTCTACTAGCTGCTCCTTAGTGGCCGCCGCCACCACCATAGCATCAACAGGTAAAGTCTTAGATAAAAACTCTTTGTCCTTAGGGGCATTGAGAAATTTATTCGGCCTCCTGAGGACCAGTTCCACGGCATCGGGAGTTCTGACTCACGAGATCTAGCAATTCATCAAATGGAGGAGACACCCATAAAGCTGAGGGTTGAGACCCAAAAGCCTTCAGGTACAATGACTCCTCATTGGAAGGGGTAACGGTGGGCCAGCCACCTCTCTGCCTGAGGATCTTCAAAAGGTCTGCAAAGGAGACATCTTCAGAGGACGACTTAGGGGACCCCTCTGACTCATCGAGGTCAGTGTCAGATGTGACAGACTCATCAGGGAAGTCTACATGCTTCCTCTTACATGATCTCTTCCAAGGAGGCTCCTCATGGGGTCTTCTGGGAAGGTCTTGGAAGATCAGGGACCACAGAAATGGGGGGTCTTGAGGCTGTGCGTCATCATCCCAGGGGAGAGAGGATGCTGAGACCGTAGTCGGTGCTTGAGGGAGTAGAGCATCGGTACTCCTGTGTGGTATGGATGAACTATCCAACATGCTCCTCATCTTCACAAAACCAATTCTTCCAGCTCTGAACAACCCCCCAGCTCTGAGGAGAGCGTAGGTGCTGATGGCGCCAAAGGAATCGGCTCTGAGAATGATGTAGGGTCCAAGCTCACTTGGGCCGATGCACCAAGAGGAAGACTCGGCACAGAAGAAGTTTGGTTCCAAGTGTCCCCCTCAGGCCCGGCCGAAGAGCTTCGGACCCTAGACATTTTGGACAGTGCCGACAGTGTCAAAACAAGGCTCAGCTCAGAGACAACCACCTGGGGTGCTGAAGCAGAGGACACCACTGTAGTCGATACTGACAGCATCGGCTCCAAAGCCCCAATCTGGGTTGGAGGAGGAAAAAGGGCAGGGTCAGTAACAGGAGTCGGCTCCGAGACAGAAGTGGTCGGAGCCGATAAAAATTTTGGCAAGGCCAATGACTTAAGGAGTCTGAGCACCACTCTCTCAAAGTCTTCTTCAGAAAAGCTCCTGGAGGTTCTGGAGGACAGTGTTGGAGACCTCTCTCTGTAATATAGGTGATTTTAAAGTAGGGGAGACTGGTGGAATGTCTGTAGACCGGCTCCGAAGAGGACTGCTAGTGATCAGCACCGAAGCACTGGGTGCTGACACTGCAATGTCCGTATCCAGAATCTCGATTGGCTCTGAGGACAGTGGAGCCAAAGAGACAGAGGCCATCTCCGATTTAGGTAACTTCTGTGGAGGTTCACAGACAGAAGATGAGGCTGGAGAAGGCCTTTGGAGGTCTTGCCCTTATCTTTACTGAAAGAAAATCCTTTAGCAGAGGGAGGACAGAGCTGGCTGGAAGAATTCTAAAGACAGAAGGTTTAACGATCCTTGGCCCTCTCTGGGATTCTTGTTTTCTAAAAGCACTCTAGGACTACTTATTTGGCAAAAGAGTGGACACACTTTTTATGTCCTGCCTGTTTATGTACTTTTTGTTCTTTATGTCCATTAGTGATGGACAATAGGAGAAACATTGTTACTTTTTAAATCACATTTCAAAGCAGTTTCAATAGGTGACTGAAACTAAAACCAACTCAATCTAGCCCTACAAGAAAAACACTCTCACCAAACAAAGTAGGAAAGTTTCCTAGGTTCCACAACAGAAAACCCCTATTTCTTTTACAAGGGACCGAAAACATGCCTCTTCTCCAAAATGGGAAACCTGAGTGACCACAAAGAGACAGACTAATACCTCCTAAGTAAGCCAACAGGTGAAAGCACACTCACGGCAAACCCACAATCAAAAGGCCAAAAGAGGCCCAAATTTTAATCCACAAAAAGTCAATCAGGTAAAATGGGCTAGGTTAAATTGACTGTCGGTTCTGACAATAAAAGTAACAGCAATTAACAACTTCACTAATAAAAAAAATAAATAACAAAAAGAATAATGCACGAGAAATCAAGAGGCGACGACCAAGCAAAAGCTTCGAAGGGAGCGTGTAATGCATCATAGAATGTCTTGGCGTGCATCAGCCAATACCGGCTTTGAGCCAATTTCTAGTTTTCAGGCTTTCTAGCGGCTGAGTCGAACAGGATACGGCTCCAAACCCAATAATAATGGGGGGTGAGGTGGGACTACATACACTCTGCACTTCTTCTTTTTGTTATCTTTTGTTTATCTTGCAGCTGGTCAGGGAAGCAGGCAATAAAATACATTTTTTTGGATGTTAATTTAACTCTTTCTTTTCTTGGGTTAAAAAGATACAAAAGAATGTCTTACTGGCTGGAGGCTGAAGAGACTAGAGATCAAAACACATCACAACATGTTTCACTTGGTCAGCAGAGCTGTGTTTTTTTCAGTTCCATGTCTAACAGCAGTTTTTCATTTAAGACAAGCTTGTGGTTCACATTAATATTTACCAATGACAGAATATAAAATAAAATTCTATCTGACTAGGGCCCTAGCATACACTATACACAGAGGTGAGATTGGTTGATACTGCACATAAGGAAGTGACTGGAATTGCACTTAAATGAGAATATATTCATTTTAGTTTACAATAAATAGAATTACTGTATGGAAAAAAAAAACAAAGAAAAAGAAAGGGAGCATAACAATTTATTATAGTTTTGATATTCCATAAGAAAATAGAATCAGATCTCATTAGCAGACCTACATCTGTTTTGGAAGTTGAACATGGGTTATAAATACTACCCTTAACTTAAGATGGCTTTGATTGTCCTATTTGTTAATGATCCAGCTGGTATCACTCTCACGATGAGGTGGGGGACACTGATATTACTCAGTAGTTTATGTTGCAGAATAGCAAAATCAGAAATCCCTACCGGAAAAATGTGCAAGTGAATTCCAACTGTCACTACATAAAGCCTGATAATTAGTTTATGGGATGGAATAGACATCATTGTGTGTGCTGGTAGGGTTCAGAATTCTATAACAGATACATGATGATTATGTAACAAATCACTGGTCTCAAGCAATGCATAAAAAGGTTGATGCATCAAGCAGTACAAATTTGTTCACAAAGATTTTTATGGCCATTTTAATATCATGGTAGTTGAAAGTAATTATTGCATATCAGTTAAGTATAGAGTTTTGTTCAAAAATGCCTCACTTGGGGTGGTTATGGTGAACTGGAAAGGCAAGCAAGAAACTTTTAATGCATTTAAGGGATTTCTAGGTGCATTTGTGGCCTGGTCTCAGGATAAAGCAAAGGTAAAATAGAAGCTGCAATCTGACAAGGGAGAGAAAGGGAAGGGAAGGAAATGTAGAAAGAGCAGTAAAGGGTAAGAAGAATTAGAATCGGGTAGCTTTATAAGGAGAATACACAAAACTGAGAATGAACTCTTAAGAAACGGAGCAGTTGCCGTATGAAAGATGTGTGGCTTATGACAGAAGACAAGAGGCACAATGAAACTGAAAAGAAAATAGTTAAGGGGGAAAGGAGTAAACTGAAAAATGTAATGTAAGAGTGAAAAACATGAAATGTGTATATTGAATAAAAAATGTTACTATGGTTTGTGTTCTTTATACTAAATGTATATGTGTCTGTGTCACTGTTTTAGTTGTGAATTAAGATATTAAAAAAATTAGTGATGTCACAAGTATTAGAATAAATGTGTGGCTAGACACAAGTAGGAGGGTAAATTACAGAATGGGCTGGTAGGCTTCATTGAACTCCTCCTGTTCTCCTGGCCAAAGACTACGAGACCGCCATGAATACTTGAAGAAAGGAAATATGAGGATAACTGATATATTGGAGACAGGTGGTAGAAACAGGGCAGGAAAATAGGACACAGGCATGTGTGTACCAGCCCAGCTTAGAAAAGAAAGGACAAAGAGCAGACCAAAATGAAGGCAGTGTCATTGAAAGTCATTATGGAAAATAGTGGTAAAAGATAAATTAAGACTAGGTACTAAAGGACAATTATTTGAGACTTTGGTAAAAAAAGACTTGCTTACATTAATATATCAATACTAGTCTGTGTTGCAAGACCTTCCTCAAAATTTTAACCTTCACTGCTTGCAGTGCTCTACTTGTTAAGAGTAGTACACTGACCACAACTGACCATTTGCAGGTACAGCCAAGATGAGAAAATTCACACAGAGAACTTTATACAAAAAGTAATTAATGCAATTAAAAATATGCAGTGTTGGCATACATTTTCTGACAATATTCTAAGCAAGAAACATTTGAGCACTGGCAAAAAGCAACCACAAAGAGAACAAAAATGTTTGATATTGTTCTCTAGTTTCCCTTCTATTTTTTGCAATTACAGGACTAAGTTGCAGGTCTCAGAATTAAAGGGAGCCATTTCACAGCCCCAGCACAGCTTTTGAAGTTCTAACCCTGGTAAACCTTGATCTCCTGTTTTTTTTTTCATTTAAATGGGCATGAGTACAGTAAATGGATCTGCTATAAGGGTTTAAGTCTTGGATCTCCCATCAGCTGCTCTACTGATTGTTCTTTCTTAGGTGATACTTCAGCTTTCCAATCTATTCCCTGTGGCTACCAATGCTACAAAGTTTACCTTGCTGAAGCCCTACTTCTTCATGATTATGCATTTTTGTCTTTGGAGCTGATTTTCCCACAGTCTGTTTCACCATTACAGGATTGTCACTACTCTTCTCACCCAGCATTTGGAGATGGTTTAATCACCTTACTCCTTATTGCAATTGTCTCCACATTAATCTTCACATTTCTGCTTCAGCTGCTGTCACCACACAAACATGTTAGCTTCTGAGTCTGCTTCTTTACTGACTTCATTCACAAAGAGAACACTGTCCTGAATAGGACACAGACATCCTGGTCTTCTCCATCGTAAAACAGGTGTAGTCAGGTGTACACATGGAGAGACAACAGAACTTAAGCTCAGAGGAATTCCTACAAGCTGTGTGAAAGAAGTGCCTGGCAACATGACTCCCTCTTCTTCTCATCCACATGGAGACCTAGAGAAGCTTTATAGCCACTATACATTTAAATTCTTCAGTTGAAACGAAAATGGCAAAGTTGGATGCAACATACTAAGATGACTGGGCCTTTTACTTGCTTTAACAGTATCCATTTTTAGACAGACAACCCCATACAGGACACCACTCTCAATGGTAGGATTAAAAATAAAGCTCAGCCATCTTCATGTGATACAGGGTAGAAGCCCTGACTATGCCACAGATGACAAATTCAATTAGTGGCTCAGATGCCTACTGTAGCTGGTAAGGGAGGATGAGAGTCGATGGCCACTGCTGACTCTCATATTCTGGGGGAGGGTGGCAGGTCTAGCTTGTTGAAAGAGTGTGACCCAATGACAGCACTTAATGTCACCCTGTAAACTCAAAACCATCAGGGTTTGCACTATCAGTATGTGTAAAGCACTAGATGAGCCAAGGGGAATATGGCATACAGAGGTATGCTTTTCCTCAGGAGACAATAATTGTGAGCTCAGTGAAACTACAAAACAGGTGGGGACAAGGCAAAATTGGGAAGAAGGTAGGCCTCCTCCTAGATCCAGAAAGTTAACCCACTCTTTTTCACCTTACTCTTTCTGAGGAATGGAGATTTGACTGGAGTTCCTGGACATGAAAAATTGACTGCAGGGATGAACTCACCTGAGAATGCCCAGCTCTTATCCTCCTAGAATGAAGGGGCTGGACGTAGATAACCTGCTAAATTGACAAAGAAAGGCCACACAGCATTGCTTTTCTTTATAGTGGAGGTGTGCTCAGAATACGAATCTTCCCACATCCCAGCAGAACCTCATCAACTCAGACTCTTGGATCAGGAAGATTAGACTAAACATATTATGCACTGCAGGCATACCTCTTAACTGTCCGGAATTTTGTAGGATGTCCATATTTTTGCCTCATACTTTTCGTCTCTTCCAAATAAAAGTCTTGGTTTTCAGGCAAATAAGTGGGGGTAAATCCACTAAATTACAGATGTCAGTTTCATACTTCATATCCTTGACAAAACGCATGCTAATGCAAAACCTGTTATTTTAGCAATCTTCTAAGTTCATAAGAGCAATATTGAAAATATGTCCATGATTTTAGTTTGTCTCCCATGTTAGGCTTCCTTGAATACATGTGCTTGAATAATCACATCTGCAGTAGCCTTAGCTATATGGGTTATATCCTCCAAAGGCCAGCTTACAAAGCTTTAGGGCACCTTCCACAGATTTAAACTGTCAGTTCGAGCTGAGCTGACTAAAAAGACAGGTTTGGGTGCCAAGTCCTTCAGAATTTGCATGCCAAAAGAGAGGAGGAATCAGAATCTTCAAAAGGACAATGATAGAGGCAACAAAAGTATTCACACCCCGTCATACATGACACCAAAATTAAGTGGGTTGAAGAGAGCAGCTAAAGCAGTACTGATCATTTGGATATCTACTTTTAAGATACGTTTACTTATACAACTGTACTTTGTAAATCATACTGATCACTGCTGTAGTAGCCTTAGCTTTATGGCTAGATCACCCTAGCTTACCACATTTAGGAGGTAGAAGTTGAAGTGTCCAGGATCCCTTGGAAAATTATCCTATAAATGCCTGATCAAGACCTACATGAAGAATCAAGGTCTTAATGTCTAGTAAACGTGTATATAGTGGACCATGTTCACAGGAGATTACTAGGGTAATGGTTTAAGAGCCCTTACAAGCATAGCCAGTATAACTCAATTTGGGGTCTATATCATGTAATTAAAACATGAAATACCAGATGGCTTTAACATCAACACATATTATGCGAACACTGAAAACGCCGAAACATCTAAACTACGAAATGCAATATACTGAATTACCATGGTTGGCCAACACGAACAGAATTACACTTTCTAATCATTTGTGATGATTAGGAAATGTAATTTGGTTCGTGTTGGCCAACCATGGTAATTCGATATGTTGAATTTCATCATTTAGGTGTTGTGAACATCTTAGCATTCACGTAATATGTGTCAGTGTTAAAACCGTCGGGTATTTCACGTTTTGCTTAAGTGATACAGCCCCCCCCCCATTTTACTCAATATATGTTACCTAGAGGAAAGAGAATGGCATGGCTTTTTACCTGTGTATTGAGTACCTTACAGATTACCCCTGTCCAAAAGCAACATAAGCACTACCACAGGTGTGAATTTGTGATTCCCTTCCATTGATCCAAATTGCATTTGAAGAAGCCCAGGGAAGGGCTCTCCTTAATGTGAATAGAAAGCCTGTTCAAAAGAAGGGGTGATCTCTGAGACACATATGTCTCTCCAGTATGGTTTGTTTGAGTCACTGACTAAGTTTAGATCCCTAGAATGGGTGATGTTCAAGCTGTTTAACTTGCAGATATGTAGCAGCTCCATCAGGGCTGGATTTGTGAGTGCTATGTAGGTCAGACATAGGTCATCCCCTACTAGTCAGTCGGAGATGGAGTAAAGTGATAGGGCTTTTAGTCTATTCACATAGTTCACGTTTTTCACACCCTTTATTTTCTGTGAAGAACTGCTGAGGTCACTCCAGCTGCTGTAAGTGCCTAGTCAAGTACATGCCAAATGGCACACTGTATTGGTCCAATGATGGCAGAGTACAGCGGGACTATAATTTCTTTGGATATGGATTCCATACCTTTATTTATAAGTTGTGCCACATAAAAGGAATTTCTTACTACTGTGGACACATGGCAGTCAAAGTTAAGGCTACTATCCATCTGCGTATTCTAGATCTCTCATCTTGGAGTCCACTCTAGGGGGCATGCTATTAATGATGTAATTTGCAGGGGTATTTGATTTCCCAAACTGTATCATAATATAATATATTTTTTGCATTTAGTTTCAGACCATGGTTTTGGCATCAATCATTTGTCTGATCTGGACAATCCTGGAGGATATCCAGATCACTGGGGGATTCAAGGACTGGCACCAGCTTGTGCAAACTGTCATTTAAAAGCCTTCCATATTTGTCTTGACTTCAGGGAAGTATATTCCTAATAGGAGTGGTCCCAGTATTGAGCCCTGTGGTACGCCACTAGTAACTGGCCTCTTGCTGGATCTGGATTCACTCACTATAAACTTGTCCTGTCTGTGAGCCAGCTGGCTATCCATCTGATGACACAGGGATTTTAGACCAGTTTTTTGAGTTTATCTATAATACCTGAGTGGGGAATTGTGACAAATGCCTTGGCCAGTTTGAGGTAGGCAGTATATACTGTTTTACTCTCATCCATGGCCTTAGTGACTTTCTCAAAGAAATTTACCAGATTCATTAGGAATGACCTGCCCTAGACAAAGCCAGGGTTGGGGCCAGTTTTAGGAGGTCTCCTATGTTATTATTTATCAGGTCCATTATATTCTTTCCATGGCCTTACATGTATGACTAGTCAAACTTAAGAGTCTAATTTCCCAGGTCAGTAGATGCCCCCTCCCCCCATTATGCAGAGGGATGACTGTTGCTGTCAGACCCCACTGAAGCATTTTTTTAGCTTTAGAAAGCACAGTGGCAACCTGTTCTTTGGTAATAATTGGCAGTGGAGTGGTGGAGGATAGTTTTTGGGGGAGAACTGGGGCTGATGGGGAGGTGAAATTTGAGCTGAAATTGTCGGCCAACAGATTTACTATGCCTTCCAGCTGAGTGTAGGTGATGCCATCTACAATTAATTTGGCATACTGTTTTAGTGCTGCCCTTAAGATTGTGCGCATAAGTGAAAAATACTGTATGGTTATCCATAGTTTTGGAGGATATTTTTACCTCAAAGTTTGCTTTGGCTAGTATCCTGATTTGCTTGTTTAGATTGATGGACGTATTTCTCTGTTGTGCACATTCCTTACTTTTCTTTTGTTGTACAAGCTGTAAATACTAGGGGTCCTCCAGGGTGGCTTATTTCTGTGGTTTGACATGGGGTTTATGTCAGTCTGGTACTGCTGTTTTTATGCAATTTATATGGTCATACAGGGTTTTGTGTATACCTCTGCATAGGTTTCTGTGTTTTTTGGATTTGGGGGATCTTGGAAACTATCTATGCCATTGCTTAATAGGGAATAATTTACCTTGAGAAGTTCTTAAAGTTTTTGAAGTTAGTTGGGGGGACTAGTTTTACCTTTATCTCAAGTGAGGACATAACACTAGGAGGGTGTGCAGCACTTGTGAATACTAGATCTAGAATATTTGTTCCCCTAGTGGGAGTGCAGATTAGCTGATCCAGGGCATTTGAATTTACAAAGTCAGAAAATCTTTGGGACTGCACGTTAATGGTCATTTGTGACTCCCAGTTAATGGAGGTGTAGTTAAAAATCATCCATGAGTATGGCATTGGGCTGTACGGTGAGTGATTCTAGTAACTTCAGGTATAATGTGTGGGTTTCCTGTTTAATAATGAGGGAGCTGTACATAGCAAGAATATGGTAATGGATTTTTGCCATAGTTAGCTGGACATAAAGTAGCTCAAGCATGTTATATTGTTTGACCAGCCTTGAGGTGTGCTTATGCTTTATATAGATATACCTACACCTTTAACTCTTTCATGTTCAGTGAGTGGTTGGAATGTATGAAACACATATAGCCATACACTGCTGGAGTACTTTCCGTGGCTTTGAACCATGTTTCAATAACTGCACAAGTGTCAGTATTTTCTAGGGTGAGGAGAGCTTCCAGGGAATGCAATTTCTTACTGAGGCTTCTAGCATTAAGCAATAATACCTTTAAATTGTCCCTAGTAGCTTTTATTATGTTGGCAGATTTGCCTGTTTGGCAATGCCTGAAAAAGGCACTATAGGGGTGGATAACGATTTGGCATCTGGAAGCCTAGAGATGACAGGTGAAGACCATCCCTGGCAAAGCAGTATAGCCTATCAACCATGTCCTCCCAGGCTGACAAGTATTGAACCCCTTTGGAAGGACAGCAGTAGTAAAGCCAACTGTTAGTTGATCATTTTTGCTGATGTTTTGGCATTATCCTTAAAGATTGTAGAATGCAGCTCAATTGCTAGGCTCATACTTGCCTGTGACACACATTCGGAGAGCTCAAGTATGTCTCTCTTCCAATAGTCTGAGGAGGTATATCTCAACTCATTCACACCCACTTGGGCTATGGACTACGAGTCACACTGGTACTGACAGGTAAGTGACCTCAGTGCTTGTGTGATCTGGTGAATCCTGGCCAGAAAGGCAGCTAACTGTAACCGTCTCCTTATTCAGCCTGGTAAGCAGGACATCAGTGTGCCTCACAATGGAGTCTCCTATGATCAGAACATTGGGTCATGAAGTGTTTTGCCTTCTGGACTTGGAAGTTGAGACACAATGAGATGTGGCTTTATACACTGTGATGGGAACTGACTTGTTTGTGTACATGTGGAGTTTGAGGACTGTACCTGAGAGACCTTTGAGGTTTGGGTAAGTTATATGTGAGCACCTCATATGTGGGTCTGTGTGTGTGTGGTATTTTTGGGTGTGGTGAGTGATGTGTGCAAGTCACTGCCAACCTATTTGTTGCTTTTTGTGTCTGTATGTGAGAGTCTAACCTCCAATGTCAATGTGTAACATCTCTCACATACTGTATTTGTCTGTTCAAGAGTTAAGTGACTGTCAGTGAACATAAAGCAATTTTTACATTGCCTCAGGATACCAATGTCCACCAGGTTGGATGAAGAGATAGCAGGAATAAGTTGCTGCTTCCAGAATCTTAGCCTTTCCAAAAAGCCATAGATTAAGCCAAAGCCCTGGTAGAGTGGGACTTGACCCTGGCTCGATTAGTTTTGCTGTGGAATGTACAAAAAGGTAATAGCTTGAGACAGTCATTTAGAAATAGTCTGTGTTCATACATATTGTCTCTTACCTTCACATGAAATGAACAGCTGATCTAAAGATCTTAAAGATTTAGTTCTGTCATGACAGAACCAGAATTGTCTGTGGACATCCAATGTATGGAGTATCTTTTCTCCTATATATTAAGGTTCAGGAAAACACACAGAGATGGAGAGTTTGGCTTAAAGTTGAGTACCACTTTAGACATAAAACGAGGATTAGTTCAAAAAATCCTGTCTCTGTGGAAAATGAGATATTGTTGACTCATCATAAGAGCTTGCAACTCAGATTCTCTTCTTGCAGAGGTCAGAGCAATCAGTAAAATAGTTTTCTAAGTTCAAGAACCTCAAGTCTGTCAAATTAGCCAATTCAAATATACCAAGTGTTTGCTTCTCTAACTCAAAATTAAGATCCCAAGAAGGGACCATCGGATTTCTTGAAAGTCTCTTATATAAAAGCACTTTCAAAAACATTTTGATATGTGAATGAGTTTAAAGAGGACAATTGATAGGCAAACAAGATGAAATGGTTGGTAAATGAACCTTGACAGAGGAATAAGGCCATAGGATAGTAGCACTCACAAATATTGCTAAATGAGAGAAATACTAGCCCTGAATGGGTGCTGGTTATCTTGTTGGAAAACTTTTTTTCTAGTTGATGCCATTTGCTAAAATGATTTTCTAGTAACTAGCTTTCTTGCCTCCATCAGTACCTCCTGGACATCCTCAGTAAACAAGTCTCTAAAGGGAAATGGGCCTCTATTATCTAGGTGTTCAGAGGGAGTTGATTGGGGCCAATATGTACCACACATCCCTGATTTGTGTTAGTAGATCCATTCTGTGAAGATGCTTGCGGTGATTGCCCGATGGTTGCCTGGGCCAGAAGTGCGCCACCACAGTGATCTTGGGGAATTCCTTCTGAATCTTCAAAAGGACCCAAGATATCAGTGGAAAGGGTAGACATGCATATAGGAACATTCCCATCCAAGGAAAGGAAAAGGCATCTGCTTTTCAGGCCTTCTTACATGGAGCCCTGGAGCAGAAATTTGCCAGCTAATTGTTCAGAAAGAAGGCAAATAGGTCTATTTGAGGAACTCTTCATTGACAGATCAAATCTTTGAAGATTGCCTGATCTAGTTTCCATTCTTGAGGATCTGCTCAGGTCCTGCTTGTCTGTCACACAATTTTGCTGAGATGGAATACAGGATGCCTATAAATTGAGACTGTGCTGTGAAGTTGTATCCCAAGTTGACATGGTTAGTCTGCAAAGGGGGTGCAACCTGGTTCCCCCTTGCTTGATATACCCTCATGACTCTGGTATCATCTGTAACATCTTGAAGAGGTTCAGGTGACCACAGATGATTTAGAGAGTTGAGTGCCTTGATCAGGGCAAACATGTCTTATACTGATATGCTTGCTTCTGTCCTTGGTGTCCCACACACCTTGTACTTTTATCCCTTCTAAAACTCCTCCCAAAGCAAAATCCAAGGCATCTGTGTTGACTAACTGCTTTAGTGTGAGGAGAGAGAGGGAAGAGGAGACCTGGGTTTATAGAAATTTGCTGTCTCTGGCACGTGATTTCTCTTCTGACAAACCCCAGCACTGGGATTTGAAAAGACAAACAATGTTGGTTCTGGGACTAGAGAGACTTCAAAAAACATTGTATCTTTTTCATGTGAGTACTATGAGAATCACTGATGCAATGAGTGAAAAAATAGCAAACAGACTGCCACAGTACAATTGTATTTATACTGAACTGTATTTATTACAGTAAAAGCCAAGCAAACACTTCTATCAAGATATTTTTAATTCCTCATAACTCATTGAATAACACATGCTTTTGTCAAATATTTCTCATTTAAGTAAAGTCCTGTAAACAGAAATTAGTCTCCGTTTTTTTATAATTTTTTGATAGCAGTTCATTGCATTTTTAGTGTCTCTGGGGCATTTTATGTCTGGCTTCTGTTCCTTGTTATCTTCTTTGGAAATGTCTCTCTCTGGGTGGTAAGTCCTTGTTTTCTCTTGAAATGTCAGCAGTTTCTTTTTAATACACAGTTCTGTCTAACTTCTTTATTTCTGTAACAGCACATTTTAAGCCTCTATAACTGTCACTCAGGATGCCATTTACTGTTAAATACAGTAAGCCCACAACCACATGTAGTTACTAATAAGCTAAACGTCTTCTTCTTCTTTCGGCTTTTCCCGGTTAGGGGTCACCACAGTGGATCACCTGTCTGCTCATGATTGGCAGTGAAGTTTTACAGTGTCGAGTTGCTAGCCTGGCGCCCAACCTTCCACAGAAGGCACACACACACACACACACACACACACACACACACACACACACACACACACACACACACACACACACACACACACACACACCCACCCACCCCTAGGGCCAATTTAGAGAGTGTCCAGTCCACCTGCAGCATGTCTTTGGGATGTGGGAGGAAACCAGAGCACCCGGAGGAAACCCACGTGACCACAGGGAGGACATGCAGACTCCACACAGAAGGCACCCCAGCCGAGGATTGAACCACAGAACCACTTGCTGTGAGGCAACAATGCTAACCACTGCCACCCACTAATAAGCTAAACTAAACTAAACATGATTAATATTCTTTAGTTAGCTGCTGTGCTAGACATTTTTTTTTGCAAAACTGTCACATAGCTAGCTGCTGTGCTAGACATATACTTTTCACATGTATTTTTAGATGACACTTTGCAGTTCAAGCCTTGCATATTCTGTTACATTTCTGCATTAGAAAAAAATACAATTTACTTTATTCATTAGTTATCAATTTCAAGCCTTGCATATACTGTTACATATTTGCATTGGGAAAACATTTTATTTAAAACAATATCTATCAATGAGACTTAAAATCCCGAGGTATTCCCTTGCAGTTATAGAAGTCTGACTGGAAAACTTTAAAACAGATCTAGATATAGGTCTATTTTTCTTGTGGAAGAAAAGCTCTTTGAACGGAGGTGTCTAGCTGATACCCCAAGAACAAAATCCTGTGAGGAGTCAAAAAGACTTGTGAATGTTCTCTTGGAATCCCAGCTTGTATGAGAGATTTCTCACAATACCTCTAAACTGTCCAGATTTTTGCCTCATATTATAGTCTGTTTCTCATATTATTTATGGTTTTCTGGCAAATCACAGAGGATTAAAGTCACTAAATATTGACATACGAGTTTCAGACTTCATAAGTATTAAGTAATTAACTCTAATAAGCTTTCTTTACATATGTATCCTGGTTTCCTTTCTTAATATATGTACCACATAAATCCTAAAGTAAAAGCTTATGATAACATAACGGCAAGTTGCTCACAGTACATTAAATGTGTTGTGAATGGACTGAATTTATATGGTGTTTTTAACGTTTAACTCTTAATTCACATATCATGGTTGATTGGAATATGTGACGTGTTGTATGCATGAGATTTGGACATGCTTTCTCTAAGATTATATCAGATTAGAGTGCTTCTTTACTAATATAGTGTATGCATGAGATTTGGACATGCTTTCTCTAAGATTATATCAGATTAGAGTGCTTCTTTACTAATATAGTGATAAATGGTGGGTGTATGTAGTAGGTCTGAAGATTTTTTTTTCTTTGTTTTATATAGTCTTACCTGTGATGTTTGGTGCCAGTTTATAGACTGGGGAGGGGTTAGAAGAGGAGAAATACAGTAGTGAAGACAATTTCTGTTCACTTTGAAAATTGTCAGTTATTCTGTTGTTCTCCAATCCCCTGCTAGGATAGATATAAAAAAGTGTGTACCAAATAGTTATAACAAAATTATAACAAAAAAAAAAAAAAAAAAAAAAACAAGAAGTGTTACAGCATAGGTTCTTAGATAGCAGGATGCAGGTTGGTTTATCCACTTATACAGCCCTCTTTCTCAGTGTAACATGAATGAATGTTGTTTACAGACAGTAGCATTTCTCTCTCATAGAGCACAGAATGTTTCTTTTCTGCCCTTCCCTCAGGAGACATTTTTTTTCTTTGTGTTTGTTTGTGTAAGAAATACTGGATAAAATGTTTTATGCTCAATTTTAACACAAATTAAATGCAAAATAGAATGTGTTAACTTGCACTGTGTTGCAATTACCACAAAATTACTATTTTAACACATGTAAAACCTGTATTTCTCTACGTTATATAATACATTTTATAGTACTGTGACACCATACACAATATAGAATGCATTTCAACAACCCAGCCTTTATCCCAAGGTATTATATTATTCAAATTACTTTCTGTTCTATTAATTTAAAAGAAGGGGAGATGATCTTGTTTATGTCTGTTGATGTCAGCCCCTTGTTTGACTTGTTCTGCATATATGGGCAATAGATATGCATGTTTATGACAATGGTTGTGTTGATTATCTGTGTTGGTTTCTGTGTAGATGTGCTTTTTGAGCAGGAAGTGAGGCGCTCAAATAACTGGAAATATCAGAAGCTCACTCTCTGAAAGTTAATTGATAGTCTAATGAATAGTAAAGAAGAGAATCAAGACCAATACGAAAGAAATAACATGTTTTACACAAAGTCAGACAAAATGTACGCAGTCATTTCGATAAGCTGGGAATTCATGTGTTTCTTAAAAAGACTGTAGTGGGTATGCTGGCAACCATACGTTATTCCTCAGTACAAATATAATTCTGGGAACATATTAGTTATTTTAGACATCAGTTACTCTTTTACGATTTTATATCTCATAGTATGTTCTAGTGAATATGATATCCTATTTATAGGAGAGACCTGTTTTGCAAGTCCTCACACATAGACAAAGATTTTTTTAGTGAAGTTTACTTGTTCTTTGAAATATCATGTATCTCTGCCTTAATACCCAAGCATGTACAATCTTGTAGTCAGAAGTGAGTTTAAATAGTTAACTAGTTAGTTACGTTATCAATAATATAAAATAGCATAATAGTAATATAACAATGTTATATGTATTCTTTTATCTGTGTTAATCTTTCTCCCAATGATTGGGTTCATTATAATACTGTATAGGCCCTTACAAATAGACTAGAACCAAATTACTACAATATCTGCTATATTTTATACAAGTTTATAAGTTTTATAGTATGTAAATGAGTGTTTATAATCTGAATATTATGTACATACAAACTCCTTTTAATTTTGTTAAACAAGTTAGACATTTCATAAATCATAACTGTAGAAGTGCTAGAGTGATGCTAAATATTTGTGGGTAGATGGTAGTGTTTGAATAGGAATGCTATTCAACCCAGGATTTTAAACTCCATGGGGAGGAGGCGGGAACAAACAGTGCATGTGTAGTAGTTTGCAATTTTTATTTTTTTTTTTGGTGTTTACTATTCTTGATAGAAAGTTTACAGTTAACCTCAGTTTTTTGTACTTATATCTATGAGTAAGCAGTTCACTAGATATAGTTTTTCAGTACCCTATTATTTACAAAAGTATGATGGTATTTCCTTATTTTCGGTAGTATTTCAAAACTGAAATGCATATCAATTAATATCAGTAGATTAAATAATGGTTGTAGAAGGGGTAGTTTATACAAATTTTTATTATTATTTCATTCCCAAGTTATCTTTTTACAGGAAATGCATTAAAGAAGATTTGGACAGATTTAATACTAAACACTATTCTGTATTGACTAGCTGTCTTTATAAACAAAAGGAAAGGGGTGGCTATTTTATGGAAAAATTCCGTGCCTCTACCTAAAATTCTGAATATATTTAGTGATGAAAAAATGCATGTTTTGCTCAGTGACTTTAGAGATTCAAAGGAAACTTTACACTTATATTAATGTCTATCGGATACCTGGATTGGAAATACAAACGAACAGTTGGGGGAAATGCAAATATCAAAGGGAAACTATTTTCACAGGTGACTTTAATTGTATTTTATCTGACAAGGATGCCAACACTAGGTGTAAAAAGAAGAAACCAGCCTCAGTCAAAGCTTTGATGGAGTTCACTGATTTATATGAGAGAGATAAATGAGTTTTCAGTAACAGACTCACTCTTCACACATTTCTCACAGGCATGGGACAATCACAAAGAGTTGATGTTTCAAATGAGATCACTAGTAGAATAGATAACATTAAAGAAGTTTCTTGTGCACTGTTGGATCATAATGGGATAACATTTGAAGTTACAATGAATTCTAGTAATATTCCAATTAAAAGGATTCTTGCATATATAATCAATATTAAATACTTTAAGGAGTTTTTTAATAAAGAAAATCAAACTTTTATCGAAATCAATCATACAGGTAACACCTCAGAGATTTTTTGTATGGGACTCTTTAAAAGCATACTTTTTTTTAGCAAAACTACAAGTTGGTATACAAGAAAAGAGAAACAATGAGAAAAAAGAATTGATATTTACAGGAGAAGATTGATATGTTAAAATTAGTCAGAAATGACAATTTTAATTGCTGGAACCTGTGTTCTGAGAGACTGCTTTCCAATCTCTCTGCAAATATATAGAGCCGAGTATATTTTTTTTGGTTTTAGGAGTTTGTACTGTTAGTTGTTGCTTAGATCTCTGTTGAAACTACCCCCCCCCCATTTTCTGCCATGTCTTCAGTTGGTATAACTGATTTTTACAGCTTGTGTGTTATCTAACTCAGGAATCACTTGCATAAAATTAGACCTGTTAGTAACAGCCTGCATTTAATTGCTGGAACCTGTGTTCTGAGAGACTGCTTTCCAATCTATCTGCAAATATACAGAGCTGAGTATATTTGTTTGGTTTTAGAGTTTGTACTGTTAGTTGTTGCTTAGATCACTGTTGAAACTGTTGTGTCCCACCCACCCTCCCTCCCTATTTTTGGCTTGTAGTTTAAACTTGGTGGCTTTTGCAGTTGCCCTCCCCATGGTATATTTGATCTGGGACACTCCCCCAGTCCCATCTCTTTACCACATTCTACCCAAAACTCTTTCTGCACTTGCTTTTAGTCCTTTTTAATTTAATTGCATTTTTTTAAACTGTTTGGTCTAATATTGCTACATACTCGTGTGCTAGCTTGCACTGCATGTGAATTGTTTTTACTACTGTTTTTGCTACTTTTCTGTAAAAAAAAAAAAAAAAAAAAAAAAAAAAAATGTGAGCCCATTTCCTAACTTTCCTGTAACTAGTGTTCCAGATACAGATTTGCTGTATCCAGGACTGTATGTAAGCTTCTGAGCCCCCCAAGCCTTTCTGTGTTGGAGGGAAGCCTTCTAGCTTGTCAATGGGAGTGGTAAGCACTTGGTAACCTATCTACCACATAAGGAGTGGTTCTGGCCCAGAAATTGTAGTTATTGGCCGTTTGGGCAATTTCTTCCATCTCTCTCAACTTTCTGATTTGAAAGCCTGCATTTGCACTTGTTTCTGTCCTATAACTCATCTAGTGCAGATACAGATTCTTAGTTTTAGCACTTAAATTTGCTGATTCGTGCTCAACACTTGTTCAGAACTTGTAAGCACTAAATAAGCTACTAATTACTATAGCACTCAGCCTTCCTCATTCAGGCATGTCCAATGGTCAGCTCCTAGTGTTCTCTCCTGTCTATCTGATAAATCTGGGCATCTTGAGGCAATGTAGAAATTGCCTCGTACACAGACAACCCTCTCCTCCTACCACCCAACACTACAACCTGTGAGAGATGCACTTATCTAGCCAAACTGGAAGTAAAGCTCTCTTCAACCAAGACTGAACTTGACAGTCATGAGGAGAAGGTAAACATTTGCACCACACCCATCACAGTCTCACTAAATCTACACCACCAAAATCCACACATAGCAACACAAAAACATTTGCGGAGGCTCTCAATAATAATCTGTCTAAGCAACAGAGACCTCCAAAGCAGAAACGCAAGCAACCTCCATCCCCCAACACAACCCGAATGACACATAGCCTACAGTGTGCCACTCAACCACAGCCAATAAGGCAAAACAATGTACCCAACACACTAGTCATAGGTGACTCCATGGTCAGGCACACTGATGTCCCACTTGCCAGGCTGGACAAGAGGAAGGTTGCTGTTGGCTGCCTGTCGGGTGCCAGGATCCACTGCATGACCCACGCACTCTGGTCACTCAACAAGTGCAGGTGTGACTGTCATTGTTCATGTTGGTGTGGATAACCTGAGACGTGCCTTCCTGGAATACATGGGGGGGGACATGGAAGAGCTCTCCGGTCTTGCAGCCCGGGCAGGTGTGGTCCTGGCTCTGAATAGTATTCTGCCATTGCCCGGAATGATACCGCAGTACGGTGACAAGGTGATCGACTTCAACAATTGGCTAGGCTTCTGGTGTCATTCTAAGGGGATCCAGTGTCTGTCTGCTTGAGATGACATGGTCAACAGACCGCGATGTTTTGCCACAGATGGCCTGCACCTCTCACCCCTCCGATTCCGGATGCTGGCTAGGGCTCTTGCTGCACCTATAGTGCCTTTTTTAGGCAAGGTTCAAATAACATTCACCACCGTAACAGGAACAGGCAAGCAAAGACTAAGGGTAATGCTACTCAATGCTAGAAGTCTGAATCTCAGGGTGCACTTGCTCGGGGCACTCCTTAGGGTGGAGAACGTTGATGTCTGTGCAGTGACTGAGACCTAGTTCGGGGCTCCAGAGAGCACCCCTGCGCTGCCAGGCTGTAGCTCCAGCCACACTTTTCGGCCATGTAGCCTGGACTGAAGCAGCAGGGGCAGAAGCATGTCCATGTTCATTAGGGATATCTGCACCTCCAGGCTAGTTGCTCAGAGTGGTGCATCCAGGGTTATCCAGGTGCAACTAACTCTGGGCAAGGCTGCAGTCCAGATTGTGGCTTGCCCCCACCATGCCCCAGGATTCCCACTCCTCTTTTCTTGATGTACTGGAAAATATTAGGGTTCAACCGAACACCCTAATGGTGGGTGACTTCAACTGCCCCACCATTGACTGAGAAAACTACTCGTGTGCCGACTCCTTGGCTCAGCGCTTTCTGGAATTCGTGAACTCCAATGCCCTGGATCAACTTATCCACACCCCCACCAGGGACAGCAATATCCTGGACCTAGTCATTACCAATATGGGTGACCGGTGTTCCTCACCTGAGGTCAACTCCTCATTGGGCTGATCCGACCATAAGCTAGTCACCCTTGATGTCCACATCCCGCCCCCACCCCTCATT
The DNA here is from genome assembly GCF_019279795.1 of Protopterus annectens. Lineage (NCBI taxonomy): Eukaryota > Metazoa > Chordata > Ceratodontiformes > Protopteridae > Protopterus > Protopterus annectens. The sequence continues at coordinate 1,175,077,416 of NC_056741.1, read as the reverse complement.
GAGGAAACCACGGTAAGAAATTTCTTCGAACCCAACTTCATGCTTCTTAAGACAGAGGTGGTGAACTTCATGGCACCCATGCAGATGAACAATACAGCTACAACTGCTGAATCCTACACAGATGCACTCTATGAGCACTTGCACGAGTGCATGGATCGTGCTATCCCAAGAAGAACCAGGACACTATCCTCCGGGAGAGGGAGGCCAGTCTGGTGGTCCCCTGCCATGGATGGGCTGTAAAACAGAAGGGAGAAACTGTTGCAAGAGAGAGTAAAATCCCATGAGTGGAGGAGCTCCCTGGTCGGCCTCAGTGGGAGGCTGAGATCCTTTATAAGATCCTCCGGGGCTAGCTGCAAAAACAAAATCGCCACTAATTCTGAGGACAACCATGGGGCATTCTGTGGCTATGTCGGGAATCTTGATGGCAACGCCCAGATCTGCTCTGAGTTACAGCACAGCAGCACGAAAATTGCAGAGCCAACTGATATTGCCAACATCCTGGCAGATGGGTTCAGTGCTAACTTTACCCCCCCCTTACCCCCCCTATCTGTATGGGAGGAGTGCAGAGTCCCTGTGGTCACAGCTACACAGGTGAGAGCTGTACTCTCTGGGGCCAATAACACAGCATCCATGGGACCGGACAACATCCCAGGCTGCATTTTACACAAACTTCAGAATGAACTGGCTCCCCACTTGGGCACCATGTTCAATAATAGCCTCACATCAGGCTTTGTGCCCACTGAGTGGTGCACGGCAACAGTTGTCCTGCTCCACAAGGGGAGGCCACCACTGACCCCTGGGGACTGTCGACCCATTGGCCTCATGAGCCTGGTCTGTGGGGCCATGGAGCGTACCATCATGGAACTCAAACGGGGACATTGGTAACCTCCAAACTCTGGATCCCACCCAGTTCGGGTTTGTGGAGGGCGGATCATGCCTCCTGAACCTGGTTGGCTTCTTTGAGGCAGTCACCAAAGCCATAGATGAGGGTAAGGTGGTTCACACGGCCTATCTTGACCTCGCCAGGGCTTTCGACACCATCCCCCATTCTGGAGTTATAGCTAAACTCACTAAACTGGGTATAAATCCCTACGTCACAAGATGGGTTGCCAACTGGCTCACTGATGGAAACCACACTGTGGGGGTTGCAGGCTCCAGGTCTGACCTCAGAGCAGTGGCAAGTGGAGTACCGTGGGGTTCCTTCCTGGGACCTCTCCTGTTTGGTATCTACATCTCTGAAGTGCAGGCTAACACGGGGGACCTCTGGCTAATGGAGTTCATGGATGACTGCAAACTGGGAGCCATGGTCGAGTCCCCAAATGATGTAGACATCCTACAGAAGGGCCTCGCTGAGACGGATGCCTGGTGTCAGAGTCATGGCCTCGGGCTCAATACCAAAAAGTGCAGTGTCATCCCCTGTGGTAAAAACTCTGTACCCATGAACTAACACATAGGCAGCAATCTACTTAACACTGAATGCATGATGGGAGATCTTGGGACCCAGGTGGACGGTGGTCTCTCCTTTGTTAGTCACGTCACCATGGTGGTCGGGAAGTCCTTCTACCTGGCACACCTCATCATAGAATGGTTCTCATCCAGGAAGGAAGAGGTCATTGTTCCCCTCTACTTGACACTCATTAGACCTATTATGAAGTGCAGTGCCCCTTTTGGAATGTACCTCACAAGACATCTGCAGCAGCTGGAGGGCCACATAGGTGCCTCACAGGGAGGATTTCAAAAATTCCACAGAATGACAAGACTGGATCAGTAAAAATCTTCTTTAAAGAATATTTTTACTGATATAGTCTGGTATTGTCATTCTGTTAAGTTACATGTATTAAAGAAGATTTTTACTGATCCAGTCTGGTATTGTCATTCTGTGGAGTTCGTGACAGTGTGCGTTCGTGTTGCTGTGGTTCCTGTATATATTTAATATTAGCAGACAAGATTATCCCTAACTGATTTTACCATCTCTCACAATGAATGTATGTAATTTATCTATTTTATTAATATTATAATTATGTAGTATTTTAGTCTTATTCTCATTAAAACTGAGTCCCAATTTCTTCTGGAATATTTCTATTGCTGGGAATACTGCAATAAGAGAAGAATTGCAGTCCATCACACTTAATAGTATGTCATCTGCAAATTGTATTTTGGGGATTAAATCATTATTTATTAGTATGCCTTTGTTTTTCATTTGATTTTGTATAATTTGCAAAAGGTTCCATAACTAGAGCAAAATGTAATGGGGACAAGGGACAACCCTGTTTTAGTACCTTTAGCAATCATGATTGATTGGGAAGTATATGAGGCTATCTTAACGTATACAAAAGAGTTTTCATAGAGAAGTCTGATTAATTGTAAGAAATTGTTTGAAAAATTACATTCCTCTAGTACTAATAGCAAGTACTCCCAATTAACTGACTAAATTACACTATTGATATCCAGACTAACAAGTTTTTTGTAATTAGTATAATCAACTAATGATAGTATTCTCTTTATTATTGTAGGTATTCATGTTCATTATAAACCCAGTCTGATAAATGTTTACCAACATTGAAGAAATAGCTTAAATGGTAAATATTTAGAAATTTAACATAAAATTGTGATAAATTTAGAAAAGATTAAAATAACTAATTATTACATAAATCAATGCATAAATTGGCTACAAAAACGATTACATCTAACCACAAAGAATTATACTCCTAGATGTAAAAAGGTTACTGATTCTGGGTGTTTTCAGGTCCCATTTTAAAAAGCTCAATCAACACAAACCAACAAAGGATACACAAGATTTAATTAAAACATTTATTAAAAAATAAATTGAAAATAGGCTGTCAGAGGATCAAATAAAAATAATTGACAAGCCTATAAATATCTGAACTCAAAATTCAAAATAATAAACTAAAACCCTATAAGACACTTGGAAATGATAGTATAATACCTGAACTATACAAAATGATGACTAAGGATGCTTTAAGTATTTTACTAGAGGTATTTCCAATAGTTAAAGGGTTTACAAAAGTACTACCATCCTGGAAATATACCCTAATATCCCCAATTTTAAAGCCTGTCAAGGACTCAATACAATGTTCTTCATATAGACCAATTTCATTATTAAATATAGATTATAGAATATTCATGGCAATCTATGCCTCTAGAATGAAACAATGTATTTCAATGTTGGTAAACATTTATCAGACTGGGTTTATAATGAACATGAATACCTACAATAATAAAGAGAATACTATCATTAGTTGATTATACTAATTAAAAAAAACTTGTTAGTCTGGATATCAATAGTGTAATTTAGTCAGTTAATTGGGAGTACTTGCTATTAGTACTAGAGGAATGTAATTTTTCAAACAATTTCTTACAATTAATCAGACTTCTCTATGAAAACTCTTTTGTATACGTTAAGATAGCCTCATATACTTCCCAATCAATCATGATTGCTAAAGGTACTAAAACAGGGTTGTCCCTTGTCCCCATTACATTTTGCTCTAGTTATGGAACCTTTTGCAAATTATACAAAATCAAATGAAAAACAAAGGCATACTAATAAATAATGATTTAATCCCCAAAATACAATTTGCAGATGACATACTATTAAGTGTGATGGACTGCAATTCTTCTCTTATTGCAGTATTCCCAGCAATAGAAATATTCCAGAAGAAATTGGGACTCAATTTTAATAAGAATAAGACTAAAATACTACCGAATTATAATATTAATAAAACAGATAAATTGCATACATTCATTGTGAGAGATGGTAAAATCAGTTAGGGATAATCTTGTCTGCTAATATTAAATATATACAGGAACCACAGCAACACGAACGCACACTGTCACGAACTCCACAGAATGACAATACCAGACTGGATCAGTAAAAATCTTCTTTAATACATGTAACTTCACAGAATGACAATACCAGACTAGATCAGTAAAAATATTCTTTAAAGAAGATTTTTACTGATCCAGTCTTGTCATTCTGTGGAATTTTTGACAGTGTGCGTTCATGTTGCTGTGGTTCTTGTATGTTTTTGTTGATTGAACTCTTCATTTTTTCAATATTAAATATATAATGACCCTAACAAATTCCATAAAACAAACTCTTAATAAATGGAATTTTTTTTCACTAGGGAAGAAAGACCATCCTTAATTAAAATGATTATCCTTCCTAAAATTCTATATATAATACAATCTTGATCCCTCCCACTCCCAAAAAATATATATAAAATAGTATAACTCTTTGTATCTCATATTGTTATGGTTTCCTAATAAGCCTAGATTGGCTTTAAACCATCACATTAGAGATTGGATATCAGGTGGTCCTGATCTTTTAGATTTAAAATTATATTCCTTATTCTAAATTGATAAGATAGATGAAGCTTATACACTTTGATAGTGTCCTTAGAAACGGGATTACCAATGGATGGACCAGAGAAGGATACAATTATAATGCCAAATGGAAAGATCTTCAGAGTGGTATATGGTGTAGATACAATAATTTAACAAAATGATATACTAAAATAGCTACTGATAAATTTTATTGGTTAGTAAAAGACTTTTATAGAAAACAAAAACAAACCAGTTAACTCTTATTAATACGATAATAGCCTCCTTTAAAAATTTCATTTTCAGGAACCCTGAACATAAAGCACAGATTTTTTTTTATATCTCTAATTGCCTACACTCAAAATAGTATCAATACATTTAATTATCAACAATGACTACATTTAAAGAGAAAACCATTTTATTCTGATATCAATTACTAGAGAATGGGAAGTTACAAAATCAATACCATATTAATAAGTTTGAGTTAAGCAAAGACATGTGGTTAGAAACTCATGATTGCAGACAATTGGCTGTGCACAAGATTATTCTAATGCAATCAATAGTTAGAAATTCTTTCCCCACATTCATTGATTTACTCATCATTCTAATGCAGCAGACTATAAGTTAAAGGGACTTCTATCTAAAATATATAAGGTACATAGGAAATCAACATTATGTTACAAAGAAAGCTATTGGGTTATTTTAGACTCGTTAACTCCCCAAGTGAAGATGATAAAAAACTAATACTCCAGTCTTCAAGACAAACTACTTCATCACTAAGGTAGAGGGTATTGTTTTAGAAGTTCTTACACAAAACCTTTATTATACCACATATGTTTAATAAAGACATAGGATGCTGGAGATGCAAACTAAATGTTAAAGCTGACTCCTTAAAACATATTGGGATAATAGGAATTATCTTACTGTCTGTTTTTAATGATACATTTATGCTGACAGATCTCTTTTTATTTAATACACCTATTCCCAAGTGTGTCATGAAAATAAAATAACCTGTTTTATGGAGTACCTTAACATTACAAAGAAAAGGCATCAGCAAGAACTGGGAGAATCAGACTACTCCTACTATGAATGAATTTGTACACTTGACAACTGAAGTTTGTCATCTTGAACTTATGATCAAGACAAGAACATCTAGAATCACCTCCATACATGGTTGAAATTCAAAGAACTGCTGGATAAACAGACTATCTACTCATCACATTTCTTTTTCTAAGTGAAAAAAATCCCACAAATGCAGCAGTATGGCTCAGGGTGAATAAAACTTTAATTTTTGACAAAAAATACACACAAAGAAGATACTCAGTAGGTCAGTAAGCTCTTTCACGTGGATCTACCATGCTTCCTTAGACTGTCATATTACCCACATTGGTCACCTATTTAAAGTAAAGTCCTTGCACAGGTTCTAACAATCATTAAATCAATTGTCTTAGCAACAACTCATAATAATCAATTTTTTTCGGCTTATTTTTAATGCCTCTCATCCTAATATCTGGATGTATAACTTGCATCACAATGAACTGAAACATACGTTTCCTTCCTGCCTGTATAGTATATTTGGCCAATGCAATGCCAAAAAGCCGAACAAAAATGGATAATACGGCAACAAGCAGGTTTTGGGTTAAATGATTCTACCAGTTTGAAACCTTTTCTAAAAGATAGGAGATTAATACATTAATTATGTGTTAAAAATATGTTTATCAATTTTATTTTATAAGTTGTTATATATTTTTATGCTCTTAATACAAATTATATAATTATAATAACATGAGTAAGTTATATACATAAGTATTTTTAGTTTGATTTTAACTGTTAGAACGTTTTTGGTTCTCTTTTAATGTACTTAGCTTTTTAGTTGGCTTTCAAGAGAAAGATGTGAATGTTAATTCGTATAAGTTGTTGCTAGGACAATTGATTTAATTGTTAGAACCTGTGTAAGGACTTTACTTTAAATAGGTAAGCAATGTGGGTAATATGACAGTCTGAGGAAGCACGGTAGATCCATGTGAAACTGCTTACTGACCTACTGAGTTATCTTCTTTGTGTTTTTTTTTTTTTTTCAAAAATTAAAGTTGTATTCACCGTGAGCCGTGCTGCTGCATTAATGGGATTTTTTCACTTGGATTTTATAGACTGACACGAAGAGGCTTTATTCCTGGCAGTGACATTTTTTTCTTTTCTTACATTTCTTTTTCTGTTTAAAAAAAATGTTTTATAGGAAACACCATTGTAAATAGTTATTTTAGTTGTTTATTATTGTTCTTTTAGATATGTATATTTGTTTTATTATATTCTTTTATCATATTAAGAAATTATTTACTTACCATAACATTCCATCTGTGTTGTCGATCTTCATTTATCCTTGACATTTGCGACTCAGTTCTGACTCTTGGAACAGGCTCAGCTGCTATAACAGCTTGCCTGAACCAAAAACTCTCAAGCTAAGTTCCTACCCAGAATGCCCCTCTCTATATTACCTCAGATATAGTTTGCAGCCAAGAAAAAATACAGAAAGTATAGTCTTATAACAACTGAAGAGGTTATGTCCAAGGTGATATATGAAGTAACAAATAACCAGGACTAGAGTCCATTCTTCCAAGAAGTGTAAAGAAGGGTGGGGTGTCAAGTATAAATGAACCTTGAAAACACAGATGGTACATTATGGCAAGTACATAACTTCTTTATCTGATGTTGTCAATCTTCATTTATCCTTGACATATAGGACAGAGTCCCCAGCTACCTTGTATCTTGGGTAGCCTTTTGGAAGGATATTCCTGAGCACCATAGAGCCAAAAGACGCTCTTCCTCTGGAGACCAGATCCAATTTGTAATGAGTGATAAAGGTATGTACAGTAGCCCAGGTTGCTTCTGCACATATTTCATACATGGAAGCTTTTGAGTGGAAGACAGCAGACATGGCTATTGCCCTTGTAGAGTGCGCTTTTAGAGGGGCTATCAATTGTAGGTTTTTCTTGTTATAGATGAAGCTTATAGAATCCCTTACTCACTTTGGTAGTGTCCTTCAAAACTGGTTTACCAATGGATGGACCTGAGAAAGATACAAACAACTGGTCAGACTTCCTACATTCCTTCATTCTGTTGAGATAAAAGCACAATTGTGTATGGACATCTAGTAAATGTAAACAATATTCTCCTTTACTAGAAAAAATGGGGAAGACAACAACTGGTAAATCAATTGATTGTTTAATATTAGTTTCTGCTACTACTTTCAGAAGAAAGGTCTGCTTGGTTCTTAGCGACAGCCTGTCTATATGGGAAAACAAATATGGAGGTTAGCTGGCTCAAAGGGGGAATGGACCAATGACTGTAGAACCATATTAAGATCCCAGGGAATGGGAGAGTCCCTATAAGATGGCTTTAACTTCAAAGTTCCCTTGATTAAAACTTTACACAAACTATGTGAGATCAGTGAATGTTCTTCAAAGCAATCATGGAAGTTGGAAATAGCAGCTAGTTGAACTTTAATGGTAGAGGAAGAAGCTCCCTCTTTGAAAAAGTGTAGCTAAGAATTCTAAATCCTTTTCAACTAGTGTTGCAAAAGGATCAATTCCATTATTACATGCCCAAATAGAAAATCTTTTCCACTTACTGAGGTAAAGCTTCCTTGTGGAAGGCTTATAGGAAGCCAACAAAATCTTTTGAACTAGAGAAGATACATTACTTTGCCTGGTGATCATTGGAATTAGAGAAGCCAAGCTGTCAGCTTGAGATTTTGCAGATTGGGGTGAACTATTCCCTGTGGAAGGGACAGAAGTTCTTGATCTGGGTCTAGAATCCATGGACGGTGAATTAGGTGAGGCCAAGGAAAGGGGAACCAAACCTGTTGAGGCCAGAATAGAGCAATGAGAATCACTTTGCTCTTCAACCTGATGGCCTTCTTCAAGAAAAGAGGTATTAGTGGAATCGGGGAAAGGCATAGAGCAGACCAGAGGGCCAATTGTGAAGGAGACCATCTCTCAGCGACTCCCCCTGAGGGGGGATTAGGGCAAAGTAGTTGCTGCACTTGTTGTTTAGGGGTGATGCAAATAGATCACAGCAAGGCTAGCCCCAGTGACAGAAAATCTCCTTCACCACCCTGGGATTGAGGGACCACTCATGAGGCAGGATAATGCATCCGCTCAACTTATCCGCCATCATGTTTGAGCTCCCCAGGATGTGGATTGCTATCAGAAAGCTGTTGGCAGGAATCGCCCATTGACATAATCTGAGAGATTCTCAACACAGAGGGCAAGACTTGGTTCCACCCGGTTTGTTGATACACTAGACTACAGACACATTATCTGACTGAATCGCAATCATCCCTAGAGGGAGAGCATCCTTAAAGGCTTGCAATGCTAAAAGCACTGCCCCTACTTCTAGGACACTGATGTGCAGATTGGCCTCTACAGGGGACCAAGTGCCTTGGACTGTTCTGCCAAGATAACACCCCCCATCCCATCTGGGAAGCAACCATGGTCAGTATGACCTCAGCTTGGGGTGAAACAAACAAGTGGTCGCCTAAGAGAATTTCCTCTGATTCCATCCACCAGGAATAATCCTTCTTCCAATGGTTGCTTATTTGGATGGGTTGCATCAAGGGATGTGTGAGTATGGACCACTGGGAGGCTAGAAGCCACTGCAGAAGTCTCATGTGAAATCTTGCTAGTGGGAGCAGTGTGATAGCTGCTGCCATGTATCCTACAGCTTGAAGAACTAGTAGAGCAGGTATTCTGTAGTCGGAGAGAATAACTTCTACCTGGGAACTTATCTTCCACAATCTGTGAGGAGGAAGGGATTCCATGCACGAAGTTGTATCCAGACAGGCTCTTATAAATTCCAATTGTTGAGTCAGAGTTAGTTGTGATTTTGTACAATTCACTGTGATACCTAAACAAGCACAAGTATGTAGGATAAAATCGCTTTGTCTGTTCTAGTAGACGCCTGGTGGAAGCGGTGACAATCCAGTCATCTAGATATGGAAACACTCAGAATCTGTGCAGTCTCAAGTGAACTGCTACTGCTACCATACACACTTGGTGAACACCCGGGAGTCTCTGGTGATACCAAAGGGCAGACCTCTGAACTGATAGTGACTGGCTCCCAGCTGAAAGTGGAGGAACCTTCAGAAGTGCTTGTCCATTGTTATGTGGTAATATGCATCCTGGAGGTCTATAGAGCACATCCAATCATTTTTCCTTTAGAACCATGGCCATCTGGAATTTTGTCTGTTGAACAAACTTGCTTAAAAGGCTGAGATCCACAATTGGTCTCTCTTCACCTGTCTTTTCTGACACTAAAAAGAACCAAGTACAATCTGGATCTTATCTGGTCTTGTGGGCTTCCTGGATGACTTTTTTCTAGCAGTCTTTGAATTTCCAGAGCTGCCTGATCCCTCTGATTGGGTGGAACACTGGGGATTCTTCTTCCTGTTGTTGGAGTGAGCATGAAGGGAATGTGGTATCCTCTGGTAATGTTCTTCGGCACCCAAGCATCTGTGATTATTTGTCACCAGGCTGATGGGTGCAAGGATAGTCTTACCCTGACTGCCTCCAGAGACAAGCAATCAGGCCTCCTTTCAGGAACAATGGTAGGGTATCCCTGCAAAAGGATCTCTGGAGCCCTGGTTTTGCAGGCTATTTCTGCCATGAGGGTAGTATCTTCCATTAGAACTCCCCCCTCTGCCCCAAGGGGAGGCACTGCCACATGTGTCCTGGAAAGGCCCTTGGGTTTTCTTGAACCACGTTTTTCTACTCCACTGGTTCCTGAATAAGGAATGCTGGTGAGCAGAGAAACATATGCTCACTGCAAAGAGGGTCTTTCCATGCTTTTCACACCTGGCCAAGGTGTCTGACTTTGGGGCCAAAAATGGATGATCCATCAAACGCAGCACTGACAAATGAAAACTTGAATGGCTCCTCAAATTCATACAAGCGCATCCAGGCATGCCTTCTTATGGCTACGCCTGAATCTGCTGCCCTAGTTGTCCCTTTGGCTGCATGCGTAATCAGCCTCATGGATGAATTAGAAGCAGATTCCAGGATAACAAGCTGGGAGGCTACTTTATCCTGTTAACTCCCCAGAAGCAGCTCCAGTGAGGGTATCCAAGAGCTCCTTGATAAGATCCCTCTGGACTCTGGTGAAGTGTGCCACAAAGTTCAGCGACTGTAACACAAAGGTCAAAGAGGCATACAACTGCTTCCTAAACCTGTCCATCACCATGGACTCTCTGTTAGGGCGATGAATAGTGGAACTTTCCTCTGCAAGCTACTTCTTTGTGGCTGCCACAACCACCATGGCATCTACTGCTAAACCCTTGGCCCAATACCGATGGCCTTCTGGCACTGAAATGATTTTGTCTGGCCTTCTGGGAATTGTCTCTACAGAATCAGGGGTCTTCCATGCCTGCCATGTTAACAATTTAATGAAATAGTCAGCAGGCAGGGTCACCCAAGAGGTAGATGTGCAAGCAACTAAGGCTTGCAGATGTACAGTCTCCTCTGAGGAAGGGTCTTTGGGCTTCCAGCCACCCCTCTACTTGATAATTTCAAGAATATCTCCAAAGGAGACATCTTTGGAAGTGACTCGGGGAAACCCCTCTGAGGAAGGGTCTTTGGGCTTCCAGCCACCCCTCTACTTGATGATTTCAAGAATATCTCCAAAGGAGACATCTTTGGAGGTGACTCGGGGAAACCATCCCAGTCTAAGTCCATGTTGTCCGTGACAGATTCCTCTGGGGAATCTAGGTGTTTCCTCTTACACATTCTCTTCTGGGGCACCTCCTCAGTGGGAAATTCTGTGGAATACTTGAAAGAGATCAGGCCCTTTGCACAGGTGTCCCGCAACTTCAATGCTTACTGTCCGGGAGTGGAAATTGGTGGAAGCTCTGGACAATTGGGTAAAAGCTCCACTTGGGAAAGGACTGGCTTGCATACCTACCATGGCCAAGACCCTCTCCATGATCTGGAAGGCAAGCTCCCTGAAGAGGGATGTTAGCCCAAAACCTAGAAAGACAACCTTGAAACCGTGGTCACACCCCACTCCAAAGAGACTGCCGAAGTCCAAGCCAAGAAAGAGCCCACACACAAGGCAGCTGAGCTATGACCCAGGATTCCATCAATCCCAAAGGAACAGAGGATATCAAGGCAAACACTGAAGCTGAAGATATAAAAGCTGTCACACCAGAGCAGCCGGAACTGAGAAATAGGAGTCACGGTCTCTAATATCTGAGTGGAGGTCAGAGGAGGAATGTCTGGTGGAGTCCTAGGAGAGAAAGTCCCAGCTCCAGAAGGGACTGAGACCTAGAAATGACCCCTAGCCAAAGGAAGCTGATCCACCAGCCTCACATTGTCAACTTCTGTCAGACTCCTGGAGGAATGAACAAAGAATGCCAAGGGGGATTCCAGTCTTTCTAAAAAGGGACTTGGAAGGTGTTCCACAAAAGGATCTAGAGGTAGAATTCCTAGTCCTTGGTAGTATAATAAATTCTGGTTCTGAAAGAGCTGGTGGCACCATAGATGGAACCAATTCCAAAAATACAGACCCCACCGAAGGGACTGGTACCAATGGGGATGACTGGAGAGTTGGCACCATGGTAGACCGCACAGAAACTTACGGAGCCAAATTGGTCATCACAGTTAGTGCTGGCAAAGTCAGAACTGTACATTTTTTGTAACTTAACTTCAGTTCCACAGAGTGTATGGGAACAGAAGATTTAGATTTCTTGTGTGCTGGAGTCGATTTAGATGTCCTAGGCTGACTGGACAATGCCTCTTTAACGGAAGTCTTAATTAGACCTTTCAATATCAATTTGGTTTTCCTTTTCAGAAGGGCCTGGTGACTAAAGGCTTGACATATAGCACAATCCTCTTGTAAATGTACCGGGCCCAAGCCATAGACACAAGAAGAATGCCCATCAGAACTGGGCAGTTTTTTCCTCCACAGTCTTGACATTCTTTAAACCCTGTTGTTCCTTTGCTTTTGTCTGCCATATTGACTAAAAAGGCAAAAACAAATATCAATAGGCAGAAAACACTCTCACAATAATGTACACACATGCAGAGTGGAAAGAAAAAAGGGAAAGGCCACCAATAATGATGGAACAGAGCTACCAAGAGGTAGAGAAAAGGGAAAGAGCTACCAACGATGGTAGCAAACATACCATTAGGTAAAGAAAGAAATGTTATATATATAAAGGAATCGCAATGATTGCTGCTGCCATTATCCCCAATAATTTGAGCACCATTGAAGCTGGGGCTCTCTCTTTTGATAGAAGATTCAAGGCCTGTTTTTGTAGAACACAAACCCTTTCTGGTGGAAGTTTTACAGTCATGGAAATGGTATCTATATCTGCTCCTATAAAATGGTACATTTGGATGGTGACAAGGCAGATTTTTCTGAATCTATGGTAATCCCCGACTGACTGCAGAGGTTTAAGGTTATGTCCCTTGCTTGTATGAGTTGATGCCTGGTGGTGGCAGTGAAGAGCCAGTTGTCTAGATATGGAAACACCTGGGATCCTAAACATCTCAGGTGAGCCGTGACAACTGCCATGCATTTGGTGAACACTCTGGGGGCTGTAGTGAGACCAAAGGGCAGAGCTCGAAATTGCTAGTGACTGGCTCCCAGCTGAAAGCGCAGATGATCTCTGGATGGTCTGGCCATTTTGATGTGGTAGTACATATCCTGGAGATTACACCCAATTGTCTTTCCTGAGAAAGGAAAGTATCGAATGTAGCGTGACCATCCGGAACATTGTCTCTGACAGATTTGTTTCTTCTGCTGAGATCCAAAATGGGTCTCCAGTCCCCTATTTTCTTTGGAACCAAGAACCTTGAGTAAGTTCCGAATCCTCTGTGGTCTGCTGGGACTGGTTGGATGACTCTTTTTCTAGCAAACTTTGAATCTCTATGGTTGCTTGTTCCCTGTGACTGGGTGGAATGTCTGGGATTTTCCTTACTAGAGGGGGTGGGGTGGCAAAGGGAATGGAGTATCCTCTGGATATGATGCTTTGTACCCAGCACTCTTATTTTTTGCCAGGCATCTGGGTACAAATACAGTATCCCACAACTGCCTCCAGAGATGGGCAGGTGGGCCTGCTTTCAGGAGCACTGATAGGGATTTCCAAAGAACCGATCTCTTTCACCCTGATTCTGCGGACCCCCTCTGCCACATGGATGGCGCCTTCCATTATTACACCCTCCTCTGCCTCTAGAGGGGTGTTTACCACGAGTGTCCTGGAAAGCTCCTTGACTTTTACAGAACCACATCTTCCCTCCCTTCTGACTTTTGGGGTAAGGTCTGGTAGGGGTGGAAAAAACTGACTCCGATGGCAGAGTCTTTCCATCCTGCTCACTCCTGGTAAGAGTTTCCTTCACTTTGGGTCCAAAAAGGGATGAGCCATCAAAAGGGGTGTTCACAAAGAATGACTTAAAGGGCTCCACAAAGGAACATAAGTGCATCCAGGACTGTCTCCTAAGAGCAACTCCTGTACCCACTGCCCTGCTAATTCCATCAGCAGCATAGGAGTCCAGACACATGGAAGAGTTTACAAGGGAATTGAGGGTAGCAAGCTGAGAAGTTACTTTATCCAGAACCCCCACAGCTACTGAACCCTGTAGAGCATCTCCCAGCTCTTTTAGATCTCTTTGTAGTCTAGTAGAATGTGTGAGATAGCTCAGCGATCAAAGAGCAAAGGCCACTGAACTAAACATGCTCTTTCCATATCTGTCTATAATCCTAGAATCCTTTTTAGGGGGATGGACAGATGCAGAAGTTTCCAACAATTCCTTCTTAGTGGCTGCCACCACCACCATGGCATCAACATGTACTCCTTTGGTTAGAAAGGCCTTGTCCTGGGGAGAAGTTATAAATTTATTAGGCCTCCGAGGGACAGGTTCCATGGTATCCAGGAACTCCCACGCCTCTCAAGAGATCAGTTCCATCAGCTCATCAAAGGGCAGAGACACCCAAGTGGTGGAGGGCTAAGACCCAAAAGCCTTCAGGAGGACTGACTCATCATCAGTAGGGTTAATGTACTTCCAGCCACCCCTTTGTTTAAGAATTTCCAAGATATCTTGAAGTAGATAGCCTCTGAGGGGGACTGTGGGGACCCTTCTGACTCATCTAAGTCAGTGTCTGAAGTGACGGATTCCTGTGGGGAATCCAGATGCTTCCTCTTGCATAACCTCTTCCTGGGAACCTCATCAGTGGGGGCTTCTGGTGAGGTCTTAGAAGAGCAGGGTTCAGCCAATGGAGCATCCTGAGGTTCTGGATCTCTACGCTTTTGTGAAATCTGTGAAGCAGAGGCAGACACAAGAGCTTTAGGGGTCTAGGTTTCCAGTCCTGGTGATGTGGAGCCCTAAGGGGACAATACTCTCCTCATGGCATCAAAACCCCCCAGCTCTGATGAAAAGGAACCCCTGAATCCGAAGAGGCAGGTGACTCCCTCCGCACTGAAGTGGTGAGCTCCGAGCCCAAGGTAGGTGCTGAACTCATCCGAGCCGAAGTCCGGAGAGACAAAGTTAGAACCAAAAAGCTGGTTCGACTACCCTCTCCGGACTGACCGGCGAGTGTCGGCTCCTAGACTCTACGGTCGGCACCGAGGAAGTCCGAATTGTCAGAACCAACAGGCCTGGAACGGGTGTTGGTTCTGAGGGTTCCACAATCATCAGCTCCGAACACTCCAGCTCCGAAACCTAGAGCTGGGTTGTAGGAGGAACAGAAGAAGCAGGAAGGGTTTTGGATGGTTCCAAAGCCCAGGTCAGCACCGACAAAAGTTTGGCCAGCACCAGTGTCTGCAGAAGCCTCTGCACCACATGATCCACATCCATGTTCGAAAGCCTTGAGGACCAAGATGTGGTCACAGATGATGCCACTGACTGAAGAATAGGCGACTTGAGGGTAGGAGATACCAGTTCCAGAACTGGTGACTGGCTCCTACCAACCACAACAACTGTCACTTCTCTTACCTGTGGAGATGAGTAGAATGGTTTGTTTGATAGTTTCTGAGTTGATGAACCTTTTTTCAGCTCCAATCCAGAAGTTTTTGATGGTTTAGATGCCTTGTCCTGGTTATTGCCTTTGTCCAGAGATTCTTGAAAGGAAGATTTTACTAGGCCCCTAGCAATCAACTTGCTCTTCCTTCCGTGGAACACTTGACTACTAAAGGAATGACATATATAGCAGTCCTCTTGCAGGTGAGCCTCACCTAAACAATAAACAAACTGAGTGTCCGTCAGTTATGGACATCTTTTGTCCACACTTAGATCACTTCTTAAATCCAGACTTTGATTTTTCTTGCTGGGACATGCTACAAAAATAACAATCCACACAGCCAAAAAAAATACTAATATAGATGCCCTAAAAATATGGGCTTTCACTGAACCTAAGGCTATGGTGCGCGCACACACACACACACACACACACACACACACACACACACACACACACACACACACACACACACACACACACACACACACACACACTAAGGAAGTTATAAAGCCTTCTAACTTAAACAGGCAATAACAACTCTTAAGGACAACTCAGCCCTAAAATTTAACGACTAAAAGAAAAAAGTAGTGTCTAAGTCTAGGCTGTCAAGAACCACCACTAAGATAGCTATATATAGATGCCCTGGAATAAAAAGGCCTTCAACAGTACGTTCAACTACAAGTAACACACAAAGATAAAGTAGCTATGAAATATGTCAACTACACTAATAGGGAGTGAGTGTTAAACTAGGCCCAATAAAAACGGCCACAAAAGGAGAGAAAAATTCCAAAGTAAACGAGTGCACAAACACTGAGGATAATTCTCCTCTAGCTATACAACTAACTAATCTAAAGTACTACTAGCTAAATAAACAGAAAGGAATGTAATAAAGTGTAATAATAAGAAATATACTTAAATTTCACTGGCCAGAGCTGGTGAAATGCACAATCTGTTGCAGCAGCAAACAAGATCTGAGGGAAGCACCAGTGCATCATGGGATAGGGAGTAGGCCACGAGCTGGTTGAAAACCTTAAACTTTTGCATTTTGGCCAAGTCGGAGCAGAGGATCAGCTCCAAGCCCATCAGTAAGAATGAAGGCAAGATTGAACAAATTCACATTGTATGTTTACCCACATTTTGGTAAGACTTCCTTTTTGGCTGAAACTAGATGAAGGGTTAGAAAATCCCTTAAACTTTGAAAAAGGAGGGCTGAAAAATGTTAAAATTCCATTATCAAATTACTCCTTTCATCACATTTAATAACCACTGCAGCAGAGTAACCAAAAACTAAGTCTTTATACAAAAGAAATTTTAAAATCTTGTTTTTCACATCAGGGAGTTCTTGAATACAACTAGGTAAACCTCCTCAAAACAGTACTGGTGGTCATAGCCCTGGAAGGAGTATCAGCCGAGTCATACACATATTGAAAGAGTTATCAATGAGTTGTCACGGGAAGAAAACTAAACTATTTTAAGCAGATTTTCCTCACAACATGAAACTGCAGACAAAACATTCCTCATACTTTCACAATTTAATATGTGGAGCTGACAGTTCAAAATTCTGAAAATCAAATTTGCTGAAGCAATCATTTTTTCCCATACTTATAATCTGCCCATCCTTGTTAGAAAGAGTAAGACTGGGTTAGGTTTGGAATGAGTGTGCAAAAACTTAACACTAATGTTATATCTTCTCCCTTTTTTGGGTGGGGGGGCAGCAGGTTGACTATCAGGAAAATAGGAGACATCCTCAAGAGCAGATAAAACTGGAGGAATGGGTGCAGGTTCTGGAAATTCCTTCTGTAACAACTCATAGTATTGTTTGAGGGACTAAGAAACCTCAGTGTTCTCCTATTGAAAACACTGGTACATTCTTGAAATAGTCTCAAAGACAAGACTCTGCAGGGAGAATCACAAACTGAGCTCTCCTCAGTCTAAATCAGACAACTGAGGAAAAAAAAACTTAATCTATCTTCATCTTCCTGTTCAGATTCAGAGCCTAGAATCCTTAAGAAATAATAGTAATGTCTTTTTTTATCAAAAAAAATACATCATAAGGATCAATAGCCTGAATTAAATCCTGTACCAAACCCAGTAAAATACTAATGTCTAGGAAATTTTGAGGAGGAGTAGATGTTTAGTTTTGTTTCTTTATGACAGGAATGGCAACAGAAGCAACTTCCCCAGGGCCATGTACAGCATTCTAACCAGCAAAGGAAGTCTTACCTGTTCCCCCTCTCTGGGCCAAAAAGACTGCCTCTCCCTTGCCAGTGATGAGACCCCCAACAGCTTGCAGAGGATATGGATAACCCCTGGTCCATAGTGGCTGTAGTTGATACCTTAGAGAGATCTAAGGTAAAAGATGAAGGGTCTGAGGAACAAGCTATAGCTACAGCAGTCATCCACATGCAGCTGAGGCAAGCTGCTACCCTACTGTGGTGTCATAAGCTGTTTAACTATTTTTTTGTGTGTGGGTGGAAGGATGGGCAATGGATCTGGTAGTTTTTTCCATGGTCAAGCCAAAAATGGTGCCTCTTTCACATGGAAAACCAGCAGCAAGAACTAGTAAAAATTAGTCTTTAACACTCACTCTCTTCACACAAAAACACAGTAAAAAGTGTTTTAAAACAATCTGTCACCCCCAAAAGGCAAATTCCACAGAAAAAAAGATTAGTTTAAAACAAAAGTTATGTACTTAATATAATGCTAGATCCGGGTTGTCTTATTTTTGTCAGGTTCAACTTTGGGTTGTTGGATCAGTCATCAGTGCTTTTCAGAATGCTGGATCCAGGGTTTGACTCCTCCCCTACCCATTATTCCCTTAGTTCCCAAATTACCTCACATTAAGTTTGCATGCTTATAAACATACCAAAAAGTACAAACCAACTTAATCAGATGGACAAGAATGACAAAGCCATGCAGAACAGCAAAACCATTCTGTCCAAAGACAAGGCACCTGGTCAGGTCCAGCCATTCAACTGGGGTAAAAAATGACAATTTAGGCTAGGGGATGGAGAGAGGGATGTTGAACCACTCAAACACAAGACAAGTTGGATCTAGTGTTATGCTAAGTACATAATGTTCATATCTAGTTTCGATTTTTTTCCAATACAACATTTGAGACAGATTCCCAAGCTACTAAAACACCTGGGTAGTATCAAGGAAGTATACTCTTAAGAATGGTTTGGCCAAAGGATGTATGGAATTTGGGCTGTACATCCAGGTTGCAGTGTGATACAAAAGTATGAACAGTAGACAAAGTAGCTGCAGCACAGATCTCACAGCTATCACCCTGGTAGAATGAGCCTTTGGTCTGCCATGTATTGCCAATCTCAACTTTTCATACGCAAACATTATGCAGTTAGAAAGTCATCTGAAGAGTTAGTTTTAATACTTCTTGACCAAATTTAGCTTTAGTGAAAGCAATTAATAGCTGATCTGATATTCTGATACACTTAGTCCTGTGTAAATAAAACCAGAGTTGTAAATGATCCCCTAGTAAGTGTAGAAAATACTGTCCCTTGTTCGAGAACTTTAGAAAGAAAAGTGTCTGAATGATAGTCTGATTAAGGTTCACTTCAAAGGCCACCTTTAGGAGAAAGTTTGCATTTGTTCTCAATGGCATTCTGTCCTAAGAAAAAAAGAAGTTAAGTCTTACCATAATGTTCCATATGTGCTGTTCATCTTCACCAATCCTTGACGGTGGGTTCGGTACCAAACCCTCGGAAACTCGGATGTTATTTTCCAGCTCGCTGTCTCACGGAAAAATATTCTGAAGCACCATAGAGCCAAAGGATGCTCAGCCTCTTGAGACCTGATCTAATTTGTAATGTGCGATAAAGGTATGGTGAGAAGACCAAGTGGCTGCTGCACAAATGTCATCTAGAGAAGCTCTTGAATGTAAAACTGCTGATGTGGCAACAGCCCTCGCAGAATGAGCTTTAACTGTTTTGGGAAGTTGTAGTCCTTGTGATTGATAGATGAAAGAAATGCAGGCTCTCAACCATTTAGCTAAGTAACTTTGGTGACTGCACAACCCATTCTTAAGAGAATGCCACAAATAATTGGTCAGATTTATGGAATTCTTTAGTTTTATGGAGATAAAAATGCAACTATGGACATCCAGCAAATGAAGTGTGTATTCTCCTTTACTGGTAAAATTAGGGAAAAATGCTGGCAAATGTAAGGTCTGGTTGATGTTGGATTTAGTAACCACTTTTGGAAGAAAGGAGGGACTTGCTCTCAGTTGTACTCCGTCTTTATGAAACATTAAGTAGGGTGATTTGCATGATAGGGCCGGTAACTCAGAGGGACTCCTTGCAGAGGGGATGGCCACTAGAAATAAGGTCTTCCAATTCAAATTTTAATTGACAAGAAACAGCTGGTTCAAAGGGGACTTGAGTTAGTTCTTGGAGGACCGTAGTCAAATCCCATGGAGGAGGTGGTTCTTTAAAGGGGGGGGGGGGTCTCAGCAAATACAAGCCTTTCAAGAAGGCTTTGGAAAGTTTATGAGATATTATTGATGAGTCATTGTATCCAGTATGAAAATTACATATTGCTGCCAACTGAACTTGTATAGTCGAAGCAGAGGAACCAGATTCAAAGAGGGGTTTCAAGAAGTCCAAAATGTGCTCAGTCGGGGCATTAAAGGGATCAAGTCCTTTGCCTAAGGCCCATATGGTAAATCTTTTCCATTTGCACAGGTAAAGTTTTCTAGTTGTAGGGTTGTGATGTGCAATAATGATACGTTGCACAGGTGATGATAGAGAGGGATGCCTGGCAATCACAGGAATTGGAGAAGCCACACCGTCAGCTTGAGATGCTGTAAATTTGGATGAACCATGCTGTCTGGGTGAGTTAGCAAATCTGGAACCGGGTCCAGAGTGCATGATTTCAGTAGCAGATGAGGACAAAGGAAGGGAAACCAAACTTGTCGAGGCTAGAAAGGGGCAATGAATTTTATGGTATTCGTCTTTTTGGATTTCTTCAGAAATGGTGATATTAGGGGAACTGGGGGAAAGGCATATAATAGACCAGGAGGCCAAATGTGTAGAACAACATTCCTGGGTGGCTCCCCCGATGGGGCAATTAGGGCAAAGTAACTTCTGCATTTGTTGTTTAGGGGAGAAGCAAAAAAAGGTTGCAGCAAGGTTGGTCCAACTGATGGAAAATCTTGTCCTCCACTACTGGGTTCAGGAACCACTTGTGAGGCATGAGAATAGTCCTGCTCAATTTGTCTGCTATCACACTGGAACTTCCTGGAATGTGCATTGCTGAGAGAAAGCAGTTGGAAGAGATCATCCATTGCCAAACTCTAAGTGACTGTTGACAGAGGATACTATTTGGTTCCCCCTTGTTTGCTGATGCACCAGACTATTAACATATTGTCTGTCTGAATCGCAATGGTCCCTGGAAGAAGGGTATCCTGGAATGCTTGCAATGCTAACAGCACTGCCCTCATCTCTAGGACATTGTTGTGCAGGTTGGTCTCCAGATGGGACCATGTGCCTTGACCCTTCTTTCCCAGATAATGCCCCCCACCCTATCTGGGAAGCATCCATGGTCATTATGGCTTGGGGTTAAGGTAGAATAAAAAGTCGGCCCAAGAGAATCTGATTTGAATGAAGCCACCATTTGAGGTCTTGTTTGCAAAGATTGGTGATCAGGAGTTAGTAAGACATTGGTTGGTGAATTAGAGACCATTGCTAGTAACCACTGTAGTATTCGCATATGAAATCTTGCTAGAGGAACCAGAGTGATTGTGTCAGCCATCGAATCTAGGGCTTGAAGAATCAATCTTGCTGAGAGACTGTCATTTTGAATGATCTGTCTGACCAGAGCCCTGATGCCTAGTAGTCTTTCTGGAGGAAGAGAAGCTGTTCCTGAGATAGTGTTTAGGTGTGCCCCTATGAAGTCTAGTCATTGTGTGGTTTGAAGTTTGGATTTCTCGAAGTTTACTGAAATGCCTAGGGATGTGCAAATAGACATGGTATAGTCTCTTGCCTTTTTGTGATGCCTGGTGATAGCAGTGAGGAGCCAGTCATCGAGATATGGGAATATATGAAAACCTTGTAGTCTGAGATTAGCTGCAACTATTGCCATGCATTTGGAAAACACCTTGGGGTCCTCTGGTGAGTCCAAAGGGTAATGCTATAAATTGATAATGACCGTCTCTTAGCCAGAAGCATAGGGACCTCCTGGAGCTCTGTTTCATCTTTATGTGATAAGCATCCTTGAGGTTTATCAAGCACATCTAATCACCATTCTCTAAAAAGGGAAGTATGGCTTCTACCTAGACCATCCAGAATTTGGTTTGGTGGACTGATTTGTTGAACTGGCGGAGATCCAAAATCTGTCTCCAGTCCCCTGTTTTGTTGGGCACTAAAAAGAATCTTGAGTAAACCTGGATCATATCTGGTCTGGTGGGACTTTTTGAATGACTTTTTTTTTCTATCAGCTTTTGGATTTCTAAAGCTGCTGGCTCCCTTTGATTGGGTGGAACATCTGGAATTTTTTCTGTGGTTTGCGATTTACAAAGGGATTTGGTAGCCTCTGGATATTATTCTGTGCACCCATTTGTCCGAAGTTATTTGCCAGGCTGGTAAGTGCAGGGATAATCACCCCCCCCCCCGACTGCCTCCAGAGGAAGACAATTGGGTATCTGTTCAGGGATGCTGATAGTAAGTACCAGAAAAGGATTTCCTGGATCCCTGATTTTGCAGTCCATTTCCGGCCTCCAGGGCAGCATCTTCCATTGTTTCCCCCTCTGCCCCGGGAGAAATCTTTACCATGTGAGTCATAGAAAGGCCCTTTGGATTTCTTGAACCATAGACTCCCACTCCTGATTCCCTGAGTAAGGTCATTGAGGGGTAGAGAAATGTATGCCCATGGTAGATAGAGTCTTACCATCCTGCTCACTTCTGGTCATTGTTTCTTTAACTTTTGGGCCAAAAAGGGTGGCTCCGTCAAAAGGAGCATTGATGAATAATGCTTTGAATGCCTTCATAAAAGTCACATAAACACATCCAGGAGTGCGTTCTGATTGCTATACCTGAACCCGCTGCTTTGGACGTCCCTTTAGCTGCATGTGCTATGAGCCTCATGGACAAATTGGAGATGGATTCAAGGTATGCAAGCTGGGAGGAAACCTTCTCCTGAACCTCCACAGCTACTGCTCCTACCAGAGTGTTAGAAAGCTCCTTAATCAAGTCTCTTTGTAACCTGGTAAAGTGTGCCATATAGTTCAAAGACCTTAAAGCAAAGGTCGTTGAAGCATAAACATCCTTCCTGACTCTATCCAGGGTTCTAGACTCCTTGTTAGGAGGATGGATAGTGTGACTCTCCCTGCAAGTTCTTTTTTGGTGGCTGCACTACCACCACGGCATCAACAAGGATTCCCTTTGACCAATGTGGCTCATCCTTTGGTGCAGACAAAATATGGTCTGGCCTTTTGGGAATAGGCTATATGACGTTGCGTACCTTCCAAGCTTGCTGAGCGATCAATTTCACAAGATAGTCAGTGGGCAGAGAAATCCAAGAAGTGGAGGGTTGGGTGCGAAAAGCCTCCAGGCATACTGACTCCTCTGTGGAAGGCTGGGTGGATGACCAGCCACCCCTCTGTTTCAGTATTTCAATGATGCCCCCGAAGGAAACATCTTCAGGGGATGACCTCGGGGAACCTTCCACTTCATCGAAGTCCATATCTTCAGTGTAAGACTCTTCTGGGGGAGTCGAGTTGCTTCCTCTTGCACTTCCTCTTCACAGGGACTTCCTCAGCGGAATGATCTGGGGAGGTTTCCAAAGAGGTGACCACCAAGGTGGGTGTTACCCGGGACTTTTGTGCCCTCCGTCCAGAGGATGAGGTCAGTGATAGCTCTGGCCGAGACAAAGGAGAAAAAAATGTGTCCTGTCATGGAAGGCAACGACTGCGAATCCTAAATGATAATGCCTTCTCCATGATACAGAACACAGCCCCTCCCCATAGAGGGATGGGAGCCCATAACCGAAATAGACTGCTTTGGAACCGGGGTCACACCCCGCACCTGGAGCCTGAGTCTGAACTACAAGGGCAAACACTCCAAGAGGCATGGAAGGCTCAGACGGAACCAAAAGGGTATCATACATCCTGGAACCAACCAACAAGTCTGGAACCTGGGAATCCTCTGGTGCAGAAGACACAAATACTCAAGGCAGTAGTCATAACAGAAGATGGAAAGGCTATCGGAACTGACTCAGTCGGAGCCAGAAATGTCAGAACTGAGGACTCCAAAGCCTGTGATAGAGTTGGAGGAGGAGTGTATGTAGGTGCCATGGAATGAGCCATTTTGATGCCAGATTGGCTCAGAACCAAAGGTAATCCTGTTGCCACTAGGAGCTGATCCACTAATCTCATGATGTGCTGTTCCAAAAAAGTTTTAGTTGACCTCACCAATAGAATGGAAGGAGACCTGGACCGTCTGACTTCCACAAAGGGGGTGTCCTTGAAAGGGTCCACAGAAGGTGAATAAGACATCCTTGGAAGTATAGGTAAATTTGCAGTCTTCGGTACCGATGGCTCTGTTGGAGCCAAAGCCATCAGTCCATTCTGAGTGCATTTTGGTAGGAAACAATAAATTCTCCCAGTGCTGAAGAACATTTCAGTGCCAAGGAAGTTTTTGAAATTTTTCTTGTTGGTTTCAAGGAACTTGAAACCGAAGAAGCTCTCTTTCTTTGAAATGTGGGAACATGATCCCGCTTCCCAAGTTTTCTCTTTAGAACCAGAAATGGCTACATCGAAAGAAGATTTTAAAAGTCCTTTCAACAGAAGTTTATTCTTTCTTTCCATCAAGTACGAGAAGAAAACCCGTGACAAATAGCACAATTTTCTTGTAAATATATCTCACCGAAACCATACACACACAGGGTATGCCTGTCCGAGTTGGGCATTTTACCCTCACATTTTATACATCTCTTGAAACCGGAAGGGCCCTTAGGTTTCAGTGGAGATGCTTCTTATAAGATATATCCAAAAAGTAAGCAGAAGATATGGAAAGAAAAGATATATATTTGTTTTTTTTTCTGAGAGAGAAAAAAGGAAGAAAATTTGTCAGCGATTTTTTTTTGAGAGAAAAAAAGGAAGAAAAATTATCAACAATGGTAATCAGAATACCCTAAGGGTAAAATGGGAGGATTACTAACAATGGTAAGCAAAAATACCGTACGGTAAGGGAAAGTTGTCACAATATTAGAAAGAGTAGTGGGTAGCTTTAGATAAAGAATAGAAATATAGAAACTTAACTAAGGAAATTTTAGATAAAATTTGTTTTATAACTCACAAAAAAATCACGAAGACTGGAGAGATCAGGAAAGCACATCTGGTCTGCAACACAGCAAATGAGATCTGGGGTAATCTCTGTGAGGACCATTATGGGTAGATCCTGGCTTGAGAGTTTGGAGAGCGCGAGCTGGAAAATAACAGCAAAGTCGGTTCCGAGAGTTCGGAACCGAACTCACCATCGAGGATTAGGTGAAGATTAACAACATCAGATGACTGGTTATGGAGGCTTACACAGTAAGGCCTGTAACTCTGAAATCCTTCTTGCTGATGGTAAGGCCATCATAAAGTTTTTTTGAAGAACTATATCTTAAATCTACTACAGAGGCAGGCTCAAATAGAGCTTTTGTTAAAGCATGAAGTAGGATAGTAATATCCCCAGGAGGGACCGGATCTCTTACAGGCGGTCTTAAAAAAAGGAATGTTCCCTCAGGAAGGATTTTGAAATCTTTAAAGAAGCAATAGAAGTCAGATAATGTCCTACATGAAAAATGCAAATGGCTGATAGTTGTACCTTTATGGCTGAAACACAAACCTTTGTGAAAAAACTCAAACAATGGAAAAAGCTGAAAAAAGGATCTAGTCTTCTGGAAGAAGGCCATATGGTAAACCTTCTCCATTTACAGAGATACATTTTTCTAAAATATGGTTTCTGTGAAGAAGTAAAAATGTGAATTACTTGAGCAGAAAGTCTGGCATCTCTGGCCTTTAAAACTGGAGAAATCATGTGGTTAGTTTCAGGGTTTTCAGGTCATGATGAGGCTGACTGGATGGGTGATTGAGCAGATCAGCAGGAGAATCCAGATTCCAGGGTAAATGTATTAGAGGCAGCCAGCAAAATGAAAACAAAACTTGCTGGGGCCAAAAGGTGGGCAATGATGCCAATTCTGACCTTGCACTTTCTGCATTTCTGAATATATTTTATGAGAAGAATGGGAGGAAAAGCATAAAAGTGACTTGGGGGCCAATTGTGGACTAGAGCATCCTTTGGTGACTGTCCCTGTAAAGGATCAGGGCAAATTAAATGCTAAACTTGTCTAGATGCAAAGCAAAAATGTCATGAAACAGTAGAACAGACCTACTCAGCTTGTCCACTAAAACACTGGAAGTCCCTGGTATGTGTGTTGCAATTAGAAAATAATGGAAGATGTCACCCACTGCCAAACCCTCATGGCTTCCCGGCACTGCCAAACCCTCATGGCTTCCCAACACATTAGATATGATTGAGTTCCTCCCTGCTTATTGATAGACAATGTGGCAGTAGTCTGGTGTATCTCTGTCATAACTTGGGGCGGGAGTTCTAAAAGGCCTGCAAATCTAGGACTACCCTCATCTCAGTGACACAAATAACCTTGAATTCTTTCCCCTCAACCTTAGAAGAGAAATGTTCCTGGTGACTGTGGCTACCAGAGCTACAGGGGAGAATGGTCAACCCTTTAATACAATGTGAGAGGTCAACCACCAAGTGATGAGTCTTGTGCAAATCAATGGTGTATTAATATATGCAGTAGGTGGAACACCAGGGACCACTACATAATTCTCATCTAGTATCTGGCTTATGGAACTGAGGCAACCATAAACCCAAAAAGTCTGAGGATGAGTCTCGCAGGGGAGAAGGATGGAAAAGAACCACTTAAGCTACCTCTTAGAGGGACAACCTCTGGATTGTGTAAGTTTGGCTGTTTGAATGTTTGTATACAGGTGATATCTGATAAATGATTTGCATCATCTATGTTAGCTGACTCTCTGCAAGACTTACTGTAAGCAAGATGGAGAAAGAAGTCACAGTGTTGGACCTGTAGATCCATGGTTGTTGTGGTGAGGGGCCAGTCATCTAAATATGTCAACACATGGAACCCCTGAAGTCTGAGATGGATGCTACCACTTCTATGCATTTGGGGAACACCCATAGGTTGCGGTGAGCCCAAAAGATAGTGTTCAGAATTGAAAATGATTGGCTTCTAGTCAAAAACAGAGAAATTTCTTGGACTGTTTCACTATTCTGACATGATAGCAGGTATCCTGGATATCTTCTGAGCACCTCCAGTCAACCATCCTCAAAAAAAAGTTAGAATGGACTGAACTGTGACCATCTGTAGTTTTGTCTATTTCATGAATTATGGTGGCTCAGGTCCAGGATCAACCTACAGTCCCATATTTTTCAAGATTAAAAAGAACTTGGAATAAACTCCAGATCCTGACTTGTATGGGGGTTCCTTCTGGATGACCCTTTTCTCTAGCAGCTTTTTTACTTACGCTGCTCCCATATTTTTCAAGATTAAAAAGAACTTTGAATAAACTCCAGATCCTGACTTGTATGGGGGTTCCTTCTGGATGACCCTTTTCTCTAGCAGCTTTTTTACTTACGCTGCTGTGGATTCCATCTGACTGGGTGGTACATCTGGAATTCTTTTTCTGCGGAGGGGAAAAGTGTAGCCTCTGGTGATTAACCTCTGAACCCATGAATCTTGGGTGCTCCCAGACTGTCTTCAGAGTGTGGCAGTCTGGCAACTGTTCAGTAGCAATGGTAGGAATTCTCAGTGAAAGGGCCATAAAACCTCTAATTCTGCAGTCTACTTCTGAGGTGATGTCTGTTGATGTTGCCCACCTCTACCCCAGGGACTATATCCACAGCAGCATCCAGCTAACCACCACTGGGATTTTCTGAACCACAGCTATCCCTCTCCCCTTTCTGGTTTCTAGAAAAGGTCCTTTGTTGGGGTGGAAAAAAAGGGTTTTGTTTTCCTGCTCACTCCTGGTAAGTGTTCCATCCCCATTAGGTCCGAAAAAGGTCAAACCATCAAAAGGGGCATTAACGAAGAGTATCTTAAAGCATTCTGCAAAGTCACACAAGGGCATCCAGATGTACTGGCAGATAGCGATGTCCGTACCTGCTGCTCTGGCTGTACCATCAGCTGTGTCGGAGATCAGACACATGGTTACATTAGCACTCTGTAGGGGGAGTCAGCTGGGACTGCATTTATTTCTGAATGTCGTACATTACCTGATATGCTCAGTTCTTTCAAGTCCCCCTCGAAATCATGTCATATGGGCAAGGTAATTCAGCTCTAAGTGCAAATGTCACTAAAGTGTACTGTCCATTTCTCAACTCTGTCTAAAGTCCTTGACTGCCTGTTAGGGGGATGGACAGAGGCTCTGTCCTCATAGAGTTCCTTCTTTGTGGCTAATGCAACCATGGCATCCACACTGGGTGACCCTTGCTTCAGTGCATCTTACCTCTACAGGCAACCAAAATCTTATCCAGCTTACATGGTATGGGTGCCATGGCCACCACATCAGGTTACTTCCACGCCTGCTGTGCCACTAGATCTACAAAGTAGTCAAACAGGCAGTACCACCCAAGTGGTAGAACAGCCAGCCTCAAATGTATCAAGGAACACAGACTTCTCAAGAGAGGGAACACTGGAGAACCAACCCTCACGGTTTCATCAATTCAAGAATGTCACTGAAGTCATGGTCTTCTAGAGGGGACTGTGGGATTCTTCACCCTCAGACTATCTTTAGTGCCTGACTTCAGAGAAGAGTGTAAATGTTTTCTTTTAGAAGTACATTTCCTAGGAACCTATCCCATTTGGGCTTCTGGGGAAGGTTCAGAATCAGACTGGGAGATCACATGGTGAGCACCCCAAAGGCTGGAGGAGACTGAATGTCCCAATCGAACATGATGTACAGATCTGGATATAGAAGCCAATGGAGGCTGGGACAGAGCTGAGCATGGCAAATACCCCTTTACTTCTGGTCTGGAGAAAACCTTTTGAAATGCTTTGAATGCAAAAGAAGAAAATGGAGCCAAAGAAACACACCACCAATATGAAAAAGGGATAGGAGGGACACCCTTTGTTTTGATGTGTACCTGCTCCAAGACTGACAATGGTGCCAGGCTATTGAATGATGAGGCACTGAGGATCTGAAAACTTGGGAGTCAACCCTATCCATACAGTTTCAACTCCAAGGCTTCAGCTCGAGACTTGTCCCAAGCTGACAATATCAGAGTCAAGTGTAAAAGAGACCATCGGAGTTGAATCCAATAAGACTGTCTACTTCAATGATGGTACTCTGGGATGGATCTGATCCAAAGGTCGGGACTGAATTAGGAGAAACCAATGGAGGGGCAGAGGAGGCCATAGAGAGGGAGGTTGGCATAATGGTTAAGGGGTTTACCTTATGAACACAAGGTGCAGGGTTTGTTTCCATTTTTGGCTAGGCTTAAAATGGCCCACAAGGGCAGTTAGCCTAGTAGTAACCTATGAACCTATGATGCTATATCCTGAGCCCCTGTGGGAGTCAGCCCTGGGAAGTTCCCCAGATGAATCTGTATTTGAAGGAAACTCTGCATCATCCTGTCATCAGCTTTTATAAGACTTCTCAAATGGAAGGATTTTGTAGATGAAACCAATGAAGGTGGTAGAAATGAACACTTCTGGAGAAAGAGGAAATGGAGCCTAGGACTCACTGGCTCTAGGCAATCGAGACCAGATCCAAGAGGTTTCTGGATACATTTAGATGTTTTTGGTGCCAGACCCAAAAGATCTACAGGATCCAGAGACCACTTAATGGGTTTATCTCTCTAGATCTCTTTTTTTCTCTTGATGGCTTGGATTTATCAGCTCTCTTTTCAGGAGGCGAAGTTCCCACTTGGGTGGAAGGAAGACTCTTTAGGACTAGCTTGTCCCTACATCCCTGAAGCACTCTGGGACCAAGACAGGCACATGTCTCAGAATTTGTATCCAAGTGTACCACCCCCAGGCAGTAGACACAACAGAGGCCCTGCAATTGAATTTTGGAGCACACTTTAAAACCTGCATCCTTGTCCAATATATTGGAGGAGCAATCAAGTACTAAGACCCCAGCACTAATACAGTAACTAAGGGTTGAAAGAACCCAGCACTAATATACTAACCAAGGGTTAAAAAAAACACTAACCAGTCAGTCAGAACTTTAGATGCAAGGAAACACAGACAAGCCATAAATATAATAATGGAAGTATGTTAACAATACCAAAGAGTAACAGGGATTTTTTTTTCATTAACACTTATGTGAGGTGAATGTCACACCTCTAGTGGACTATACACTACATTTCAAAACATTTCTGGGAAATCGACTTAAAAATATAATACAATGAAATGCAAATATTTTGTGAAGAAAGAAATCTATTAAAATGGTATTAACAGCAGTATTATCAGTAAAGTCTTCTTTACTTAGTAAGAATCAGAGTCTTTACAAAGCTATATTATGACTGTAGAAGAATAATGATATTTATCTTATGTTTCACAAACAAATTAACCTAGAAGTATTTTGTCAACTTATTTTTGTTGACTGGACATAAGCTTTCACATTACAGCAAAAAAGTTCCTTTCGATGTACATGATTACAGAAATATGAATTACATTTGTATAATTAATATAAATAACTCTGAATTGTTTTCAAAATGTGCAACGATTGTAAATATCAATGGCAATTTTCTTAATCATCTAAGGTTTCATTTGCTGCCATGCAATAGTTTGTAAGTCACCCAGTTTTAGAATTCAGTTCATATGGAAATATTTGTTAGTAATTATGAAAATATGAAATAACTACCAGTATCTCAAGTGTAGTGTACTGTAATTCACATTGACAATGTATTTTCTTTCTCCCACCAGGTTATTTCACACTAGCCACTCAACATGTAGGTTTCAGTTATGAAATTATTAATGCAAATATGAAACTATGAATAATGAGGAAAAAATCAGTCTTTCTCCATGGCAGAAATCCAAGATTAACAATCTTAGCAGCATTTAATTACACCTTGCACTTACTACTGCTGCCTGTTATTAATTTGTAACTCAGTTAAGGATGGCAGTTCCAAAACATGTCTGATCACCATATGGGTGTTAACTGGAAGAATACAAAAAAGTGTTATTGGTTTGAATGAGTTATAGGTTGAGGTAAAAAAGGTAGAAGAAAAATTAACTAAGGAGCTAGGTAAAGAACTAACTAGAAAGGATAGCACAGTTTGAACCAAATAATCACTCATTTACCTAACAAATCAGTGCCCTTGAAAACCACATCCCTCTGGATCAAGCAAACATGATCTGATGTTATCTGGGGAATTGAAGGAATTATGGGTAGTAGAGAAGTCAGAGCCCTGGATCCAAGCTTCTGAAAAGCACCAAGGTTGGGTCCAGTGAGATCCAATAACTCAAAGGTTGAATCGCATGAAAACAAACAACATGGGATCAACTTTTAAACTGACAGGAAGAAGTGCACTTCTGTTTAAAAGTACAATTAAGTTGTGTGACAGTCCATTAAAACAACTCCCACTTTAAAAATTACTTTTCTAAGGAGAACAGTATAACAAAATTTTTTTTTTTATAATGAGGAAGGTTGGCAACTTCTCTGCCTAAGAAAGGAATAGCAGAAGCCAACAGTCAATGTCGATAAGCCCACAGAGAAGCATTCTCTTCAATGGCAGGAAAGCTCTGAAGGGCTTGGTGCCCAAATCTGTCTTTTATTCAGCTCAGCCCAAACTGACTGATGGGTTGGGCACATGGTTGTTGTCCTGAAGAATTGGAAGCTGGCCCGCTCTTATATCCTTAGCAGGAAATTATCCATATAGCCAAGGCTACTGCAGCAGTGATCAGTATGATGAACATCTCTGAATGTAGGAGGATAGAAGGGGGTGAAGTTAGAGATAAATGTATCCACTATTAGATTGTCCGTATCCTCAAAGTCTGAGTCATTTACTGCTAGATCTGCACAGTGTTCTGCATCATTTCTAACATAAGTAAAGTCATCTTTATGATGTTCCTTTGCCTAGGTGGCAATTTTTACCTCATATCCGCTTTGGATGATCTGATCAGGGTCCAGACTTCCCTGTTATGTTTAGCAAGAGCTATCCAGCATCTTGGGACTTGCATTGATTTTTATATGCATTTAGTTTTTTTTTTCTTTTATCATAAAGACTGTTTATATTTCAATTCTGCCACAGGAGTTTTTTTGAATTTGGCATGGTATTTACTTCAGAGGACAGATGTTTCTTTTCATTCATGCATAAAATTTGGCAGTAATGGAATCCACATAAGCATTAGGGTCTTCAAGTTGGAAGGGAATGTTGAATTTATTCAGTTTACTTTTTCAGTAGATTAGCCTTTCTATAATCTCTGAATAGCAAAGTACTGGAGGATGTTTCTAGCTTCAGTCTTGTGGTGAATGTGACTGATTTGTAGTTTAACTTAACCATGGATGGAGCTACAACTGGTAGGGAGCAGGGATGTCCCATATGGGTGAGAAACCAGTCCATGATGTTTAACAGCTGTTTAGAAAAATATAGTGATTTTCACACAGTAAAACGTAGCTTAATAGTGAACTAACTGAAATGATTTTGTCCAACAATTTTATCAGGTTTGAAGGAGAAATATACAAGCAGGTTACCGGTGTGGCTATGGGTGCCAGGTGTGCACCAATCTATGCCAATTTAGTTTTGGCTGATTGGGAGGCACAATGGGTTTTCCCCTCAGATTACATGCACCAGGTAAAATTATATTTGCATTACCTTGACGACATCCTAATTTTTTGGAAGGGAACAGTAGAAGAAATTCAAGAATTTATTACATACCTGGGCACCACTACACTTTTTTGAAATTTACTCTCAAAATACACGGTGAAAGTTACGATTTTTTGGATATATTATTGTATAGAGAAAATGATAAAGTACAGTTTTGTACCTACCATAAATGTAGATGTTCGAAGATCCACATTGCTGCAGTCCTTACTTATGGGGTAGTCCGCTGTCCTCGGTCGGCCCGAATACCAAAGTATTAGGCTGACGTCGGTCATGGGCGCCTAGATCTGACATCAGAGCGTCAGGGTATAAAGGCGCATGACCGACGTCATATCCTCAGTCTTTTCTTGCCCCAGATGTCAGAAGGCCAAAACCAGGAAGGCCACAGCCAAAAACAGAATACCTCCCAAACACATGCCCAACAACAACCATCACCTAAAGCATAGCACCATGTCAAACTACAGTGGGGAAGGAGGGAGGGTAAATTGGACTGCAGCAATGTGGATCTTCAAACATCTACATTTATGGTAGGTACAAAACTGTACTATGTTCTTCATCTCACATTGCTGCAGTCCTTACTTATGGGTAGAATCCCAAAGCAACGGGAAAGGGAGGATGGCAAAAATAAAGCATTAGGGGCCGCTAAAATGCCCTGTAAAATTGCAGTGGCAAAGCCAGCCCTAGACTTAGAATAAAGAGGAAGGTGGTAATGTTTAGAAAAAGTATGCACAGAACTCCAAGTAGCTGCCTCCAAAATGTCTTTGTAGCTACCCCTTAGAAAGGCCGTAGAAGTAGCAGTAGCCCTAGTGGAATGAGGCCTGATTCCGCAGGAATCTCCTTACCATGATGGGAATAACAGAAAGAAATACAAACCCAATCCATTTAGAAATAGTTTGTTTTGAAACAGGTTTACCCTGTGAACCCAAAGCAAAAGAAACAAAACTGCTGAGACTGTCTGAACTCCTTGGTTCTGCTCAAATAATAACGCAACTGCCTGTGAATATCCAAAGTATGCAAAATTTTCTCCCCTTTATTTTCGGCGTTTGCATAAAAAGTAGGCAAGTGAATAGTTTGATTTAAGGCCACACTAGAAACCACTTTAGGCATAAAGGAAGGATTAGTACGCAAAGATACCCTATCCTTATGAAAAATCAGGAAAGGCTCCACTGCCATGAGGGCCTGTAATTCAGAAACCCTTCTTGCAGAGGTAATGGCCAACAAAAAAGCAGTTTTCCATGACAAATACTTTAACTCGGCAGTAGCTGCAGGCTCAAAAGGTTGTAGAGTAAGTTTTTCCAACACATAATTGAGATCCCAAGCAGGAGTAGGAGCTCGTGGGGGTCTTATATTCTTTGCCCTCTAAGAAATTGCTTAAACCAAGGATGAGAGAATAAAGGAGGGTCACAATCATAGTGAGCAGAAATGGCTGCAGCATGGACCTTTATCGAGGAGAAAGACAAACCCTTGCCCAATAACTCAGTAAGATATTGAAGAGCAACACTTAAATCAGGTCTGGAGACATCAAAGTCCTTTCCTTTGCTCCAAATAAAAAATCTCCTCCATTTATCAGCGTAAACCTTCCTGGTACTAGGCCTCCTGGCCTCCAAAATAACATTCAAAACTTGTTGTGGAAGCGGAGACCCTCCAGAGTCTAAAACAGAATATGCCAGGCTGTTAGATGCAGAGACTGAATCTTGACATTGAGGAAGTGACTGTCCTCTTGTGACAAAGGTGCGGAATCAAAGGCAGAGGCCATGGAGGTTCTCGTACTAAACTCCTCAGTAGTGGGTACCAGTGTTGTCGAGGCCAATCCGGTGCTATCAAAATCATGGTTGGCTTGTCTTGTCTGGCCTTCAAAAGTACCTTGGGAAGAAGAGGCAGAGGTGGAAAGGCATATACATGCAGATTGTTCCAACTGAATGATAGAGCGCCCACCTTCCAAGCGGTGTGATGAAACATTTTGTGCAAAACTTTGGCAACTGGTAATTCAGTGGAGAAGCGAACAGATCTATGTCTGAGTTCCCATAACACTGTCAACTTTTGAAATACATGAGGATCCAATTTCCACTCGTGAGGATCCACTATTTGTCTGCTCAACACATCTGCTAAGGAGTTCTGTGCTCCTGGTAGAAACCTTGCCTGAAGATTGAGGTGTAGATTGAGAGCAGTTTCCCACAAAATCATCGCTTGCCTGCAAAGAGGGTAAGAATGGGTTCCCCTTGCTTGTTGATGTACCACATGACAGTAGTGTTGTCTGTTTGAATCAACACCTGCCCTGGGTGAAGTAAATCTTTGAAAGCCATCAATGCAAACTGGACTGCTAACATTTCCTTCAAGTTGATATGCAAATGTTGGAGTTTGACAGGCCACATGTTTTGCACCCATTTTCCATTGAGGTGTGCTCCCCAAGCCTTGTCCGAGGCATCTGTCGTTAGAATCTGACTCGCCTCTGGCCGGGTCACAGAGAGTCCCTTGTTTAGGTGACATTCCTGAGCCCACCACAAAACTCCTTCTGAATGCAAGGTATTATCTGAATGACAGTGTCTAGATCTTGGCAGTGCTGTGTCCATACATTTTGAGATACCATTGAAGCTTCCTCATATGCAATTTGGCATTGGGAAGCACCAGAATACAAGATGCCATGAACCCCAAGGCTTGAAGGACTGTCCTTGCAGTCAGCCTGGACCGTAGAGACATTTGATGGAAATAAAGAGAAAGGCTTCTTTGTTTGTCCGGGGTCAAAAAAGCCATCTGGGAAGCTGTATTCAGTCTCACACCCAGAAAGCACATGTCCTGAGAGGGTACTAGACTGGACTTTGTTTCGTTCACAGAATACCCTAGGCATCTTAACACTGCCATCACATACTGTAGATGATGAAGAAGTTCGTCCTTTTCTTGTGCAATAATCAGGCAATCGTCCAAATAAGGATAAATCTGTATTCCTCTTAGTCTGAAAAAGGCTATCACTGGAGCCAGAACCTTTGTGAACACTCTGGGCGCAGTAGATAAGCCAAAGGGCAATGCAGAGAACTGATAATGTAAATTTCCAGCCCGAAAATGCAGGTACCTCCTGCAACTGGGCCTGATAGGAACATGAAGGTAAGCCTCTGAGATCCAGAGTAACCATCCAGTGATCTTTTCCCAACAGAGGTAAAAGTTGTTGTAAAGTCAACATCTTGAACTTTGGAATGTCCAGGTAAGTGTTGAGGATAGATAAATCCAAAATTGGTCTCCACGTGTTCCCTTTCTTTGGAACTAGAAACAGGCGAGAATAAAATCCTAGGCCCACTTCTGACAGAGGAACTGGCTGTATAGCTCCTATTCGAAGTAAAGAAATTTGTCTGTGAGCCTCTATCCTTTGCCGAGGAGGGACGTCTGGCATGCCTTTGAACGAATCATCCTGCCTAGGCTTTAAAGATTTGTCTTTGCGCTTCTTAGTAGAAGCAGGCGTCGGAACATCCGACGGCATATTATAATTACACCTCTTGCCAAAGACTAATCTAGCGCAATCTAATCTCCGTTTTATAGTGCGCTTATTAAACCTAGCACAAAACCGACACCCGACTACGTGCTCGTCCCAAACAAGGAATACAAAGCGAGTGGTAATCCCTATGCGGTATCTGTTTCCCACAAGAAATACAATTATTCACTTTTTCTGACATCCAGTAAGAAACTGAGGCAAGAAAAACAAAAATATTCTCAACGGGTACTTAGCCCAACTTGGTATCGGTCTGAAACTCCAAACGAAAATTTCAGAACGAACGGCACTTGCAACGCTGCTTCTGCATCGGACCATGCGGCAAAAAAGACTGAGGATATGACGTCGGTCATGCGCCTTTATACCCTGACGCTCTGATGTCAGATCTAGGCGCCCATGACCGACGTCAGCCTAATACTTTGATATTCGGGCCGACCGAGGACAGCGGACTACCCCATAAGTAAGGACTGCAGCAATGTGAGATGAAGAACATCTTTAATTTACACTCCAGTATATATAGGAAAAAGACATATTCCAATTATTTTTTGCACTTTCAAAGTTGTCAACCTTTTTTTCAAAAAAGGAATATAGTCAAAGGACAAATGGTTAGGCTATCCAGACTCATTAGTGAGGATGACTGTCTTAATATTGAACTATCAAAACTGATAGAAATGTTTAAGGAAAGAGGTTACCCAAATGACATTTTAATTAACATAAGGGGTGAGATGGAGGTGAAGACACATGGTCTTTAAACCTATACTCAAGGGGGGCATGTTAAAAGAAACTATGGTAAAAGAAACTACGGAAAATATCATGACAAATGATGGAATTAATATTCAGAACATGAGACGGGCTATGATTTTACCTTACAATGAAGTAGCTGGACAAATTAAGAATATTATTAGTGACACTTGGCAAAGTGTCTTTAAAAATGACACAACAAGTATAGTTGGTGAAACACCTGCTTTTACATACAGCAGGGCTAGGAACCTGAAGGAGATGATGGAAATGCAATGTAATTCGGAGACTTACAAGAATTCCAAAATGAGTAAATGTGGCTTATGTAGCACATGTAAGTATATTAACAACGGCCCATCTGTAGTAGTTAAAAATTTTAACAGGATGATTAAATGTCCAGGCTACTGCAATTGTAACATCAAGATGGTGGTCTACATTGCCACCTGTCTCAATTGTTCCACATTCTATGTAGGTAAAACCATTAGGAAATTAAGGCTTAGGATTTTAGAACATGTAAGGGACATTAAGAACAGAAAGACCACTAATGCCCTATACATGCATAGTCTGAATTGTATTAATTTAAAAAAATTCTTGTTTTTTGTGGTGGACAGAATTCCTTTTAATGACATAGGTGGTGACATTAAGACCTTATTGGAGGTCAAAGAATGTTTATGGCAGCTTAGGCTTGATGGTTCTAAACCACCAGGGATTAACGACCACATTTCATTGTCTAGTATTTTAAAATATAGGTCTTATTGTATATGAATGGACCATTACCATAGAGTGTTATTAATTGATAGACTAGACAAGTCATATTTATTTTTTACTATTTTGTACTTTTGTGACGTTGTCCCATTCAATTCTCAGCTAGAGCGTCTTCTGTGTGGAGGCATACGTGAATGGGACGTGCCTTCGTTGAAGGTTGTGCGTCAGGGCTGGTAACCCAGTACGTAAAAATCCACTACCAAACATTAGCGGACCGGAGTTCCGCTGTGGCAACCCTTAACCGGGAAAAGTCGAAAGACACAAACAAACAAACTTACCATCATTATTATTATTATTATTACTTCTACATTATTTTTAAGTTTAAGTTACTGATATTTCATGACTATTAATGTAATTAATTTAATAGGAAGTATAGGCTATGGACTGTATTTTATATTCGTAACATTTATTTACAAAATTTGCACATTTACACACTAGAACAGTGTTTATTTAACATACTGACAGAGATTAATCTATTTGTTTATTTAAATAAGAGAGTTTGATATAGTATTATTTTATATACAACACAGGATTTATAAACAAACTATTAGCTAGTTCATGATAGCATTTGTATTGTGATTGGTTCTAATTTGGGGCAGGTGGTTTGAGTATTTCAAAAGTTGGAACCTTAGGCAGGTTCAGTTACTCTGATTTTTTACGGGTGAAAGCACTAAATTACAACATCTTTATTTGTTTTTTATCTGCTGTTAATAGTTTTGTATTGTTGCTTTGTTCGTTTGGTCCATTAAAAGCTTAAGAATTCTTGGAGCTGGTTTGGTTTTTGATTATGAGTTGAGAAGATCCTTCAGTTTATTGGTGCAGTCCATGATTTTGTTGCCCCTGGCTAGTGTGCAAAATAACTGGTCCTGAAAGTTTGTACTGATGAAGTCCAAAAACTCTTTTGGCATACATTTTAGATGTACATGTTCCCCAGTTAATGTACAAATTATTGAAGTCCCCTAAGATAATTATTTTTTTTTCTTAATGTTTATTGTAGGAGCTCTAGGCTAAGAGGGACATGGTGGGGTCCAATAGCTAACCATGAAGTGATAAGGGATCTTGTTCATGGGAAGTTGGATATGGAGATGTTTCAGATCATCTTGTTTTAGTCGAGGCTTTTTTTTTCCAGATAAAGAAACACCATCACCTTTAGTGTCTTCATCTACTGCAGTGGGCCTGAACATGTGGTAAGCATCACTGAATTCCTACACTGATGAGGCGTGCTCAGTGGTCTCAAACCAGGTCTCTGTGATGTATATAATATTTTTTTTTTTCTGAAAGTAGTGCTTGTAGGAAAGGCCGATTTTGTTAAAGCTCCTAGCATTGAGCTGTAAAAACCTTTGTTATCCAGATTCTGTTTTGTCATGCTGAAAACCTTTGGGGACTAATTATCTAAAAAGGTAATTTAGGGGACAGACAAAGTTTTAGCCAATATACAAAAGTTTTGAGGGGACAGGTGCAGACCATATCCATGCCCTCTCAGGCTGATGTATAAATCAGCCCTTCTTTGAATGGCACCAGAAACTAAGCCAACTGTCAAAGTCAATATTTGGTTCGTATTGCAGCATAATTCTGGTGATGGCAAATTGCTGCTGAAGGCTAGGTTCATACCTGCCTTGGACACACATTTCAAGATCTCCATCAGGTCTCTATTCATATTAGTCCAGCGAGGTACATCTCAAATCATTTACACCCACGTGGATGATGACAGCAATACCATAGCAAGGGTTGGGCAAAGGAGGTAGCAAGGTTTTTTTTTTTTTTGCTCTTGACTTGAACTGAGGGGGGTAATGGATCTGGATGCCATTGAAAGCTAACTGGATCAAAAATACCAACTGGCTTTCTGCAGTAAAAGTCTGTCTTTCTTTGCTCTTCAGTTGAAGAGCTGATGGAGGACTTGATTTGGCTACTGTAGAAAGCTGCCTGGAAGAGTTGTGGGGTGGGGAACCCTAACAGGAACCAACACTGGACACTAGCTGAGCCATCTATGGAGCTGTATGACAGTGTCATGCTGTACTTGTACTGTATGCATGATTTGGTGAATTCTGGCATCTGATCGGTAACTGACAGTGACCATCTCTTTGCACTGCCTGGTGAACGGTGTATCAGTGTGTCTCACAATGGTGTCTCCTATTACTAGGCTGTTGGATTGTGTGGGGGTTTGCCTTATGGGCTTTTGAACGGTGACACTAACTAAGATTATGTTTGAAAGTGGGTGCTGCCTGTCTTGTGTTTGTGAGCCTGCTGAGACTTATTTCTTAGGTACATTTAGGAAGCTTTTGTGGGTTAGTTAGGTTACTTTTAAGCGCCTCAGCATATGCTTGTCTATGTGTTTAGTACAATCTGTGTGATAGGATTAGGATTTGTATGGTGTTGACAACCTGCTTGCTATTTTAAGGGTCATTTTCAGTGCCTTCATCTGAGAGTTTTATCTCTAATATCATTAAATAAGTTCATCTCACACAGACTGCATTTGTCAGTAAACAAAATAATTGTTATATTGTCTCAGGATGCCCATTCCAATCAAGCTTGTTACAGAGTTGTTAGAAAAAGCAAATCTATGATTCCAGGTGCTTACTAGTGTGAGCTGAAGAGAAGTTGCGCCTTTGAGGTTTGGAGTTTATTAATGGAGGTGCTATCTGGTAGAGGAGAAAGTTCTGGCATCATCACGGATGCATGCAGCTGGGAAAGGTCTGAGGGAGAAACTGGTAGACTTGGATTCAGAGTCAAATGGTCCATCTACTAATGAAGTTCCTTTCTGACTAACTGCAGTACGAGGACTTGAAAAAGAGGATGTTGGTACTGGAATCATACTGATTTCATGAACCTTTGCACTTTCCTCTTGTGTAATCTGTGAAATCAAGGGAATTGTACAAGTCCAGTTACCCAGATCAATATCCTGAGGAATATCCTTGCTGTTGTCAGACTGAGGAAAGAAAACTGTAGGACCTGCTCTCTGTAAAATATTATTGTGAGAGAAGAAAGGAGAGGTGACTTTACCAAACTGAGCTGAAAATATAGGTTGTCAAATTTTTGGCAAAGAGGAGAAGCTCCTAAAGAGTCTGCAAAATTAAGGCAGGTATCCAAATATGGCAAAATATGAATGCCTTCTAATCTACAAAAAGCAATAACTGATGCTGGACACTGTGCAGAGGGAAAACCAAAGGGTAAAGAAAACTGAAAACGTGAAGAAACAGAAAAACTTAAACAGCATCTAAAGATTCTGTGAATGGGTATATGGGGGAAATCATCTTTTTAGACCCAAGGTTACAAAAAACTGAGAGGATAATTAAAGTGCAACAGAAACTAATAATTTTGAATTTTGGAATGGATATGAACATTTAAAAAGAAGGGTCCAAACAGGTCTCCAGGTTCCCTCCTCCTCGAGTACCAGAAATATTCTTGAATGGAACCCTTCTCTTTTTTTGATCTACAGGCTGTATTATGCACTGGGGGAAAAAAGAAAAAAGAAGAAATAGGTAACTTTTGGAGAAGTATCTATGAAGATCCTGTGGAACATAAAGATGCTAAATGGATAGAAAAAGTAAAAGAATGAATAAGAAGTTTAAAGGTACAGGATATGAAATAGGATGAAGTAACAACCAGAGACATTGAAACAAAGTTAAAAAAAGCCCCTAACTGGAAAAACCAAGGCCTAGATGCAGTACCTAACTTCTGGTTAAAAGCATTAACATCTTTACATGAAGATTTAGCTATGAGTAAGAATTATTTATATGCACACCCCGAACAGACACCAAATGGGCTAACAGGAAAAAACAATGCTCCTACTTAAGAATGAACCTGCAAGTTACCCTAAAAATGATAGACCAATAACTTGCCTTCTGACAACATATAAGCTATACACTGGAAATGATGCTGACAGAGTGTATAGTCATTTAGAAGAAAACTTAATTATGGCAATAGAACAAAAGGGCAATAAAATAAAGTCATATGGAACAAAGGATCATTTGTTGTTAAATAAAGTCATAGTGGAGAACTGCAAAAAGGGGAAAAATCTAAGTATGGTATGGATTGGCCACAAAAAAAGCATTTGATAGTATCCCACATTCATGGATAAAAGAGTGCATAAAAATGAACAAGATACACCATATACTGATCGACTTAATTACAGTGACCATGAAACAG
The DNA here is from genome assembly GCF_019279795.1 of Protopterus annectens. NCBI lineage: Eukaryota > Metazoa > Chordata > Ceratodontiformes > Protopteridae > Protopterus > Protopterus annectens. Next base: position 1,175,036,067 of record NC_056741.1, on the reverse strand, counting down.
TGGCAGACCACTTTGCAATTAAGCCATGATAAAGGAAATATTATTATTTTAAGGATAAAAATCCAAAGGGGATATTCCAGGGTGACTCTTGTCACTGCTGCTATTTTGCCTTGCCCTTAACCCATTAAGCTGTCTACTTAGCTTAGGCCATGGCTATAATTTGGTGTAAAGACTTATCTTCTCTTTGTCGATGATTTAAAACTGAAAGCACAACTGCAAGTTTTGAAATGTTTTTCAGATACAAGAATGTCATTTATAAATTGCAAAAGCAACCTTTAAAGCAGGAAAACTGCACCACCAAGAAAAAAAGAAGTTATGTTATTACCATAACGTTCCATGTGAGTTGTTCATCTCACCTTTGTTCTTACACATGGGTTTGGAACCGATCCATCGGCTCCGAGTCGGCCGCTTTCCAAGCTCAAGATCTTTGAGTTAGCTCGAGGCACAGTCCCTATCCCATGATGCTCTCCTACCAAACCCAGATCTAGTTTGCTAAACCAGCAATAAAAAACACACTAAGCAACCAATTATAAACAATGTACAAAATACATAACTATTTACAATAGCTAAATAATAATCTGGTTGGAAAGAAGGACATGAGCAAGACCAACCAGACCACCAGTCATACCTGTTCTTCTATAACCTGGAGGGGGAAGGTGGGAGGGAGTGTAAGAACAAAGGTGAGATGAACAACTCACATGGAATGTTATGGTAAGAACATAACTTCTTTATGTGAAGTTGTTCAATCTCGCCATTTGTTCTTTACACATGGGTAGCGTCCCAAGTGCCCTAATCCTGGGTGGCTCACGGGAGTATATTCCTCAGAACGGTGGAACCAAAGGAAGCCCTGTCCCTGGAGGCCCTGTCCACTTTGTAATGAGTGATAAAAGTATGAGGTTTGGACCAAGTAGCAGCTGCACAAATGGTGTCCAAAGGTAGATGGGCTGCGTGGGCTAAAGATGTAGAAACAGCCTGGTAGAATGAGCTTTCACCTCACGTTCTAAAGGTTGTTTAGCTGAAGAATATGCAAGTTTTATACAGTCAGCAATCCATTTACACAATGTAACTTTGGATACCGACAAACCTTTCTTATTGTCTGCATAAGAGATGAATAGTTGATCAGATTTCCTAAATTCTTTTGTTCTAAGTAAAACCTCAACTGTCTGTGAACATCAAACTTATGTAACATGTACTCCATTCTATTAGTATGATGTCTGAAAAAAGTAGGAAGGTCAATAGATTGGTTCAAATTTGCCTCGGAGCAGACCTTAGGAAGCAAGGTAGGATTCATTCTTAAAGATACTCTGTCAGGGTGAAAGACTAGATATGGGGGCCTGACAGAAAGTGCTTGCAGTTCAGAAGCTCTATGAGCCAAAGTAATAGCCACTTGGAAAATTGTCTTCCAAGAAAGGAACTTGAAAGGACAAGATGATGCAGGCTCAAAAGGTGGAAGAATGAGTTGAGATAGCACCAAATTCAGATTCCAGGGAGTAACAGGATGTCTGATAGGTGGCCTAAGGTGAAGAGTCCCTTTCCAAAAGGCTTTACAATCTGTGTGACAACGTTTGAGCCACTGCATCTCACATGGAGGTTAGATATGGCAGCTAGTTGAACCCTTATCATAGAAGCTGCAGCACCATCGTGAAAGAGCGAAGTCAAGAATTCCAGAATACTATGAACAGGGGGGACATAGGGATCAATACCATGCTGAGAAGCCCAATGAACAAATCACCTCCATTTGCTGTTATAAAGTTTCCTGGTGGAGACTTTGTGAGAGGAAACTAAAATATGTTGAACCGCTGGAGACAAATCATGTGACCTGGCTAGGTTGGGAAGTGGAGCAGCCAAGCTGTCAGTTTTAGGGAGACAAGAGAGGAGTGAAGAACTCCCGACAAATGAGTCAGAAGGTCTGGCACTGGGTCCAGAACCCAAGGTTCTTCCACTTGGTATTGCTGTAGGAAGGGGAACCATATCTGCCGTGCCAAAATGGGTCTATTAGAATAACAGTCCTTCCCAGGCTTTTGGCTTTCTGTAAGAATCTGGGAATCAGGATTTGAAGGGAAGGCATAAAGGAGACCTGAGGACCAATCGTGTATAAGTGAGTCCCTTGGGCTGTCCCCCGGTGGGGGGTACAGGGCAAAGTAGCTTCTGCATTTTGCATTCAGCGGGGATGCAAAAAGGTCACAGCAAGGCTGGCCCCATCTGCGGAATATCCTTTCCACCACTCGTTCTTTGAGGGACCACTCATGGGGCAACAGAATGGCTCTGCTCAGTTTGTCCGCTATCACGTTGGATGACCCGGGTATGTGCATTGCTATCAGAAAGCGCCCGGTGGATACAGCCTACTGCCAAAGTCTCAGGGCCTCTCGGCATAAGGGGTAAGACTTGGTTCCCCCCTTGCTTGTTGATGTACCAGACTACCGACATGTTGTCTGTCTGAATTGCAATCATCTCTCGAGGTAGAGAGTTATGAAAGTGTTGCAATGCTAGAAACACCACTCAACTCTAAGACATTGATATGCAAATGAGATTCCATGTCTGACCAAGTGCCTTGGACAGTTCTTCCCTGAAATAGCCCCACCCCCACCCTATCAGGAAAGCATCCATGGTCACTGTGGCTGTGGGAGGTGGACATATAAATGGGCGACCTACAGTAACTTGGCGGCTGTTCAACCACCAAAGAAGGTCCTTTTTGCAAGCATTTGTCAGAATATTCTTGTGTGACATTGGAAGTTGTTGATAAGACCACTGTGTGAATAGTAGCCATTGGAGTATCCTAGTGTGCATTCATCCCAGAGGAACCGCTATAAGTGTAGCTGCTATGGTGCCTAGCAACTTCAGGACCTGGAATGCCGGAACTCTCCTTTCCATTAACAACTGGGACACCTGACTTTGCAAAGATATTACCCTTTCTAGAGGCAATCTGACCAGGGAGGTTGTGGTGTCTAGATCTGCTCCTATAAAGGAAATATGCTGCGATGGCAATAAAGCAGATTTTTCGAAATTTAAGGTTATGCCCAACCTGGAACGCAGGCTGATAGCGTAATCTCTGGCACAAATTAGTTGGTGCCTGGTGGTGGTAGTGAGGAGCCAATCATCAAGATATGGAAACACCTGGAATCCTAAACGTCTCAGGTGAGCCGTGACCACTGCCATACATTTGGTGAACACTCTGAGGGCTGTGGTGAGACCAAAGGGCAGAGCTCGGAATTGCTAGTGACTGGCCTCCAGTCTGAAACGCAAGAGATCCCTGGATGGCCTGGCCATTTTGATGTGGTAGTACGCATCCTTGAGATCTATAGAGCATATCCAATTGCCCGTTTCAAGAAATGGAAGTATCGATTGAAGTGTGACCATCTGGAAATTTATTTTTTGACAAAGGTATTTAGTTTGCCGAGGTCTAAAATGGGCCTCCCGTCCCATGTTTTCTTTGGCACTAAAAAGAATCTGGAGTAAGTTCTGGATCCTATCTGGTCCGCTGGGACTGGCTGGATGACTTTTTTCTAGCAGCCTTTGAATTTCTATGGTTGCTAGATTCCACAGACTGGGTGGAACATCTGGGATTCTTGTACAAATGGAAGGGGATTCTGAAAAGGGAATGATGTAACCTCTGGTAATTATGCTTTTTACCCAAGAATCTGATGTAATTCCTAGCCAGGCATCTGGGTATAAAGCTAAGCAACCCCAGACTGCCTCCAGAGCAGGATGGTCGGGCCTCCTCTCAGGAGTGCTGATAGGGCTTGCCAAGGAACTGCTCCCTGTCACCCTGGTTCTGTGACCCCCTCTGCCGCCTGGGTGGCATCTATCATTATACCCCCCCTCCTCTACCCCTGGAGGGGGGTTCACTATGTGTGTTCTGGAAAGCTCCTTGGGACTTTCATAACATTTTTCCACCTTTCTGCCCTTTGGGGTATTGTCTAGTTGGGGTGGAAAAACAGACTCCTACAGCAGATAGAGTCTTTCCTTCCTGCTCACACCTAGTAAGTGTCTCCTTGACTTTAGGCCCAAACAAGGAAGAGCCATCAAATGGGGCATTAACCAAGGAAGACTTGAAGGCTTCCGCAAATGAGCATAAGCGCATCCAGGATGGTCTCCGCAGAGCTATCGTTGAACCTGCTGCCCTGCTCGATCCATTGGCTGCATAAAAAATAAGAATTAAGGGTGTTAAGCTGTGCCGTTACTTTCTCTGAAACAGCATCATCTGTTTTGCCCTGTAGAGTATCTCCAAGCTCTTTGAGGAGATCTTGTTGAAGACGGGTAAAGTGGGTCAAATAGTTGAGCGATCTCATTACAAATGTCGCAGAACTAAAGATGCATTTCCCATATCTGTCCATAATCCTAAAATCCTTATTAGGAGAATGAACAGAAGAAGAGATTTCTGACCTCTCTTTCTTGGTGGCCGCTGCCACCACCAAGGCATCAACGGGGACTCCCTTCATAAGAAAAGACCTGTCTTGAGGGGAGGTGATAAATTTGTTGGGCCTCCGAGGGACCGGTTCCATGGAATCAGGAGACTCCCACTCCCTTCAAGTGACCAAGTCCATTAATTCGTCAAATGGTGGAGTAACCCAGGAGGTGGAAGGTTGAGACCCAAAGGCCTTCAGTAGCACCGACTCATCCTCAGTAGGGGTAAGGGACCACCAGTCACCCCTCTGCCTTAATATTTCCAGGATGTCTGCAAATGAGACATCCTCAGAAGAGGACCGTGGGGACCCTTCTGATTCCTCTAAGTCAGTGTCTGATGTTAAGGATTCCTGAGGGGAATCTAAATGCCTCGTCTTGTATAGTCTTTTTCTGGGGACTTCATCAGTGGGGGTGTCTGAAGTCTCAGTCAAGCAGGGGTCACCCAATGGGTTACCTGAGGCTCTGGGTCTCGACACTTGGTGGGAACCTGTGGTGTAGGGACAGAACGCAGCCCTTTAGGGGAGGAAGAGGAAAGCTCCAGAGAGGTAAGGGTCTTAGTAGACATGACCCTCCTCATGGCATCAAAGGCACCAGTTTCTCAACCCAAGGAGTCTGCCAGGTCCGAAGAAGATGGCAACCTCCCAGGGGCCGAGACCATAGGATCCGAACCAGAGGACAGAACTGAACTCATCTGCGCCGAAGTCCCGAGAGGGAGAGTCGTAACCGAAGCGAGACTCTCTCCCCCAGAACCAGCGAGAGTGTTGGCTCAGAGACTCTTCGATCAGAACCGTAGAAGTCAAGGTCGATGAAGCCAAAGGCACTGGAACAGGCCTCGGGTCCGAGGGTTCCACCACTATCGGATCCTCTCTTTCTGGCTCCGAAGGCTCAACTGGCCTCGGAGGAGGAGCAGAAATCATAGTGAGGGGGTTGTAGGCTTTGAAGCCAACTGGGTCGAAGCTGAAAGCAATTTGGCCAGGGCTGGGTTCACCAAAAGTCTCTGCACCACACGGTCCACATCGATGTCAGAAAGGGTACTGGAAGAACAGGTCGAAGGAGACAAAGAAGCCACTGACTTGAGGAACGGGGACTTTAAAATCTCCAACACCCACTCCAACACAATGACTTGGCTCTGAGGTAAAATCTTGGTGCACTGCTCCGAAGGCTGTGGAGCTGGAAACAGAGTCTTTCCAGAGGTGCTCGCAACAGAAGACTTATGCTCTGATGACACCTTAGAAGACTTCAACCCCTTCGAGGACTTGGAGGTCAGTCTTGTCTAAAGCTTCTTGGAAATCTGGCTTCAACAGCCTGCTATCGACCAATTTCCTTCGCCTCTCTAATAAAACCCTGCCACTGAAGGAATGGCAGATAGAGCAATCTTCTTGTAAATGTAGTGGCCCCAAGCAGTACACACAAGAAACATGATTATCAGTGATGGACATCTTTTGTCCACAGTCACATCTTTTAAAACCAGATTTTTGTTTCTCCGACATTCTAACTACAACAACAAACATCAGATCCCTGATAACAAAAAAAGTTAAGCCACGAACTCCTTAGAAAGTTCAGATCCCTGAACTGTAATGACTATAAGAAGAATGTTACACAAAAAGTTCGAATACACTAATTCTAAGAAATATAAAGGGATAGGGAATTAAATGCGACAGAGCCCTGTCAAGTAAATGCAACTCAAGAAAGCCTAGGAGCAACCGCTCCGAATTAGAAGACAAAAAAAACTTCCAATCCACTCACTAAACAACAAACAAAAGAAATATGTGAAATCTCACTCAATCCACTAACTAATTATAGTTTAATAAGAAATTTTTAAATTTTAAATATAGTAAAAAAGGTTACTGGCCCGAGCTTCCGCCGAAGATCGTGCGATCCGTTGCAATGGAAAACTAGATCTGGGGTTGGTAGGAGAGCATCATGGGATAGGGACTGTGCCTCGAGCTAACTCAAAGATCTTGAGCTTGGAAAGCGGCCAACTCAGAGCCAATGGATCAGAGCCAAACCCACGTGTAAAGAACAAATGGCGAGATTGAACAACTTCACATCATCAGTTTGGGACAAGAATGTGATATGAAAACTTGAGCAAGAGGACGTGTATAAATATTTGGGAATTGATGGACCAACAATAAAACATGAACAAACACGAATAAAACTTAGTAAGGAATACTTTAGAAGACTTAAATTAATCCAGAAAACAGCACTGACATCTAGGAACAAAATCCAAGCTATGAACCAATTTGCTCTTCCTGTCCTAACTTACAGTTTTGGAGTGATTGACTGGCCACAAAACGTGTTGGACAGATTGGATAGGAAAACAAGAAGGATGCCTTGTGCTCACCAAATGAGCTATAAAAGTCTGTGCATACCAAGATTATATATTCCCCCTTCTGAAAGAGGGGTGAGCCTCCTTGAAATTGATTACATGTACAGATCTGTAATCATGGGACTCCACACATCTGCTGACCTCACAAGACCCAAACATAGTGAAAGTTCTGAAACACGAGGAGAATAAATCTAAGATGGCTTCCTTGCTTAAACTAGCAGAAGCATATCAGCATCAAGCAGGAATGGAAATCAAATCACAAGTAGATAAAAATCAGACAGCAACTGAATGTGCCAAAAAACAAAAGAAAGAATATAAGGTGAAGGACCAGATGAGAAGGCAAGAAGTGTGGAAAATCAAAAATACAATTGTAAGTATAGAAAACTTCTTGAAGAACCTCATGCTGATCAGGAACAAATGCAGGAATGGTTAAGGAGAAGTGAATTCAAACCAAGAGAGGAAAGGTTAATATTGGCAGCACAAGATAGTGGGCTACATACATGCTGGTTTACAAAGTCCATTGAACATGTGGGAAAAACAGGCAAATGTAGGTTTTGTAAAACAGAATTGGAAACAGTTGCACACTTCATTGCTGTTTTCAGCATACTAATGGCAGGAGGACTGTATACTTAAAGGCATAATAATGTGGCGAGAGTGTTGCACTGGGCACTGTGCAAACATTATGGTATTGAAATGGCTGAAAAACATTGGAAACATGAGCCACAAAGTATCATAGAGAATTCTGAAGTCTACATCACATGGGATTATCCATTACCAACAGTTCAAAAGATAGATGCTAGAAAACAGGTTACAGTGGTCAAAGAAAAGAAAAAAGTAGCATTGATCATTGAAAATCGCCACACCCAGTGGCTACAGTGTCTTGCATAGAGAGAGACACAAAGTCATAAAATATAAGGATTTTCAGGCAGAAATGGGAGCAATGTGGAAGAAAGATACCCAGATAGTTCCAATAGTAGTAGGAGCAACAGGTCTTCTAAAACAAAATTTACAATCTTATTTAGATATGCTACCAATACTCCATATGAATTGCAGAAGGAATCACTACTGGACACATTGCAGGTGCCGTAAAGAGCACTTTTGGCTGACATCAAAGATTGAAACAATACTAATTTCATGAACTTTAATTGTACTTTGGCTTAGGAATGTGGGCCATTCCTATCATGGTATTAGAAACCCAAAAGATTTGGAGAAATTAAAGGAAAGAATGTGAAAAATGATGGGAGGAGGTTGACTGGTTTGGTTCTGAGGGTAGGTTGGAATTCCTTGGATAGTGGGAAGGGGATCCCACTGCCATCTTTATAGATTCTTGATTGCCAACACCCAATCTGTTGTGACCTAGTGCACATAAAATAACGTAGAGAATGATTCCTGGATAGGTTCCCAGGACTGCCATGATGGGATGGTTTAGAAAAGATGGGGTGGCATAATCAGTCATTTTTCTTTCAGTTTTTTCTTGGAACTGCATTGCAACGGTTTCTTAAAAGGTTACTTTCAAGACTTTTGGTGCAGCTGTTTGAATGGTTTTCTATAAAAGGATCTTGGGCAAGAGGGAGAAATCCCTCCTATAGTTTGCTTTAGGAAACTAAAAGTAAAAGTTATGTACTCAACATAACGATGCATCTGTATTGTCTTTATCAATCCTTCTTCAACTAATAGTTCAGGCTCCTCTCCTTACCCATAAATCCCTTCTTAACCCGACATTATCTCAGATGGAGTTTGCCCCAGTCCAATTATTCAAAGGACTAATAGCAAAGGAATCTGTACAAGGGAAAAACAAATGTTGAGGTAGGTAAGAAAGGAAAAAAAATAATAGATCTGGAGCTGAGGTAGGGAAAAGATCTTTTTGGTTATATCTCAGAGGTCACACCAGAAGTCTGAATAGAATTCTCCCATGATATGGAAGAGGGACTGGAGGAAGGTTGGAGGAGGATGGAAACAGACAATACAGATGCATTGTTATGGTGAGTACATAACTTTTGTATCTGATATTGTCTTTTCCATCCATTCCTTAACTAGTGGGACAGAGTCCCCAGCTACATGAAACTTAGGGTGGTCTTCATGGAAGGATATTTTGGAGGACAGCAGATCCAAATTGCCACCCTCTCTCTAAATCAAATATCCAATTTGTAATGAGCAATAAATGTATGGGCATTGGACCAAGTTGCAGCAACACAAGTATCTACTGAAGTTCTAGACAAGATTGCAGAAGAGGTGGAGATGGAGCTTGTTGAATGTGCCCTTGGGGGCCTTGGTAAAGTCAACCATTTATCCTTATAAATGTGAGAAATACAATCAGAGATCCATCTGGCTAAAGTTTCTTTTGACACAGATTTACCCAATTTTGCCTGTGAGAAGCAAACAATTGGTCATATTTCCTGAGGGATTTCTTTCTGTGAAGATAGAATCTGAGTTTTCTATATATACATCCAACAAATAAAACGTACTCCCCCTTATTGGTGAATTTAGGAAAGAAAACTGTCCAGTACCCTTTCTAATGCTACCTTAGGTAACCAGGAGTGATTGGTGCATAGCAAAGCTCTGTCTTGATGAAAAATCAGGTATGGTGGCTGACAGGATAGTGCCTGAAGTTCAGATACTCACCCAGCCAAAGTAATGACAGCTAAAATAAAATCATCATCATCTTCTTTCGGCTGTTCCCATTAGGGGTCGCCACAGCAGATCATCTGTTTCCATTTCTTCCTGTCCTCTGCATCTTGCTCTGCCACACTAACCACCTGCATGTCTTCTATCATCATATACATAAACCTTACCTTTGGCTTTCCTCTTTTCCTGTTACCTGGTAGCTTCATCCTTAGCATTTTTTCCCCAATATACTCAGCATCCCTCCTCAGCACATGTCCAAGCCAATGTAATCTTGCCTCTCTGGCTTTGTCTCCAAACCTTCCAACCTGGGCTGACCCTCTAATATACTTATTCCTAATCCTATCCACCCTAATCACACCCAGTGCAAATATTAACATCTTTAACTCTGCCACATCCAGCTCAAACTCCTGCCTTTTTGTCAATGCCACTGTCTCCAACCCATATAGCACAGCTGGTCTCACTACCCTCTTGTAGCCCTTTCCTTTCACTCTTACAGTTACTAGTCTGTCACAAATCACTCCTGGCACTCTTCTCCACCCACTCCATCCTACCTGTACTCTCTTCTTCACCTCTCTTCCACACTCACCATTACTCTGAACTACTGATCCCAAGTATTTAAACTCATCCACCTTTGCCACCTTTACTCCTTGCATCCTCACCATTCCTCTGTCCTCCCTCTCATTCACACACATATATTCCGTCTTAGTCCTGCTGACCTTCCTTCCTCTTCTCTCTAGAGCATATCTCCATCTCTCCAGGGTCTCCTCCACCTGTTCCCTATTCACACTACAGATCGCAATGTCATCTGCAAACATCATAGCCCACGGGGACTCCTGTCTGATCTCGTCTGTCAACCTGTCCATCACCACTGCAAATAAGAAAGGGCTCAATAATATATATATATATATATATATATATATATATATATATATATATATATATATATATATATATATATATATATAAAATTAATAAAAAATGCTTTTTATTCGGTCACTTTAAAAAGTAAAAAATCAAGCAAGAAGACTGAAAACTTTGCAAAAGAAACAGACAAGCTGATTTCAGAAAAGCATTCGAGGTTGATTATGCTGATTTCTGGTACTTCTGGTACCTCATTACCACAATCAGCAAAACCAACCTCGAATGCTTTTCTGAAATCAGCTTGTCTGTTTCTTTTGTAAAGTTTTCTGCCTTCTTGCTTGCTTTTTTTTTAATTTTTAGAGCAAATGAAAAAAAGCACTCTATTAAATTTTTTTTTTTATATTTTATTTTTACTCTAAGAAAACTATTGTCACTCTGTCATTCACGAGAAGTTTGACAGAAGCAGAGAGAGACAGACACACAAAGCCAGTAAAGTTAGATTTTTTTTTCCACTGTCTCGCTAATGACAGAGGGGCAATATTTTAAAGACTAACACCCAATCTTAGTACACATACAATATAGTTTACCAATTTATACATCTAACAGAATGGGAATGATTTGCAGAAGTCCAAATTCAACAAAGCCCTTCACTAAATTCAACCACCCATCAGTAAATAGTTGTGCTGGAAAGTAACATCTACGTAAAATGCCATATATTCTTTTAATTACTGACCTCACTTTGATGTTGATGAATTGGATTTTTATTGAACTGACAGCCTGAGTGGTCCAAAATACAGAAAGAAATCATGTCACTGCTGGACACATCAATCGTAGATCATCCTTTGACCCTAGACAGCCTGTGGGCAAAAGTGACAGATACCATAGTGATGGGGAATGTGTGTGTGTGTGTGTGTGTGTGTGTGTGTGTGTGTGTGTGTGTGTGTGTGTGTGTGTGTGTGTGTGTGAAAAATGCTGTAGGGAGATGCAAGCATGTGTGTAGGTGTGCATGGGTGTGTATGTTGTGTGTGCATGTCTGTATCGCTGTTATTCTGAATGGATCTGGTGTGTGTGTGTGTGTGTATGTGTACTGTCTCACTAATGAACAGAGGGACAATATTTTCCTTAAAGACTAAAATATTGTCCCTCTGTCATTATTAAAGAAACCTCAGTCTCCGTCATTCTGTGCCTGTAGCTGCAACTTGTTTCAAAAAAAAAGAAAAAAAGTTAACAAAGACTACTGGAAAATTTAGAAATGGGCTAGAGGTCCAGAAGAAACATCAGGAATATATAGTAAAGGTAGTGACCAATGATGAATTGTGTCATCTGCAGAATTTAAGCCAGGAGAATGAGTATTACTTTAACAGGTCTTTTTTGTGGACTGTTTTTGTGGACCTATCCCCTGTAGGGTTCGGTGTTTCCCTACTACACACAACAGGGTCACTATACTAATTCTAAATGCCGCTCTTTGCCTTGGACCAAAGCATAAGCAATGCCAAATTCACACTGGGTTCTGCATTGTAGGAGAATTGCAGCATTCTTTTCCATGCCAACTATGGACAGTCTTCACCAGTCACTACTCTTGTCCGACTTTGTAGCCTGTCCCTTGATTATTTTTAATTACCCAAGAAAACAATGTTTTGCAACTGTTCAGCATTTGAGCCACTAGTCCTGTTATCACCAATTTTTATCTATTCTTGCTGGTATTTTCTCTCTTCATTATGGACATCTCTATAGGTCTGGCAAACAATCTGTAGCCACTTCAGCAGAGATGCAGTAAGAAGCCAGCAGTCCCATTTTCATGGGCTTTTTTTTTTTTTTTTGCAGGTATTTTTTTTAATCACCTTACTACAAGCAAGATGCCAGATCTCAGTAGATCATGTAGACTATCTGTAGTCGCTTGACTAGAGATGCAGGGAGCGGTCTTGTTTTCACAGATTCTTCACAGTGTTAGGCACTGCACATGTGTGTATATGGAGGAACTGATGTAGAGAGATGCAAGAGAGTGTGTGTGTGTGTGTGTGTGTGTGTGTGTGTGTGTGTGTGTGTGTGTGTGTGTGTGTGTGTGTGTATATGAGTCTGCCTTGCTAATGATAGAGGGACAATATTTTACCCAAAGACTAAAATATTGTCCCTCTGTCATTATTAAAATGCTTTTTATTGAAATTAGCTCAGTGAGACAGAACCCCAGAGGGACAGTGATCTATATCATATGAGCAAATAGGAAAAACCGCAAACTGTCACAATCTCGAAAGTACCGGACCTCGAACTTGCTATTGTGGGGGACTCCCACTAAATATATATTCCAACTACAAGATTACACTACAGTGAGGAAAGGGTAAATATTCCATTCTTCACTGTACCACAATCTCTGAAAAAGCGCTTCAAGGTTCGGTACTTTCGAGATTACGAGCGTTCGTGTTTTTTTCTATTCCCTCATATGATATAGACTCAGGGACAGACAGATCCACAAAGCCAATTTCAATAAAAATCATTCTAAAAATGGTTTTCCAAGATAAAAACTTCAGCTCCATATTGGCTGTCAGTTCAAAGGGGACTATGTCAAGGCCTGTAAAAGTATTGTAACATCCCAAGGGTGAGCAAGATCTTTAAAAGGAGGCCTGAGAAGAAGCAAAGAGGCCAAGGAGGAATGATTTTTTGCAAAAGTTAAAAATAGCATCCAACTGTACCTTGATTGAATAACTGGCTTCACTGTGGAAAATTGAGGCTAGAATGTCTGGGAACTCTGAAATGGGGGCTGAGAAAGGATCCAGATGTATCTCTGGACCAAATAAAGAACTTTTCCATTTGCTTTATTATATCTTCCTAGTTGAAGCTTTTCAGAAAGATTAAAGAATGTGTGGAACCTGAGAAGAAAGCAAAGACTGTCTAGCCATCATTGGAAGTGGAAACACCATGTGGTGAGCTTGAGGGATTGAATGCCTGGGTGAGGCAGACCAGAAGGATGAGATAGGAGAGCTGGAAATTCATCCAGCACCCAAGGAGGGTGTAAGGAGGGAAACCACACCTGCAATGAACAGAAATGGGTAATGAAGATCAACTTGTTCTTCTGCTGGAATGTTTTCTGTACAAACTTTGTAATAAGGGGGGGTCTGCGGGTATGCATAAGGGAGCCAGGATGGGCCACCCATGAATTTGAGCATCTGGGGTGGATCAGGGGAAAAAAAAAACTGCTGCATTTTAAGTTTTGGGAAGAAGCAAAGAAATTGCAGCATGGATGGCCCCATTGATGAAATATCTATTTCACCACTGCTAAACTGAGACACCACTCATGAGGCAACAGAATAGACCTGCTCAGTCTGTCTACTAACAAGCTGGTAAGAGCCTGTAATCACCATGGCCTTGGGTAAGGGTAGAACAAAAGAGCAGCCCTGAAAAATCTCCTGTACTTGAACACACCAAGTTGCACGTTCCTTGCAAATTTTGGCGATTCATATAGGAAAATTCATTGGTTGTTACCTTACTGACCATTTCATTGCTGGAGTCCATTGTAGAATTCACATGCAAAATCTCACCAGTGGAAAAAGATAGAAGTAGCCATGGAACCTGGCAGTTATAAAACCAACTTGGCTGGCAGTGTGAAGAGACAATAGTTGTAAGGCCTGGTTTTGTAACATGGGCAATCTGAATTGCAGCAGCCTTGCTATCTGGCAAGTAGTGTCTAAATGAGTACCTATGAACTGCAGGACTTGTACGGAAGTGAGGTGTGACTTATAATTGACTGCCGTGTCATGTCCAGTTTGAAGCAAAGGTGAAGAAGGCAGTCCCTAGCAAGAATGAAGGGATTCATGGTGAGAGTGGTAAGGAGCCAGTCATTGAGGTAACCACCCAGAATCTTAGCAATCTCAAGTGAGCTGTGACTACTGCCCTGCAGCTGGTGAACACCCAGGGGGCTGTAGTAAGACCAAAAGTTGGAGCTCTGAACTGGAAATGGTTGGCCCCCATCTGGAAGTGAATAAACCTACTGGACTAGCTGTCTATTTGCTATGATAGTACACATCCTGGTGGTCTATCCAGCACATCCAATCATATTTCCATGAAAGATAAAGAAAGGACTGAGCCATGACCTTTTGGAACTTTGTCAAACATGCAAACAGATTCAGATGGCTTAGGTCTCCATTTTTCTTTGCCACCAAAAAGAATCTTAAGTTCTGAATCCTTGCTGTTCTGGTGGGACCTTCTGGATGACTTTTTTTAGCAGCTTTTCAATTTCCAATGATGCCTCTTCTCTGATAAGGTGGCACATTAGGTAATTTGATACTTTCACTGGAGGATAGGAAAATGAGTAGTAGTAGCCTCTGGCAATGATTGTCAGTACCCAGACATCATTGGAGATGGACATCCAAGCTTCTGGGTGCAGAGATATGTGCCACCCAGCTGACTCCAGTGTGCAGCAGTTGGGCAATCCTTCAGTAGTACTGGTAGGGCTTCTCAGTGAATGGACCCCTGTAGGCTTGCTTCTATGGGCCTCTGCTATGTGGATGATGTCTACCATTAGAGTTCACCCCTCTGCCCAGATGGGATCTATCTTCAAAGGAGTCCTGGGAAAATCCTGGAGATTTTTAGAACCACATCTTCCTGCTCCCTTTCTGGTTACTGTAGAGGGTCCTGAGGAGTAGAAACATTTTTCCAATCATTATTACTCCTGGGGTGACTCGCTTTAATCTTAAGTCCAAAAAGGATGTTTTGTCACAAGGGGCACTTATGAAAAACATCTTAAAAGGCTCTGGAAAATTGCATAACTGTATCCAGGCATACCCTCAAATCATAATGCCTAATTCTGCTGCTCTAGAAATGCTGCCTATAGTATTGAAGATCAGATGCATGTTGGAGATGGATTGAAGGACGGTCAGTTGCAAACACAATCTTCTAGTCATCTGCAGACATGGACCCAGAGAGGGCCTTGTTAAGTTCATTAGTCAAACCCCTTTGAAACCTCGTAATGTGTGCTAAATAATTCAACGATTGCGAGGCAAGTCACCTGAGCATATACTCGCATCCCATCTCTGTCCAAGACCCTAGACTCTGTTAGGAGGATGGACTTTATCCTCATCATGTTCTTTTTTAGTGGCTGCCGCCACCACCACTGCATCTTCAGGGGGACCCTTGCTCTGGTGGGTGTGCTCCTTTAAGATGCCCAGTCTCTTCCACTGGGGGACCACCAAGGAAGTAGCTTAGCCACTGCCAAAAGTGCCCAGTCTCTTCCACTGGGGGACCACCAAGGAAGTAGCTTAGCCACTGCCAAAAGCCATAAGGAACACTGACTTCTCCTAGGAAGGGGCTTCAGAAGACCAACCACATTTCTGTCTCAGGAGCTGAAGAATCCCTCCAAATGAGATGTATTCAAGGGGCAATCTGGGGGCTCCCTCCCCTTCATTGATGTCTGTGTCTTCTGTTAGTGACTCCTGTGGGGGAATAAATCGATCTGAAGAAGGCTATAAGGCTATATAAGAAGGCTGATGATCTGAAAAAGGCTATATGCTGAAAGCGATTATCGGGTTTTGCTAGCTTCTCACTCCATTTATTGGTTTTTATCTATACATTTTTTATATTTTTCATTAAAGTTTTGGTTTTAACAGTTTCTCAGCTGTGAAGGTGCATTCGAGCTTGTTTTTTATTGTCTCAAAGCAGTGGTTGGGGCTGGGCTGTTAAACACCAAAGCTCCATGGGAAAGAGACTGAGTTAAACTCCTGCTCCTGGATGCAGTGCTGAAGCTATGGCTCCAAGATCCCTCTGGTTCAGACAGTGCCAGCACCAGTTTGATCAGAGATGATGCTGGAGTCAATGAAGACCATAAATTTGGATCACAGACAATATTGAAAGTCTCTGACTGGACACCTCTGAAATCATGGCAAAGGATCTGAGTAGGAGCAGCAATGAGGATATGGGAAGGTTCAAAGCTCACAGGTCTGATGGGAGAACACCCAATTGAATTTGGGTCCTGAGGAATTTTATTATTCTATTTACATCTGCTTAAGAGAGACTCCTAGTAGACCTGAAGGAAGATGGAGGTCTGCAAGCATTATAGGGCATCTCTTGTAGAAAAGGAAAATGTAAGTTGAAATCAACTGGCTCTGGTGAAAACCTGGATTCTCTTCGAGGAGTCATCCAAGGTGTGTGATGAAACTGTGGAGGTAGCCGAATCAGAGCCCCTTAGAATTTTTGGTGGAGGAGCTGAAGCCAGAGCCTACAAGGGAACACTTCCTGGGCTACTTAGTTTTCTCTTTGATCTGTTTACCTTTGTCCCCCTTTTGATTTAACCAAAGGCTTCTTAGTGAACAGGGAAGCTCAAGAAACAGAACATAAAGAGAAAGGATGTAAACCTTTCAGCACACACTTATTCCTCCATTCCATCAAAGCTCAATGGTTGAAAGATGATCAGATGTCACACACTATATCTAGGTCACCAGCTCCTAAACAATAAACACACTCAATGTGCATCAGAGTTTGAAAAGTACAGTTTTGTACCTACCATAAATGTAGATGTTCGAAGATCCACATTGCTGCAGTCCTTACATATGGGTAGTCCGCTGTCCTCGAAAGTATAAGGCTGACGTCAGTCAAGGCGCTTAAAACTGACATCAGGACATCAGGGTACAAAAGCGCATGATGTCAGAAGGCCCTAAAAAGAAAGGCCAAAACCAAAAGACAGCAAAAAACCAACCAACCACCCCTGCACTAATCCTATTTACAATATTTACAATATTCACAACCCAAACCACACAGCCTCTAACTACAGAGGAAAGGAGGGGGTAAATTGGACTGCAGCAATGTGGATCTTGAACATCTACATTTATGGTAGGTACAAAACTGTACTATGTTCTTCATCTCACATTGCTGCAGTCATACATATGGGTAGAATCCCAAAGCAGAGGTAGGGAGGATGGCAAAACTATAAAGCATTAGGAGCTGCCAAAATGCCCTGTAAAATTGCAGTGGCAAAACCAGCCCTAGATTTAGAGTAAAGTGGAAGGTGGTAATGCTTAGAGAAAGTATGCACTGAACTCCAAGTAGCTGCCTCCAAAATATCTTTAGTTGCCACCCCTTAAAAAGCTGTAGAAGTGGCAGTAGCCCTAGTGGAATGAGGCCTAATCCCAGCTGGAATCTCCTTACCATGATGGGAATAACAGAAAGCAATACAAAACCCAATCCACTTAGAAATAGTTTCTTTTGAAACAGGCTTGCCCTGAGAACCCAAAGCAAATGAAACAAATAACTGCTGAGACTGCCTGAACCCTTTAGTTCTGCTCAAATAATATCGCAACTGCCTGTGTATATCCAAAGTGTGCAAAATCTTTTCCCTTTATTTTGGGGTTTGTATAAAAAGTAGGCAAATGAATAGTTTGGTTTAAAGCCACACTAGAAACCACTTTAGGCATAAAGGAAGGATTAGTACGCAAAGATACCCTATCCTTATGGAAAATTAATAAAGGCTCAACCGCCATAAGGGCCTGTAATTCAGAAACCCTTCTCGCAGAGGTAATGGCCAACAAAAAGCAGTCTTCCATGATAAATATTTCAACTCGCAGTAGCTGCAGGCTCAAAAGGTTGTAGAGTGAGTTTCTCCAACACAAAATTGAGATCCCAAGCAGGAGTAGGAGCTCTACGTGGGGGTCTTATATTATTTGCCCCTCTAAGGAATTGCTTAAACAAAGAATGAGAAAACAATGGTGGGTCACAGTCATAGTGAGCAGAAATTGCTGCAGCATGAACCTTAATAGAGGAGAAGGACAAACCTTTGTCCAGTAACTCAGTAAGATATTGAAGAGCCACACTTAAATTAGGCTTAGAAACATCAAATTCCTTTGCTGTACTCCAAAATAAAAATCTCCTCCATTTATCTGCGTACACTTTCCTTGTACTAGGCCTTCTGGCCTCCAAAATAACATTCAAAACTTGCTGTGGAAGCCGAGACCCTCCAGGGTTTAAAACAGAATATGCCAGGCTGTTAGATGTAGAGAGTGAAGTTTGACATTGAGTAAATGACTGTTCTCCTGAGACAGCAGGTGTGGAATCGAAGGCAAAGGCCATGGAGGCTCCCGTATCAGACTTCTCAGTAATGGGTACCAGTGCTGTCGAGGCCAATCTGGAGCTATTAAAATCATCTTTGGCTTGTCCTGTCTGACCTTCAGGAGTACCTTTGGGAGGAGAGGCAGAGGTGGAAAGGCATACACATGAAGATTGCTCCAATTGAATGAGAGAGCATCCACTTTCCAAGCTGTGGGATGAAACCTTTTGTGCAAAACTTTGGCAGCTGGTAGTTTAGTGGAGAAGCGAACAGATCTATGTCTGGAGTTCCCCATAACACTGTCAATTTCTGAAATACATGAGGATCAATTTCCACTCGTGGGGATCCATAATTTGTCTGCTCAACACATCTGCTAAGGAGTTCTGTGCTCCCAGCAGAAACCTTGCCTGAAGATTTAGCTGTAAACTGAGAGCAGTCTCCCACAAAATCAT
Source organism: Protopterus annectens (assembly GCF_019279795.1). Taxonomy (NCBI): domain Eukaryota; kingdom Metazoa; phylum Chordata; order Ceratodontiformes; family Protopteridae; genus Protopterus; species Protopterus annectens. The sequence continues at coordinate 1,175,017,370 of NC_056741.1, read as the reverse complement.
TGCTTGTCTGCATAGTGGATAAGTATCGTTCCCCTTGCTTGTTGATGTACCACATGACAGTTGTGTTGTCTGTTAGAACCAACACCTGCCCTGGAAGAAGTAAGTCCTTGAAAGCTATTAATGCAAATTGGACTGCTAACATCTCCTTCAAGTTGATATGTAGATGTTGAAGTCTGGCAGGCCACGTGTCTTGTACCCACTTTCCATTTAGATGAGCTCCCCAAGCTTTGTCTGAGGCATCTGTCGTTAGAATCTGACTCGCCTCTGGCCGGGTCACAGAGAGTCCCTTGTTTAGGTGACATTCCTGAGCCCACCACAAAAATTCCTTTTGAATGCAAGGTATTATCTGAATGACAGTGTCCATATCTTGGCAGTGCTGTGTCCATACATTTTTGAGATACCATTGTAGCTTCCTCATATGCAGTTTGGCATTGGGAAGCACCAGAATACAAGATGCCATGAACCCCAAGGCTTGAAGGACTGTCCTTCCATCAATTGTCTCATCAGTCCAGGCTGACTGCAAGTAAAGAGAAAGATTCTTTTGTTTGTCCGGGGTCAAAAAGGCCATCTGGGATGCTGTATTCAGTCTCACACCCAGAAAGCACATGTCCTGAGAGGGTACTAGACTGGACTTTATTTCGTTCACAGAATACCCCAGGCATCTTAGCACTGCTATCACATACTGTAAATGATGAAGAAGTTAGTCCTTTCCTTGGGCCAGAATCAGGCAATCGTCCAAATAAGGATAGATCTGTATTCCTCTTAGCCTGAAGAAAGCTATCACTGGAGCCAGAACCTTCGTGAACACTCTGGGCGCAGTAGATAAGCCAAAGGGCAATGCAGAGAACTGATAATGAGAAGTCCCAGCCAGCAGATACTTTCTGCAACTGAGCCTGATAGGAACATGAAGGTAAGCCTCCTTGAGATCCAGAGTCACCATCCAGTGATCTTTGCCCAGCAGAGGTAAAAGCTGTTGTAACGTCAACATTTTGAACTTGGGAATGTCCAGATATGTGTTGAGGATAGATAAATCCAAGATTGGTCTCCACATGTTCCCTTTCTTTGGTACTAGGAACAGGCGAGAATAAAATCCTAGGCCCACTTCTGGCAGAGGGACCGGTTGTATGGCCCTTATTTGAAGTAGCAGAGAAATTTGTTTGTGAGCCTCTAGTCTTTGCTGAGGAGGAACGTCCGGCATGCCTTTGAAAGGAGGCAAGGTATGGAAATAAAACTTGTAACCTCGGTGTATGATATCCAATACCCATTTGTCTTGGGTAATCAAATTCCAATTTTCCTTGAAGAGTGCCAACCTTCCTCCCAAAGGAGCTGCCAGGCAAGAAGGATCTGGCAGCTGAAAAGGTAGGTCATTGGGCCTGTTTACGAAAGGACTGGCCCCTGCCCTCACCAAGATTGTGCAGGTGAACTCCCTGTTCTAGGTCTGAAAGAACTCTGAGCTCTGCCCCTACCACATCTAGATCTACCCCTAGACTGAGAATCATAAGAAGGATACGTCCACCCCTTAGCAGGCCAATTCCTACTAAACTTTGGAGGCTGTACTTGCAAAAATCTTTAACAGCCTGCATGGACTTAGCCTTGTCTTCCATTTTCTTCAAGACTGACTCACAGGTGAACCAAACAACACATCAGACTGTAAAGGAGCATCCAAAATCCTTGTCTTAACATGGTCAGATAAATTCTGATCCCTCAGCCATGCGTGCCTGCGAAGAACTGAACCAGTGGTAGCCACCCTAGACGAGGCCTGTACAGCATCAAAACCACATTGTAAAGAATGCTTACCCACCTGCTCTGAAACATGCACCAAATCTTGTAACTCTTTACACTCAATGCCTTCCGCCAGAGCATCCACCTTAGACTTCAATTGAGAAAGAAGATAGTTTTGATATTTCAACATATGAAACTGGCAATTCAAAGCCCTCATAGCTAGGGTAGAAGATGTATAGACTTTCTTTCCCCATCTATCCAAAGCTCTGGCCTCTTTATCTGGAGGAACCGGATTTTTTACAACAGAGGCCTTGACACCCTTAGGTCCCTGACTAACAGTTTCTGGGTCTGCCCTAGGACTCTTATAAAGATATTTATGAGCCTCAGGCACCCTGTAATACCTATCCGGTTTAACAGGAGCAGGAGGCAGAGAATCAGGATTAAGTGAAGCCTCTGCAAACACATCTTCCACAACATCCAGAACAGGAGGTATAGCCCAGGCCTATGCTGGGGCAAAAGCAAAATTCCCTAAGCCTTTTCCTGGAATCAGAGAAGTCCTGACCTTCCCACTTAAAATGTTCCCTCATGGAATGAAGAGTCTCTGAAAAAGAAAAATCCTCTGGAGGAGAAGCAGAAGGAGTCGAATCATCTGCATCAGAATCAGAATAAGGAGAGTACTCCTGCAAGTCTTCAGCCGAAGACTCAGAAACATCCGAAGCCTGCTCAAAACTCCCCAACTCTGGCTCCTTAGGCCTCTTATCAGGAGGGGGCAAAGAACCTCTAATCAGAGTAATCAAATCTTCTGCCATTTTAAGCATGTGCTTCTTGGGCACAGACCCTGCTGCACTAGGAGTGACACCAACAGAAGCTAAACCTGGCCTGCCTCTGGGAGAAGCCTTGGAAACAGAAGGAGAGGGCCTAACCACCCTAGGAAGGGAGGGGAGTACAGTAACTTGGGAAGCCCCTTCAGCCTGACCTGCCTCCTGAGAGGCCACATCCTGCAATATCAAAGTCTCCCCTGGGACTCCAGAGAAGCCTCCGTCGGAACCACCGGTTCCACTGACGCCTCTAAAGAACCGACGTCTGGAACGGACAACTCTTCTTGCCTGGGTTTAACTGCTTTGTCTTTGCGCTTCTTGGAAGAAGCGGGCGCCGGAGAATCCGACGGCATATTATAATTGCACCGCTTGCCGAAGACCAGCCTAGCACAATCTAACCTTAATAGTGCGCTTATTGAATCTAGCACAAAAGCGACACCCAACAACGTCGTGCTCAGGCCCCAAACAAGGAATACACAAAGAATGATAATCCCTATGCGGTATCTGTTTCCCACAAGAAATACAGTTATTCACTTTTTCTGACATCCGGTAAAACACTGAGGCAAGAAAAAACAAAATATTCCCAACGGGTACTTAGCCAACTTTGATTCGGTCTGAAACTCCGAACTCGAAAAATTTCAGACGCTGCTTCTGCATCGGACCATGCGGCAAAAAAGACTGAGGATATGACGTCGGTCATGCGCTTTTGTACCCTGACGTTCTGATGTCAGTTCTAAGCGCCTTGACCGACGTCAGCCTTATACTTTGGTATTCGGGCCGACCGAGGACAGCGGACTACCCATATGCAAGGACTGCAGCAATGTGAGATGAAGAACATCTGCATGCCCACAGGTGACAATTAAAATCCACTGGCTTGTCAACCATAATTAACCAAGTAACAAACAACACCAGAAAATACCAAAAAAGGGTACCAGCAATGGTATTAACTATCTCATGAAAGAGATTAAGTGAAAAAGGTATCTACAATGGTACAAAGATTAGTAGATCCCCTAGAAAAGGAGAGAGAAGGATGAGAGGGGACACAAGGCCCAAACAGATGCAAAGTCAACTTAAAATTAATAATTAAAAAAAAACACACTTTGGGGAGGAGAAAAAAGAGAGTCAAAAGGACTCCAACAATGATGGAAGACAAAAAAGAATTTAGCCGAAAAGGTTAGACTTATATGATCAACCTGAGCTACAGCAAAAACATATGAATGCTGACTGTGGCAAATGAGAATTGAGTTAATGCAGGGTTTGAAGAGGACTATGGGTAAGGGGATGAGCCTAAGCTATGGATCCTAAGTCTGAAGTGTGGCCAAAGTTGGATCCGAAACCCTTTAGTTGAGGAACCGATGAAAAAGGCATCAGATCATTTGCTTCACACCTTGAATCACTTTTCACATTTCAAACCTGTTTAGGACATCTGCAATTGAAGTTCATAGATACTTACTAGGCTACAGATCCATGAGGATCTTCAGAAACCTAGCCCTGCATTCTCATGAAAGTTTTATTCTTTGTAATTTAAATATGAATAACCTAGTGACAGGTAGAACTTTTACATGATACAGGGTCAAGGGTGCAAAACTAGGACTGAAGTTGTGGTTTTCCTTCCATTTGTCTAGAAAGCAATTGAATAGACTAAAGGAAGTACTTTCTTTATGTGGAGAGGAAATCTATTCCAAAGTAGTAGTATTCCCTGTGACAGACAGCCATCCCTTCAACATGTTCTATTTATGTTGCAGAAGAAATTAATGTCTCTTGAACAGGTGTTTATTCCACATTTGGTCCTGTGGATGTGCAGTAGATCAGAAAGGAGATGATTTGGTGAGGCAACGCATGTGAGGCAGAGATCACTACTCCGTAGCCTGTATAATACTGAGAAAGGCTAAGAGATAGTCAGTGTAGTTAAACGATTTAAGACCTTAATTTAATGGATTAGAAAACATTGTGGTTGTTCAAGTTACGTTGTGTTTTTGACAAGTACGTATTGAATGGGGCATTATACTCAATGATTGGCATCAGTGCCAAATTGTGTCTTTTGTTTGCGTCTTTCAGCTTTTCCCAGTTAGGGGTTGCCACAGCAAAACTCCAGTCTGCTAATGATTGGCAGTTGATTTTTATGTGCCGAGTTACCAGCCCTGACGCACAACCTTCAACGAAGGTACGCCCATTTACGCATGTCTCTACGCAAAAGACGCTCTAGCCGAGAATCAAACCGGACAGCGTCTTACTGTGAGGCGACAATGCTACCGCAGCACCACCACCGCGGGTGGCATCAGTGCCAAACACAGTGGAATAATCACATTTCTGGACTTAGACACTAAATCCTTAGCAAGAAGTTACACAATGAAAAAGGACCTCCTTGCAATAGTGGATACAGGGTGATCAAAGGATAGTTTGTTACCCACATGTCCCAAAGTCCCCAACTACAGAATCCATTTTTGGGGGTGTGTTATTGGTGTAATATCTACAGTGAATGTCATTCTTTCCAAATGAAACCAGTATACATTTTCTAGCATTTCATTTATGGTCATGACTCAGCTGTCTGTTTCAGAAAGGCCCTCTTGGTGTCCTCTAAATTTAATGATTGCATCAAGTTTAAATTCATCTACAAACTTTGTCAGCCATAAACCTTTTACATTAGCTTTGACTTCTGATAAGTAAATCGTAAAGTTGAGCAGCCCTAGCACTGAACGCTCGTGTAAAAGTGAGAGGTGTTTTCAGGAGGTTGAGCCGTATATTCCAAATTCCTGGCTTCTATTTGTAAGCCAGATTGCTATCCAAATTACATAAAGATTAACATTAAACTGGGCCACTAACAATACCAGAATGTGGGATGATACTGAATACCTTTGCGAGGTCTAGGTATGTGGTGTGTACCGATTTTCCCTCAGCCATCACTTCAGTAACCTTCTCAAAGTCAACCAAGTTAAACTGGCAGGATCTACCCTTGACAAAACCAGACCATCTCAATTCAATTGTTTGGAGGTTACCTATGTTATTATTTATCAGTTCCATAATGATCCTCTCCATATCCTTACAGAGGAGACTGGTTAAACTTGTGTAGTGCAGTTGCACAAGTCCTTACACTGCCTCAAGGGCATATAGGTTCTGTGCCTGCACACACACACTGGCAGCTTTCCCGAGATCAGAATCCCATCCTCTGACTCTTTGATAGGGGATTGTGCAAGTCCCTCCAATCAGGACAGCCTACCCGTCATAGAAAAAATCAGTTATTCAGGCTTTTAGTGCCAAGAAGGAAGAACCAAGGACCAAAAGGAAGAATTGCCTGAAACCAACCAGTTCACAGCCACAAAACTCCAAAAAAATAACAAAAGCCAACCAACACCAGAAGGTTCGATACCAGTGAACTATACACAAAATAAAGGGAATGGTGGTGGAGTAGGTGCTACCACTGAGGCAGTGTGAAATTCAAACATTTGCTGTCACAGTTAAGACTATTGCAAGGAGGTCCTTTTTCATTGTGTAACTTCTTGCTAAGGATTTAGTGTCTAAGTCCAGAAATGTGATTATTCCACTGTATTTGGCACTGATGCCAATCATTGAGTATAATGCCCCATTCAATACGTATTTGTCAAAGGTATTATGTTCATCATTCATACTGCCTCACTGGCATATGGGTAGATTCCCACAGCTTTTCATACCTTGGAGGGAGGATAAAGATACAGGAGCCCCTGGAGAATGGTCCTTGCAAAGCCTGCTCTGAAACTGTAGAATTCATTTTGTACTGGCTTGTAAAGGTATGAACAGAGGACCAAGTTGCTGCTCCTAGAATGCTTCCAGAATCTAGCCCCTTCCAATATGCCACTAAAGAAGATAAGCCTCTGGGTGGAATGTGCCTTAACATTAATAGCAATAAATATACCAAGGTGGAAGTCATCAAGCAATAGCAGAGGGAATCAGTGTTTGCTTATAAACAGGTTGACCCTTTTTATCCCCAGAATAGGAAATACATAGCTGTTAAACCTTCCTGAAAGGTTTAGTTCTGCATAAGATAAGCCATTGTTAAGCAGCTCACAAATATTTTAAAACCAAAGGGGTAAACACTATACCAGGCCCTCTGATATAGGAAGCAGCTAGAACCTCTGCCACTAGTAAACATAAGATTTTCTAGTTGCAGGATTTCTTGTCTCTAAAATACCTGTGGTTCATCTTCTTGGAACAAGTGCATAAAATGTATCAAAACAGAATCATAGTCAGTAGTGACTGCCTTAGCTGAGGTGCATCAGTTGCCCCTGATACTGTGTGAGCAGATCCAAAGTGTGAGGAAGCTTGTAGTAATAACCTTTAGCCAATTCCATTAAAACAGATAACCAACTTTACCTGAGCCAAAAGGAGGACACCACAATGATCTTTAGTAATTCTTTCTGAATTTTCAGAAGTACCTTGGGTATTAGTGGTAAGGGTGGAAATGCATCAAGGAACATTCCTGTCCAAGGGAACAAGAATGCTTCTGTCCACCAAGTATGGCTGCAAGGATATTTCTAGCAGAATTTTTCAGACTGTGTTTTGAAAGGAGGGAAAAAGAGCTACAGTATTTGAAGTATTCCTCACATCTAGACCAAATCCAGGTGAATCTCTGTCCCAAGTTTCCACTCGTGAGAATCTATCCGGGATCTGCTTAATATGTTTGCCACTTGTTTTACTCAGATAGGATGTAGGAGGTCTGAAGCATCAGAATGCTGTAAGGCTAGTTCCAAAGCCATTATTTCTAACTGGCAAAGAGGGAATGACTTTGTAACCCCTTGTTTGTTCATGTACCACATGACCAAGGTGATTGTGACCAATAAAAAGGAACCTGGAGACCAAAAGTGGTGAAGAACTTAAGGTCTGAATGACTGTTGACATTTCCTTGATATTTATGTACATTGTAGCAGCTAAAGGACCCATTTTGCCTTGTACTTTAACTCCCCTGAACACTGCTCCCCATGCAAAATCTGAGAAATCCAATTGGAAAAACTGAGCTAGGGACTGGCGGGAAAAGAACAGGTCTGGATTGAAACATATCCAATACCCCCCACCACTGTAACTCTTGTCAAATTCCAAAACTTGTACCTGGGACATGTAGGGAAGCAAATGCTGGGTTTAAAACTTTTTTGTTGTTATTTTATGTACCATTGAATCTTTCTCATGTGGTGTCTGGACACTAGTGTCACAATGATCACTGACGCCATGAGACCTGGAAGTTTAACAAGCACTCTTGCCAAGGCAACTTCTTGGACAGAGATCCCAGAAAATGTTCTGAACACCAGGAATGCATGGTTTAATAGGAGTGGAAAGACTGCAGTGTCAACATTTCAAATTTTGGAAGAGAAGTGTTACATTTGATAAGGTCTGAATGGGTCTCCAAGTTCCTTCCTTTCTAGACACCAGAAAAGTACATTTCTGCAAGAAAGCCCATACTTTTTTGTGTCTATCATACACCCCAGGAAGACAATTCTTTGTGAAGGTGAGATGCAGGACTTTTATAGGTTCAACTTGAAGTTGGGAACAATCCGACTGTGTGATAAGAATCCTTCATAAGTAAAGACACCACATGAAACAATGGTCTAGAAGAGTAGGGTTGTCTGCAGGGTAAGCATTTGAATTGACTACTTTCAGAAAGGTATTTAAGTATGACAAATCTAACACCAGTCTCCATGATAGCTTCTTTTTGGGTACCAAAAATATTCTGGTGTAAAATCTCTTGTGGTGCCGGAAGTAGTTCTATAAACTCTGCTTACAACTTTTGAAGGCATACCAGAGAGAACAGATGTATCTGGTCTAGCAGATATGGGGGGATTTCCTTGAAGGGAGGATAATTTTCTGTTCACTGCTAAGAGTATCCTCACCAAATTATTCTCACCACCCACTTGTCTGAGAATTTTTGTTGCCAGACTGCAAGGTTTGAGCAAAAGCCTTTGGGAAGGGAAGGAAAGGGGAGGAGGGATGGAAGGAAAAGACAGAATACCCTGACATTTGGCATAGTCATTCTTTAGCAGTGAATGATTTGTTTTGCGAAAGGAACTCCTTTTATTTGCCGTAGAAACATACTTTTGTTATTCTCTCTCTCTAACTTTACTCTTGTTAGGCTGGGATTTTTTTGTTCTACCTTTTAAAGATGGACTCCTTGTCAGGAGAGAACCTGGGAATATGAAACTTTCTAGATACCCTATGCATCGATTTACCTCTATTATCCCATTGTTTGAGATCTGGGTAGCAGCAGGACCAAACAAATTTTAAACTAAAAGGAGCATTCAGAATCTCTTAAATCCTCAGAAGCTCTAGTTTGTAACAAAGCATACTTTCTCAATACAACAGAAAAAGCTGCATTTCTAGAAATAGTGTTGCACCTTCCAAGACAGTTATCAAAATGTGTTTCGAAACCAGTCACAGTAGAAACCATCTCATTAATATAGCACTTATATTCAGTAAGCAACAATACAGCAAAGTCAGCTAAACTGTAAACACATTGCAAAATAAATTTTCCACATGAAGCTCTGATAATTTAAACTTATAAAGACTAAATTACTTGACTGAGGCAACTATTATTCCTGAGATTCTAACCCCTTGCCAGTTTCATCTGATGGTGTATGGTTAGAAGCAGACAAGGCTCTCTTGTTAGACAAACAGCAGTTGGATCAGCGAACAGAAAATGAGAACGGTGCAAGATCAGAGTATACCATACATTTCCTCAAAGCCATTTTAGGAGCTGGCTCACTAGGCTAAGGGGTTTTACACACAGTTTTTCAGACATCTTCTAAGGCTTTTAGAGGAAGTATAGACAAAACATTTGGAATCTCATTCTCAATAACATCATAAACTCTGCCAATCTCTGGCCTAGCTCCAGATTGCTTCCAGATAAATATTATGTTGCTAGCATTTATATATATTTATATATAAAGGTGAACACTTAGGTTTTTGGCTCCATTTACCTTCTGAAGATCAGATTGAACAGCTTCAGTGTTCCCTGTCTGCACCAGAGTCTCCAAAAACATCAGGGGGTGCTAGTCTGATCCTTCTTGAAAGCAGCTCCATAGTCATTCTGAATAGCTTAGTCAGAGATTAACTGACTGTAAAGCACTCATACCCAAGGAAAGTACACCACCCCTGTACCTGGTAGCAATCTGTCTGTTTGTTGTGTGGTAAAGTCTGTTTCTTCGTACTTTGACTGTAAAGTTCAAAATAGGTCTGGCAAGGGGTCCTTTACCCCAGACCACTCCTGCACCTAAAGGGTTTGGTTCTCCTGTTCCTGAACCAGGTACAGGAACAACCCTGGAGGATGTGTCTGACCCCGTACCATAGAAGGCTGTGAGATAAGTGGTCAGTGGGCTGGTTTAATGCAATAGATTCACAAACCGTAGGCTAAGGCATGTTTTTGTTTAGTTTTTTTTTCTTTTTAGGTGCAACGGGGAGGGCAAACATATCATGATCCATCAAGTCAGGGGAAAAAACACCAGCCAGAATAATGCACTGACATTAAGGGCCGACTGAGGGCACCAGTAATAGACAATATAAACTACATCCACACACTACAAATAGGGCTAAGCTGTATAAAATATAGCAGAAACATTTAAATTGTGCTAAACTTTGTTCTCCAATCTGCAGGTAGTAAGCAACACACAGTCACTGAACCAAGTAAAATTCATTAGAGATTTCCTTGTCAGAAGTGAAAACATCTCCATAGAAAACATAATTAATTTATAGTAAAATTATGATTTACCAATAAGCTAGTGCAGTGTTAACTCATTATAGCCAAGTGATGCTTCCAGGTGTTCCTGCAGTTACATTCTACTGACACCTCTTAGTGTCAAATATTGCTCGTTTATATTTACATTAATAATTCCAAAATTATCCAACATACAAAAGTATTTAAAGATTTCATCTTGTCTACCGACTTCTGTCTAGTGCAGGTAAAGGGATATTAACTGTTGTTTGTGTGATATTTATATTCCTCTCATTTTTCTAACTATATCAGCAACCAAGTAGCACAACCACAACTGCTTAGCCACACATGAAAGTGCTCAGCTGAATGCACAAAATACTGCTGTTAGTGGGTATATTATGAATGGCTGCAGATATTCTAAGTTGTTTACAAAATATTATACACAATTTCTGTTTACTGTGATTTATAAAATACAATTCAAGATTGAGAACCTAAAAAATACCAACTAATAGTTTGTGCCAAAGATTTTACCACTTACAGTTCTTAAGTAACTGCTGTGATTTCAGAGATGCGTACATTTGTCTGAAATATAAGGACATAATTTCATTCTATCAAAAAGCTTATACTCTGCCCATTGAAAGTTACAGTGCAAACTTCCAGAGCTCCTTTGGTGGGATTGAGTTAAATCATTAGTAAATATAACATACACAAAGAAATAAGTAAAAAAAAGCAATACTTTTCTGTCAGAACTTCCAAATGAAGCAGATAAATCCTGAAGCCTAGTGCTCAACTGAAACGACAGAAATTCAGTTTCCCGTAACTGCTTAAAGAGTAGTATTAAGCAGACAAACATAGTAAGTTAGAATCCCTAAAGGAATTAACAGCAATAGTAAACAGCGAGAATATTAAAATAAAAAGTTAACACGCTTTTTTTTTTAATATAAACACAACAAACAAAAAACAAATAAAAAATATGCTAGATATATATATATATATATATATATATATATATAGCATAGGAGGGATCTTTTTCTGTAAGCTGTTATTTGGCCTCAGAAACAGTGTTCTTAGCCTTGAAAAGTACGAGGATTAGTTTTGGGGAGATTTGAGGGGGGTTGTTGATAAAGGTATTTGATCTGGGTATGTAGGGGGAGAGAAGACAGTGAAATTAGAGCTAAATTTATCTGTTAGTAGACTGGCTATGTTCACAGGGTCCGGGTATGTGATATAATTTGTTCTCTGCAGAGCTGGGCATTGTTTCTGAAGTTTCTAACAGTTAAAAGCTTTTTTGATTGTCTTTGCCGGAGTGTCTATTTTTACCTCATCTAGCTTCGGTTGATTTGATCAGGGAATATTGCTCCTTAAGTTTAGCAACAGTTTTTGATATTTTGATAGTTACATTAATGCATGCAATTATTTTTTTTTTCCTTTTTATTGTAGAGCCTGTTTATATTGCAGTTCCACCATACAGATTTTTTTTATTTGAAATTATATTTCCTTTGGATAGGGACAGATGCATCATTGCAATTATTCACACACAAATAGAATTTGGTGAGAAAGGATTCTGCATACAGAGCAGGGTAAACAGGTTGGAGGGGAATTTTGAATTTAGCCAGGCTGTTACTCAGATTTCATACTAACCTTCTCAATCTCTGAATACTGAGGCATTTCATGATGCTTCTGGATTTAGCCTTATGGTGAACGTGGCTGATTTATGGTCCGATTTGACAAGGGTGGAAGTTGCATCTGGTGGGGAACAAGGCTCTTCCTTACTGGGGAGGACAAAGTCAAGGATTTTGTTGACCCTAGTTGGGGTGTGGACTAACTGGTTCTGAGAGTTTGTATTTAAGTCTACAAGTCTCTGGGCATACATGATAGGGGATGTACAAGTCTCCCAGCTGATAGAGGGGGTTTTGAAGTTCCCTAGGAGAAATGCATGTAGCCTAATGCACAGGGACTTAATACAAGTCATGTAGGAGGTATGGGCAAAGGCAAAATGGAGGGTAGCCTATAGTTAGCTGTGATGTGATAAGGAGATTTGTTAATGGTAAGTTGGATGTGGAATAGTTCCAAATCATTATCCTGTCTAACAAGCCCGGAGATGATATTTTATTTTTTGAGTAGAGACACCACTGCCTTCAGTGCTTTCATCTATTGCAGTGGGCCTAAATGCATGGTAGGTGTTGAAACCCTGCAATAAGGGGGTACTCTCCACTGACAATGTATATTGACTGCATTCCAGGGTAATCAGTACCTGCAGGGAGTCATTTCTTTGTTGAGACTCCTAACTTTGAGCAGCAATACCTTTGTTATTCATATTTTGTTTAGTTAAGTCAAAACTTTTTGAAGACTGACATTGCCTAAAAAGGCAGTCTTGGGGTGGACAAGAATTTAGCCAATATATGAAAGTCTTGTGGATATAGGTGCAGGCCAAACCTAGCAAAACAATTAGGAACATCTCACCCTAGGCTGATATCTATGGGAACCCCCCCTCCCTCCTTTGAATGACACCAAAAGCTAAACCAGTCATGTTTGCACTGCAGCATCATTCTCTGTGATAAAAGGGTTGCTGAAGGCTAAGTTTCTGGCCTGCCTCAGTCACACATTCCAACATATTCAGCACATCTCTCTTTATATAGTTCAGGGAGGTATGTCTCAAGTCATTTACTCACACATGTACTATGACTGTCATGTGTACTTGTGGTGCAAGGTTTTGAGTGCACTCATGATGTGGTGAATCCTGGCACCCGATAAGCAACTAACAGTGACCCTCTCCTTACTGTGATGCACCCCTCAGCAGGTCTCACTGTGGGATTGTGAGGATCTTTGCCTTACCTGCTTTCAGTTTGAGATATTGAGAGTCTTAGATGCATATGTCATGGTGGGTGCTGCCCAAGAAAAGTGTTTGAGAGGCTGCTGGGGGTACTTGTCTCTTAGATTACTTTTAGGAGGCCTTTGTGGTTTAGGTAGGTTTCTTTTAAAAAACTAGGTATAAGTATCTGGTCTGTGTTGTGCGTAACTGGTATAGTGTGGTATTGAGCATTACCGACAGACTGTTTGCTATTTGTAGTGGCTTTATGTGAGTTATTTTTCTCCAACATAACTATATCTTTCACATACTATCATTGAGTAGTAGGTGGTTATCAGTAAACATAAGACAATTGCTACATTGTCTCAGGAAGTCCATCAGGGTGGGGTCTGACAATGTCTTGTATGCTAGGTATAGGTATCCCATCAACAGCCTATAGGAGACAATACCGGGATAGGGCCTTGAGGTGGTCTGCACAGGACATGTTACTACGGCTTGTATTTTAAGTGAAGAACCTCTGTGGCTGTTTCAGTTGTTGGATGTGCCTGGTTAGGTACATACCAAAGGGGACATTTTACTTGATAGGTGTAATGAACGCTAAATACAGTGGAACAATGACATCCTTGGACATAGATGCCATACCTTTGCTAATAGGTTGCACAACATAAAACATCTCCCTCACTACTGCAGACACATGATGGTCAAATGATAGATTATGATTTGTGTGTCCCCAAATCCCTCACTATTGGGTCACCTCTTAGGGGTGTGTTATCAATATGACAGGTTCCAGGAGTGGATGACTTCCTAAAGAATACCATTATTTCTTGACATTTAGTTTGTCCATTGTTCTGACACCAGTTATCTGTCTGGTAGGGGATTCCATGGCTGCTCCTAATTAGCAATCTGCAAATTTAGTCAGCCATAGACATTACTATAGACATTGGCCTTCACTTCAGAGAAGTATATGCCAAAAAGGAGCAGTCCCAGGACTGATCCTTGAGGGACTCTTTTGACTGACCTCCTTGTAGAGGTGGACTCCCCAGTTCTATTTTTCTGGGTCCTGTCTGTGAGCCAGATGGCTATCCCCCAGATGGCACAAGGGTTTATACCTAACCTCTTGAGTTTGTCAACAATGCCAGAGTGGAGCATTCTGTCAAATGCCTTGGCCAGGTCAAGGTAGGCAGTGTGAACCATTTTGCCCTCATCAATTGCTTTAGTGACCTTCTCACCAGGTTAACTAGGCATGACATGATCTTGACAAAATCAGACTGGGTTGGGTCCAGTGTCTGGAGGTTTCATATGTCATTATTGATTTCCATGATAATTATTTCCATGCCTTTGCATACAAGAGTAGCAATACTTATGGGTCTGTAGTTTCCAGGGTCTGTAGATGGCCCACCTTTGTGCAGAGATGACTGTTGCTGTTTTCCCATTTGAGGCAAAAAGCTTGTTTGGAGGCTACAAATGAATAGCAATTCCAGAAGGCCTGATTGGTCATCTTTCATGCTATTTAGAAGGCATCCTGGGATAATGTTTGGGTCCATCGACGTAGTGCGCTTACCCTTAGAAAGAGAGCATAGAGGTCATGTTCCCTAGTGATAGTAGGGGAGCTGTATTTGACTGTATTTTCTGCCAAGAGGTTGAGGGTGACAGAGTGGTACTATTGGAGCTGAATATCAAGCAGTAGGTTTGCTAGATCTTCTAGCTCAGTATAGGACGTTCCATTAACAATGAGCTCCACACAACTGTTTAGCTATGCCCCCAACCTCAAAGGCAATAAAGAATACCTTGCTGCTGTTCTTCACCTGGATGAAAAAGGACCTTGAGCAAGTTCAAAGTCTGTTAGCAAATTAGATGAAGTACAACATTATTATAATAAATCACTGACACAATAAGTAACATGCATAGACAACCCAAGCTTATGCATGGTCCTTCACACAGATTCACTACAGAACACAGTGCAGTATGCACACATCAGGAACAGTGACATACTTCTAACAGGTTACAGATTGCAAAAAAAAATATGTCTGAATCAACCACTGGCATGCAACCCCGGGGTCATCTCCAATGCTTTTTATGGCATTATTCTGTTGGGTTGTGGTCATAATTGATGTACTTACATTCACTGCTGCAGTATTTTCAACAGATGGGATTCCCTGCTGTGGAAGCCCAAATATCCAGACAGTTTACCAAAGACTACTTGTTGCTTTTAAAAGGTGTGCCGAACATCACCCAAATGCTCCTTGCATAGAGTAGGGCATAAAGGTGACGCTCAGGCCTACCATAATCAAAACTTCTTTGCCGCCAGTCTGAACACATCTTTTTACTGGTTTGTTTACCTGTGTTTGTTTTCTGCCAGTTTAATGCATTTTCATTCTCCAGTGACTACCTACGCCCATTTTTTGACTTCTATTGCAGTTGCAGATAAGTGCCCCATTGGGGATTTTGTTTTCTTCTTTTTTGTGCTCCTTGGTGTTAATGTCATCCAGGAAGGGTAAATTACAGTGAGGGAGACAGATTTCTCAAAGACTGACATAAGTGTTTTTGTCTAGGAGCTTCTCATAACCATATGTCTTGCTCCATTTGTCAGGCATTTGTTCCAAAACCCCTTTCCATTACACTTTATTCCCTTTCCTTGTATCTTAAGAACCAGTGTCTTAAGCTTCTCACTAAAGATGACTTATTCTACTCAAATTCCTTCTCATTTAGACTATGGGTCAGAGAAGGACTCAGTTCAGAAGTACCTTTTGAGGAAATGTCCTTTGGGAACACACTCTCTAGGATGATGGCTTTTTTTTTTTTTTTTTTTTTTTTTTTTAAGTGGGATAGTGCTCAGGTCTCTGATATCCATAAGCTGAATGCAGTTGGAATCCCCTAAACCTGAGGCTATTCCTCCCAATGGCTCTCATGCATCTGATTCTCAGCCTCCAAGAAGCCTGACAAGTTTTATACAGTGCCTGAGGATTGTTCTTTCCTATGTAAATATCCTGCTGCTAACCCCCTCTGTCTTGTCTGTAGACTCTAATAAGCAGTCTCATTTGCTTCCTTCACCCAAATTATTGACTTCTGACAAGGACAACAGAAGTATGGAAAGGTTGGGCAAGAAGGTTTACACTTCTGCTAGCCTAGCTTTTAGGGCTATTAATTATCAGACCCATATGTCTAGGTACATGTTGTTCTTCTTTCTCAGGCTTGTAAATTATTTCTGATTTTCCAGACTCTAAGGGTAAAACTACTATTCTTTCTTTGCAAGAGACTTCCTCTCAAGTCATTCATAATTCTATTAAATGTAGTTATGATGCAGTAGATGTCTCTTCTAAGGCTGCTGTTTTTGATTCAGTGATGAGGCAGTATTCTTGGTTTAGACTTCAACCTCTACCCGATATTAAAGCCAAGTTGATGAATAAGGGTTAGGCCTTAACAGGAGCTTAAACATGCATTTCTCCTTTAACTCCACTGAAGACAAAAAACTGTATTATGCCACAAACAACCAGGAATTATACCTCCAAAAGCATTTATTTTTACAGCAAGTATAAAAATCACATGAAACTTGAAAAGCGCAAGAATTCAGTCTCTCTTATCGCCTCGGCTTAAAATAGCCTTTAGAGAGTAAATTCTTTTTAAAAAAAAAAACAATACTTTTATATAAAATCATATACCCATAATTAAATTCATTAACAATTATACAATAAAGCAATTAATCAATTAAATTTGTTACACTTTTTAAAAAGACACATACATACTTCAAAGGCTTATTCTATAAAGCTCTTCCAGTTACATTCTTTATTCATGCCTCTAGGATGTAAAGTATTATATTTTAATATAAAGACAGATTCCTTTTTTCTTAATATGCATTTAATTGTAGCTTCACTCAGTCTGTTTTTACTTGCTCTAATATTGTTACCTCTAGTGTACTAAAATCACCCTGATGAAGCTGATTAAAATGTTCTGCTAAGGGACTAGTAAATTTATTTTTCCTGATGTCTCTAATATGTTCTTTAACCCTTTCTCCAAGACTTCTTTTACTTTCACCTATATAAAAATTATGGCAAGAACATTTTATGGTATAAATAATGCCAGTACTGTTACAAGAAAAATTACCTTGTGTATATAATTTAATTCCATTAATAATATGAAAATTTGGTACTACATACTTACATATTGCACACTTCCCACAAGGCATTAACCCTCCCCATTTAATTCCTTTAATAACCAACTCCTGTGATGTTCTGTAAGTACTATGAACTAAAAAAAATCTTTAAGACTACAACCACGCTGATATGAAAATTGTAATGCAACTTTCTTCAAGGAAGAAACTTCTCTTAACTATTTGCCAATAATTCCTCAGCAACTGAACTTGCTTGTCTGAAAATAGTGCATATTTAGAGACATAGTATAACTGTTTTTCTGAACGAGGCCTAAACAATTCCTCTATAAGTATTTTCCTTATTTATCTTATTATTAAACACCTTACTATAACTATGAGCTACCATATCTGCTCTATACCCTTTATTAACAAACATATTTACCACTTTATTAGCCTCTTCCTTGGCTTCACTCATATTGCTGCATAATCTACTTGTTCTTAAAATTTCTCCATAGGGAACATTATTAAGTGTATGCCTCGGATGTCAACTTTGTGCATGCAACATATGATTCACTTGGTTAAATTTTCTAAAAATACTGTTTTTTATCATGCCATTTTCTTGACCTTCCAAAGTGATATCCAAATAATTTACTTTTACACCCTCTTGTAAACCATCATATTTTATTTGATATTTATTTTCATTTATATACTTAAGAAGTAACTGTATTTCATTACATCCTCCTTGACAAATAAAAATAAGGTTATCTATAAACCTAAAATATTTAATGACAAATTTTTGAAAAAAAGACTTCAATAAACATGAGTATTTTCAACCAAGCCCATAAATAAATTTGCATAAACAGGGACAAATGCTGCCCCCATTGCTGTTCCCTTCAATTATCTATATAGCTGACCATCAAATTCAAAAATATTATTAGACAGAAATTTATCAGTTCCTTAATATATTGTGTTCTAGGACTTTCTTTCAAAAAATATTCTATAGCTTGCATGCCAAATTCATGATTTATACTAGTATACAAACTAGCAACCTCCCGTACCAAAAAAATACATATTTTATTCCATTTTACATTTTTTATCTTATAAATGAAATCAGATGAATCCTTTATATAAGAAGGTAATTTAATTACTTCATGTAACAAGAATTGATGCAAAAAATACCCTAAGTTATGAGTAAAATACACACACGCCAACACAATAGGTCGCCTGGTGGATTTAACAAACTCTTATGTATTTTAGGCACACAAAATCTGGCCATTATCTGGCCATAGTAGTATTTTTGCTTGAAAATTTGTTGGTAACATCAGATTCAAGCAAACAACTTTATGCAACAAACTATCATACTGACTTTTAGCTTGTGCATATACTTCCAACTCCACTCTTTTATACACTTTACAATTATATAAATGATTCATACACATCTTAAAATAATCATTAGATTTCATGACCACCAATTTTCCACCTTTGTCCGAAAGTTTAAATACAATATTATCGTTATTTCTTAACTGCTGTAAACTCAGCCATTCTTCCTTTGACAAATTATATATAATGTCATTTTGATAAAATTCCTCAACTTTCTTCTGTAATACAAAATGAAATGATTGAAAGAAATGTATACTGTCATTTTTAAATGGCGGCATAAACACACTTTTTGCCTTTACCTTTGACGTGTCTAACTTACTATAAGCATTAATTTCAGTATTTGAGTTACAAGAATAGTAACTGTTTTCACTAGAGGAAGTAGTTTCATGATTTTCAGTTAAACTAGGCAAATTATTAACATTAAAAAAAGTCAACAATATGCATTTTTCTTACCATTTTAAATAAATCCCCTTTCAATTCATGCAGTCTCGGTAAAACAGAGGGCATAAATTTTAACCCCTTTTCAGTATGGACATTTCCGTTATGTTAAATTCATAACCTGACAAATTTACAACATAGCCATCAGAAATACTTGTTGTTTTAAATAGCTCATTAATATGTCCACTTACTGCGTTTGGTATAGGGACTATAGTTCTGTTCTCTGTTTCGTGTCCTGCCCATGCCAGGAATCTTTATTTGAGTCTGTTTTTTGTCCCCCATTATTATGAAACATTTTCCAAAAGTTGCCAACATTATTGGGTCTAGATAATGCTGGAAAATGTTGTTCTTTATAATCTCCATCTGGTGAAGATGCCACACTTTCTTCTGAGATGCAATTACTTACTTGCCTCTGTTGGTGTTCCTGATCCATATGAAACCACCTGCTGACATTTAGAATGTTGATTGGTAGTAAGCACAAAAGCCTTTTCCGCTCATAGTCCCTCTGATCTCTTTGCAATTTATTTGTTTTTCTATTTAAAGTTCTCTCTCATATCCAGAGAGACATTCATTAATGGTACTCAATGGACTCTAGTGCTAAATTAGAGGTTTCCTTTAGAATATCAGCACAAAGTTTTTTAGTTTCTTCCTTCATATTATTTCAATTTAAAGTGTCTCTTTCTAAGAGTATAGTTACCCATTCACTACTGCAGTGGTGTGCAGCTGCTATCCACCTTTCATGGAATACCCGTTCTTGCTCCACTGACAAATCGAAGGGAGTTGATGGGCTTTTAAAAGCTCATAACCACTGAGGAGTAATCTGAAGTTATTGATATCTTTTCAGGCTAGTGAGATTATAAAACATAGAAATTTCTTTACAAATCAATGTTTCCATTTTTGTACACAGTTCCTATACTCCCGGTAAGGAAGATAATTCACTTTTCTTACCCAGTGCAGCGAACAGGTTAGTTGAAAAATGAAGTCTACTTTCTTCCCATTTCTAGAGTGGATTAATTTGAACTTCTGATCTTGAACTATTAGAAGAATCAGTTTTTTCTTTCTCCATACCAGTAAGCACTCTAGAACCCGAAAGCACATTCAGTTCACCATTTGGTTGAGACATCCATCCCAG
This sequence comes from Protopterus annectens, assembly GCF_019279795.1. Lineage (NCBI taxonomy): Eukaryota > Metazoa > Chordata > Ceratodontiformes > Protopteridae > Protopterus > Protopterus annectens. The sequence goes on along the minus strand of NC_056741.1, from coordinate 1,174,997,315 downwards.
TCTCAAAAAAAAACTCGGGGCAGAGAGGTAAATGATTCACTGGCATAAAACTTGATTAGCTCCACTGAAGACAAAAAACTATTATACCACAAACGACCAGGAATTATACCTCCAAAAGCATTTATTTAAGTGTAAAAATCACATGAAACTTGAAAAGCATAAGAATTCAATCTCTCTAGCACCTCCGCTTAAAACAGCCTTTACAGAGTAAATTCTTTTAAAAAAAAAAACAATACTTTTATATAAAATCATCCACCCATAATTAAATTTATTGACAATGATACAATAAAGCAATTAATTAAATTTGTTACACTTTTTAAAAGATACATACATACTTCAAGGCTTATTCTATAAAGCTTTTCCAGTTACATTCTTTATTCATGCCTCTAGGATGTAAAGTATTATATTTTAATATAAAGACAGATTCCTTTTTTCTTAATATGTATTTAATTGTATCTTCACTCAAATAATCTGTTTTTACTTGCTCTAATATTGTTACCTCTAGTTTACTAAAATCACCCTGATGTAGCTGATTAAAATGTTCTGCTAAGGGACTAGTAAATTTATTATTCCTGATGTCTCTAATATGTTCTTTAACCCTTTCTCCAAGACTTCTTTTACTTTCACCTATATAAAAATTATGGCAAGAACATTTTATGGCATAAATAATGCCAGTACTGTTACAAGAAAAATTACCTTGTGTATGGAATTGAATTCCATTAATAATATTAAAAGTTGGTACTACAATTTGTGGTGTAATGCATTTCTTCTTGGCCTAAATTTCAGAGAAACTACCCCACTAAGCCTGCCTTTGTTCATAGGCAATCCAGTTCTTCTACTAAAGGTCGGAAGAGTGGCAAATGGGCTCTTCCTAACTAAGGCTACTCAGTTTTCAGAGACTCCAAAACTTTCCTTTCTAGACAAACCAGGTGCTGTATGACTATTCATCTCTTCCCAGACATATTCTTTCTCTTTGCCTCTTTATTCCTGTTTGGCTTCAGATCACTCAGGATTCTTGGGTTCTGCTGATTATTCATCAAGGATACTTCATGTGTGGAAATCCCATCCTCCTTTTATGGGCATTCCTCAGTCTCCTCAGGAAAAACTTCTCTTTTTCCGCAGGCATTCTTCAAAATCCCTTGACTCAGGACACAGACACCACCTGAATAGTACCTTAAAAGGGAAATGGGTTATACTCCAGACTGTTTCTAGTGCCCAGAAAAGAGGGTACTTTGAGACCTATTCTAGACCTCTCTCAGATAAGCTCTTTTCTAAAAGTGCCTTCCTTTCACTTGTTGTCCCTTCGGATTCTGTTTCCTCTCTTGCTCCCTCAGGCTATATGGTGTCTCTGGATCTCAAGGATGCTTACCTCCATATTCCGATCCATCCTCTTCAGGAAGTTTTTACATTTCCCAGTTGCTTCTTTGCATTTTCAGTTCTCTGCTTTGCCTTTGGCCTTTCTACTGCCCCACAGGTGTTCACCAAAATGCCTTGCTCCTGTGATTGCTTTTTGCAGGCTTTGAGGGATCCAAATATTTTCTTAGTTAGATAACCTTGTTGATGCAGGCATCATCTCCAGAGGCCCTTTTGCAAAATCTAAATTTTGCCGTTTCCCTTCTTCAGTGCCTGCGGTTCACCATAAAATTTCAAAAAGTCTTCTGATGCCTTCTCAGGATCATGCTTTTCTGTGTTGCAGGATTCAGATGGTGCTAATGCTTGGATCCCTACCCTCTCCAAAGGCCTTTACTCTCATTTCTTTCTTTCAAACTCTTCTTCCTCTGGCATCCATTACCTCTAAGGAGTTTGAGGCATCTGGGTTTCATGGCATTCACCATTCTGATGCTGTCTCTGGCCAAACTTCACGAGAAAGTTTCAGTGGTTTCTAAACTCAGTGTGGCTCAAACATGTACATCCTCTAGACTTTGTGTTTCCTCTTCTTCCTTGTCTCAGACAGGAACTTCACTGCTGGATGCAGCAGCTGTCTCTAAATCCGGAGAATCCCTTTTTATCCCCTTCTTCCCTCTCGGGAATTGTTCACAGATGCTTCAGACATGGGATTGGGAGCAACATTTGGCTCCCTAAAAATACAGAGGGTGTAGTTGCAGTGTCAGCAGAAGGAGTACATCAATGTCAAAGAGATGAGCGCTCTTCTGCTGGCTCTTCAGGCTTTTCATACTCTTCTCTCGGGGGCCTCTCAGAATGTTCAAAGACAATACCACAGTGATGTGGTACATCAACAAACAGGGAGGAACGAGACCTTATCTTCTTTGCCAGCTAGCAGTTTTTGTATGAGATCTTGCTATATGTATGAAGTGACTCTTCAAGCAGTTTATATCCCTCCTGATCAGAACACTGTGACAAACACTCTGAGCAGGTCTTTAACTCAATCCCATGAACGGATGCCTCACAGGGATGAGTTTCTGGACATTATCCACCATTGGAAACAAAGAGGATCTTTTTGTCTCCCCTCTGAACAGACAACTTCCTTTGTTTGTGCCAAAGTCCCAGGTCCTCTGGTGTGGAAGATGGATGCCCTCTCATTTTCTTGGAGGGGGATGTTTCCTTATGCATTCCCTCCCCTTCCTCTCATTCCAAAAGTCCTGTTCAAGATTCAACAAGATGCGCCAAAAATCTTGTTGGTTGTTGGCCACAACAGCACTGGTTCCCTCCACTTCTGCATCTAGACTGGGGTAATCATCACAAGTTACCTCTCAGAATTAATCTAATCACACAAGACAAGGGATCTCTCATTCATCCCCACCAGTCCACACTTCAAAACTGTGGGGAATAGAATTTTGATTCCTCACAGACATCTTTTTTCTGAGGACATGCTGCAAGTCCTGCAGGAGGCCAGGAAACCTACTACTTGGTAATCCTATATCCAAATGGAAGAGGTTTTCTATTTGCTGTCACCCTCGTAACCTGGACCCAGTTACTGTGGATGTTTCTTTGGTTCTCTTATTCGTGTGAGTTGCTCAATGATGGTTTGGCCTATTCTATTAAAGCCCACTTATCAGCTGTCTCTGTTTGTCTGCATTTTTCTCCTCCTTAAGCTTCTAGATTTGAGGTAAAAATTTCTTGGCATCCTTAATAGCAAACCTCCCAGGAAGCCTGTTCCTCCTCCCTGGGATCTTAATTTTGCTTTGGAGAAGTTGACTTAGGCTCCTTTTCAGCATACTGCTTCAGTTTCCTTGCTACATTGTTCCTGGAAGACTGTTTTTGTTAGCTCTTACTTCTGCCAGTCAGGTGTTTGAGTTGCAGGCCCTTATGACTGGTCCTCCTTTTTTGGTCTTTCATGAGGGACAAGGTGTCCTTGCACATTAATTTTTTTATGCCTAAGGTGGTTAATGAGCTATCACTGAATCAGTCTATTACTCTGACTACTTTTTTTCCCATCTGCAATCTGACAGTAAGAGGGTGGTGCATACTTTGGATGTGCATAGGTAACTCAGGGTTTATTTGGAGAAGACTAAGGCTATTAGAAAATCTGATCATTTAGTTATTCCTTTCATCCTGGATCTTTTAGACTTGCTGCATCCAAGCAAACTTTCTTCTTGGATTTCTAAGGCTATTTCCTTTTGTTACACTTTTCATGGCAAGAGCCTTCTTCCTCCAGTTAAGGCTCATTAGAATAGAACTAGTATCGAAGCCCTTAAAGCACCCAAAGAAGCCACAGCTCTAGTAGAATGAGCCTTAACTGGAGGAGGAAGGCTCTTGCCATGAAAAGTGTAACAAAAGGCTCATTCTACTAGGGCTGTGGCTTCTTTGTATTTGCTTTAAGGGCTTAGATACTAGTTCTATTCTTGAAGCAGCTAACTGGACTTCTGTGCATACCTTTACCAAGCACTACAAGTTAGGGGGCATCTCTAGAGTTAGGGCTGGTTTTGCTAGTGCCATTCTTCATGGCTGTTTAGGGGAGCTCTTCTGTGCCTTACCCCTTCCAAGTTTCCTCTCAAGCTTTGGCACTCTTCCCTCTGTTAAGAATACTGCAGCAGTGAAAGTAAAGACAGTACAGTTTTGTAAAATCTTATCATAATGGTATATGTCCTTGCCTTCACTGCTGTAGTATTCACTCCCTCCTTCCATCTCCCTAGTCTTTTGCCTTCATAGATGTACAGGTTACCTCTTGGGTTTCTAGGACTGTGCTCCTACTGGGCATTCCATTCCGATTATGGTAGGCCTGAATGTCACCTTTATGCCCTATGCTATACAAGGAGCATGTGGGTGACATTTGGCATACCTTTTAAAACAAGTAGTCTTTTGTAGACTGGCAGAACATTTGGGCTTCCGCGGCAGGGAATCCCATCTGTTAAGAATACTGCAACAGTGAAGGCAAGGACATCTACCATTATGGTACGATTTTACACAACTGTACTTTCTACAAATGTGAAACTAAAAGAATGGTAGTTATGCACCTAGCGTAATGCTGGATCCTTTCATCCAAGTCCATCTGGTAAAACTGATGGGTCTTTAGGCCCCTTGTCAGATTACATGCAGCAAAATTAGTGTTCCGGCAGAGAGCTCCTTTAACTTTTTTTCTACCTGTAATGCACCTATAGGTAAAGCTGCCTCAGATTAAATGCTTTTCTAATAAGGACTGGTGTGCTATGGATCACTAAAGAGTAATAAAGATCTCTCAGAATTGACAATTAGGAAAGTGAGTGGTTTGAGGGTTGTTGTATTGGACAAATGCAGAATGAAAGGCTCCCATGTTATGTTAAGTGCTTAAATACAGTATCCTATTTATCCATCCAATCAGACTAATGGGTCAGAATCCCTACCTACATGGGTCGAATCATGATCGGAATCCCTTGATAGTGGCACCAAAGGAAGTCCTAGACCTCAAAATAATGTCCAGTTTGCAATATTTGCCAAGGGTAAGCAATGTAAACCAAGTTGCAGCAGCACAGATTTTGTCAATTAAAGAAGTTCTCAAGAAGGCTGCAGGAATAACCACGGATTGTATAAAATCAGCCTCAGTTCTCCTTTGTTTGTATGACTGGAAAAGATAGACAGGTGAATTGGCTGGTTCAAATTTGTTATGTATGCCACCTTTGGGAGAAATGAAGGATTTATGAATAAATAAGAATCTGTCCTTGTGAATCACTAGGAAAGGTGTGATAGAGGGCAGGACATGCAACTCATTCTCCTTGTCAAGATTATTGCTACTAGAAATAAAGTAATAAAGTCTTCCAATGAGAAATCTGAAATCAGCAGAAGATGCTGGCTCAAAGAGTCTGCTACTGCTTCAATTGAGGTCCCACAGAGGAACCAGTTCTCTAATCAGAAAAAGTAGTAGAAAAGGTTCCCTTTAGAAAGCCTGTGGGAAGCTAGAGTAGATGTCAACACCTTGTTGAAAGTTAGAGACTGTAGCCAATTGCAATTTAATAAAAAATAGAACCTGAAGAAAATAACTGGCATCCTATAGCTATAATCTCAATGGCAACACTCAGATATGCTCCGAGTTACAGCACAATGGCACTAAATATACAGAACCAACTGATATTGCCAACATCCTAGCAGATAGGTTCAGTGCTAACTTTACCCCCTCCCCCTCACCCCCTAAAGGGCCCATCTCTATACCGGAAGAATACAAAGTCCCTGTAAACACGGCTGCATAAGTAAAAACCACACTCGCCAACGCCAATAACACAGCATCCATGGGAAATAACATCCCAGGCTGCATTCTACATGAACTACAGAACAAACTGGCACCCCACCTAAGTACCATGTTCAATCATAGCCTCACCTCAGGCTTTGTTCCCATTGAATGGCGCACAGCACAGATTATCTCACTCCACAAAGGGGAGCCACCATGGCCCCTAGGAACTACCGCCCCATTAGCCTGATCTGCAAGGCTATGGAACGCATCATCATGGAACTTATATAAACAATGACATTAGTAATCTCCAAACTCTGAACCCCACCAAGTTCAGGTTTGTAATAGGCAGATCATGTCTCCTAAACCTGATAGACTTCTTTGAAGTGGTCACCAAAGCCATAGATGAGGGTAAGGTGGTTCACACAGCCTATCTAGTCTCACCAAGGCATTTGACACCATCCCCCACTCTGGAATTCTAGATACCCGCTAAACTAAGTATAAGTCACAAGATGGGCTACCAACTGGCTCACTGACAGAACCCACACTGTGAAAGTAGCAAACTCCAAATCTGACTTCAGACCAGTGACAAGTAGAGTACCACAGGGTTCAGTCCTGGGTCCTCTCCTGTTTGGTATCTAGTTCTCAGAAGTACAGGCTAACACAGAAGGTCTTTGGCTAATGAAGTTCACAGATGACTGCAAACTAGGAGCCATAATCGAAACTCCTAACGATGTGGACATCCTACAAAAGGGCCTCACTGAGATAGATGCCTGGTGTCACAGCCATGGCCTCAAGCTCAATGCCAAAAACTGCATTGTCATCCCTTTTGGAAAAACTCTCTACCCATGAACTACCACAAAGGCAGTAATCTACTTAACACCTAGAGAGTGTGATAACAGACCTTGGGACACAGGTGGACAGCAGTCTCTCCTTTGATAATCACATCGCCACAGTAGTCAGGAAATCCTTCTACGTGGCACACCTCATAACAAAAGGTTTCTCATCCAGGAAAAATGAGATCATTGTTCCCCTCTACTCGTCACTCATTAGACCCATTATAGAGTACAACACCCCTTTTGGTATGTGCCTCACAAGACATCTACAACAACTAGAAAGAGGATTACTGGCTTCAAACAGATGCCCCAAGCAGACAGTCTCAAAAAACTCCAGCTTTACTCTATCACATATCGCCTACTCAGAGGCAATCTCTGCCTAACATACAAAGCTATGTCAGACCCAGAGCTGTTGGACATGCTCCACTTAAAGAAATCCCAATCCCTCCAAACTACACGCTCTAGGGACCTAAACCTTGTCACCACAATAAACAGAAGATTCCTGTCCCAGAGACTTCCCATACTCTGGAACAAACTACCTATCTATATCAAACAAAGCATTAATAAAAATCTTGATGACTGGATGGGAGATAGGAAATTTATCCCAGGGATCAGATGCATAAGGGGGGACTATTTCTCCAGTAGTTGCCCAAGCAAAATAACTTTTAAATTTGCTATGCAGTACTTCTACAGGTAGACCTATGATGCAGGAAGAATCCACACCATGTCATGAGACAAAGAAGGGTTACTGGCTATCATTGTCACTGGTGGAAAAAAACAGGTGGCCAACATGATGTTAAGACAATCACAGCGAGGTAACCCAGAGGGCTGAGAAAGCACATTCTTCCTGGAATCCAATAGTTGGGATTGGGGGCTCCCTGATATGAGGCTTCAGTACGAGGAACCATATTTGTTAGGAGCCAATAAGGGGCAATGAAGATCACTATGAATTTGCATATGATTGCCTTCTGTAGGAATATGGACATTAAGGGAAGTTGAGGAAATCTGTAAAGTAGTCTAAGTGGCCATAATCCATCTAGAACATCTCTTTGGGACTGCCCCTTTGGGAAGATGTGATATTGTCTGGAAAAGCGAAAAGTTTACAGTAAGGATAGTCCCAGTGACTGAATGTCTGATGTGCCACTGCTGGACTGACAGAACATGAGACAACAGAATAGATCCAATGTGCCTGTTGACAAAACAGATGGTCCTGGGAATGTGCATTGCTATCAAGAATAAATGCAAAGAGAACTCCCATTGCCACATACTCACAGCTTTTTGGCATAAGAAGGTAGGACCAAATTCCTCCATGGTTGTTGATGTAACAAACCATGGTTATGTTGTCAGTTTGGCAATCACCCCAGGATAAGTCCTGTAGTGCATACAAGGCAGAAAGGACTGCTCTCATCTCCAGTACATTGATATGAAGGGTGGCCTCTTGTGTCCATGTACCTTGGACCATCCCCACCTAATAATGACCCCCCTCCAATGAAGAAGACATGTCCATGATTACACTGCCATGGGAAGTGGCATTATAAATGGTCTTCTTGGGAGAAAGGAGAAAGTTGACCATCAATGTAGCTGAACTCTGCAAAGATATGTGATTATGGGGGCAGAAAGTTAATTTGTTGCCTGCTGGCACCATGCTCTGAGTAGCCATTGTGATAGTCTCCTATGGAAACAAAGATGTACCATTAATATGGAAAAAGCCATCAGTATTAGGACTCAAAGGACTAGGACTACTGGTGGAGATGGAAACTGAAGGAAATAGAAGTTATGTTCTTACCATAACGTTCCATGTTAGTTGTCTTCTTCTCGCCTTCTTCTTGCTGGATGGGTTCGGAGCCGACCTCGGCCCGACTGCCACTCTAAAAGCTCGAGAGTTGGTTCCACCGGCTCGAGGCTCCCCTTATATCCCACAATGCTAGGCGAGAGTTACCTCAGATCTCGTTTGTAAGCTAACCCCAGCTTATAATAGTAACAGTATAACTGTAAACAGAGTCCACCTCTAACAACAGGAAGAAAGAAGGGTGACCTACATCCTGAACCAGGAAATATGCCCAACAGCATATGTCTTAAGAAAGAGGTGGTAGAAAGAGAGGTCACAATCACAACTCCTCTAGGTCTGTCCAGGCCAGGGGAAGGAGGGTGGGCAAGAAGAAGGCGAGAAGAAGACAACTAACATGGAACGTTATGGTAAGAACATAACTTCTATATGTTAAGTTGTCTATCTCGCCTTCATTCTTGCTGGATGGGACCGTCCCTAGCACCTTGTCCCGGTGGCCTAACGGAACAGACTCCTGAGAACAGTGGAACCAAAGTTAGCTCTATGCCTAGAAGCTAAATCCAACTTATAATGAGAAATGAAAGTGTGAGGAGTAGCCCAAGTAGCCGCTGCACAAATGGTGTCAATAGGCAGTCTGTCTTGGAAAGCTAAAGAAGTAGCCAAAGCTCTGGTGGAATGAGCCTTAGGTTTATCAGGCAGCTTTTGATGTCTAATCTCATATACAAGGGAAATCAATGATGTTAGCCATCTGGATAATGATACCTTTGAAACTGAAAGTCCCTTTCTGCTCTCCGCATAGGAGACAAACAGCTGATCAGATTTTCTGAACTGTTTAGTTCTATCCAAGTAGTACCTCAATTGACGGTGAACATCCAGGCAGTGTAATTTTTGTTCAGACCTATTGGAGTATTCTGGAAAGACTGGTAGATCAATGGATTGATTCAGATTTGATGTCGATACCACTTTAGGCAAAAAGGACGGGTTAGTTCGTAAGGATACTCTGTCCTTATGAAACAAAAGATAAGGAGGACGACAGCTGAGTGCTTGAAGCTCTGAAACTCTTCTAGCTGATGTAATAGCTACCAGAAAAAGAGTTTTCCATGACAATAATTTTAAAGAACAGGAAGCTGCAGGTTCGAAAGGGAAGAATCAAAGAAGCAAGAACTAAATTTAGGTCCCAAGGAGAAGGAGGATTTCTTATAGGAGGTCTGAGAAGAAAAACTCCTTTCAAAAGGCTTTGCAGAGTTTGTGGGACATTAGGGCAGATTCAGAAATACCCACATGAAAGTTAGAAATAGCTGCCAATTGAACTTTAAGTGTAGAGGAGATGAACCTGCATGGAAGAGTTCAGCTAGAAAATCAAGGACTAGTTGGATGGAAGCGTGAAAGGGTCTATGTCCTTTCCTTGAGCCCAATATGAGAAGCGTTTCCACTTACTCAAATAAATCTTTCGAGTGGAAGATTTATGGGAAGCTATCAATATATCTCTAACAGAGTGAGATAATTGAGGAAGCCTGGCTAAGGTTGGAACTGGAGGAACCAAGCAGTGAGGTTCAGAGAGGGAGGGAGCGATGAAACTGACCCGACTGATGGATCAAAAGATCTGGAACTAGGGTCCAGATTCCAAGGTCGCTCCAAAAGAAAACGATGTAGAAAGGGGAACCACACTTGTCGAGGCCAGTAAGGAGCAATGAGGATCAATGAGGCCTTCTGAGCGATAGCTTTCTGTATTACTTGAGAGATCAGTGGGAAAGGAGGAAATGCATACAGAAGTCCCGGGCCAAACTTGGACTAGAGCTGCCTCTGCTGGGTTGGCCTGGTAAAGGGAATAGAGTGAAATATTCTCTGCACTTGCTGTTTTGGGGAGTAGCAAAAAGATCGCAGCAAGGCTGACCCCACTTGAGAAAAATTTCTCTCACTACAGAGTCTTTCAGAGACCACTCGTGAGGCATGAGTATAGCTCTGCTCAACTTGTCCGCAATATGATTGGACTTCCCGGGGATGTGCGTTGCTATCAGAAACCGCTGAGAAGAAATTGCCCATTGCCACATTCTGAGTGCTTCTCGACACAGGGAGTATGATCTGGTTCCGCCTTGTTTGTTGATGTACCACACTACAGACATATTGTCTGTCTGGATTGCAATTGTTCCCAAGGGAAGAGAGTCTTGAAGGGCTTGCAACGCTAAAAGCACTGCTCTCATCTCCAGAACATTTATGTGCAAGTGGCATTCGTTTGGTTGCCATGTGCCCTGGACTGTCCTGCCCTGATAATGCCCCCACCCGATCAGGAGGCATCCGTTGTCAGAGTAGCAACCGGAGGAGGTGGAACAAAGGGTCTTCCCGACAGGAGCTGGGGGGGAAGACATCCACCACGAGATGCTTTTTGCACGCTTGCATGATCACAATGGTGTGAGACATTGGAAGTTCCTGGTATGACCATTGAGTAAAAAGCATCCACTGAAGGATCCGCATGTGGTATCTGGCTAATGGAAGCAGAGGTATGGCCGCTGCCATAATTCCCAACACCTTTAGAACTAACCTGGCTTTGATTCTGTTGTTGTTGAGAAGGAGTGATACCAATTTGTGAATGTCTGATATTCTCTGATGTGTTAGCCTTGCAGACATGTTTATTGTATCTAGATTTGCGCCTATGTAGGTAATAGTGCGACAAGGCGACAAAACAGACTTTTCGCAATTTATTGAAATACCCAGCTTTTGACAAACGCGAAAAGTGTAATCTCTGGCCATCAGAAGGAGATGCTTGGTGGGAGCTGTGAGGAGCCAGTCGTCCAAATATGGAAACACCTGGAATCCTTGTCGCCTCAGATGAGAAGCTACCACTGCCATGCATTTGCAAACACCCGGGGCAGTGGTGAGACCAAAGGCAGGGCCCTGAACTGAAAATGACTGGTTCCCAGCCTGAAGCGGAGGAATCTTCTGGAGCCGCCTGTTCATCTTTATGTGATAGCACGCATCCCGAAGGTCTATAGAGCACATCCAGTTTCCTTTGCCCAAAAGGGAAGGATGGATTGCAGCGTGACCATCCGAAATCTTGTTTTCTTGACTGATTTGTTCAAGACACTGAGATCCAAAATTGGTCTCCAGTCCCTGTTTTCTTTGGAACTAAAAAGAACCTTGAGTAGATTCGGATCCTTGCTGGTCTGCTGGAACTGGCTGAATTGCTCTTTTGCAAGCAGTTTTGAAATTTCCAAAACTGCTAGATCCCTTTGAGCGGTGGAACATCTGGAAGGATTTTTTGACTGATTTGGAAAGCGAAGAAAGGGGATAGAATAGCCTTGGAAATGATGGACTGTACCCATTTGTCTTGAGTCAGGGATAGCCAGGCTTCTGGGTACAGTGACACCTTCCCCGACTGCCTCCGAAGATGGGCAGTCGGGCAACACCTCAGGGATGCTGAAAGGGCTTGTCAGGAAGGCTTCCCGATTGCCCTGGTTCTGGACCCCTGCCCCTAGGGCGACGTCTTCACCATTGTTATTCCCGCCTCTGCCTCTGGCGGAAAACGACTTCCAGCGTCAGGCTAAGTCCCTTGAGATTGTTTACGGAACCACATCTTTCCACCTTTCTGGCCTTTTGGGGTAAGGCCTGGAAGGAGTAGAAAAACGGACTCCGGCAGAAAGGGTCTTGCCATCAGTCTCGCACTTGTCAAGGTTTCTTTCACTTGAGGACCAAAAGAGGATGATCCATCAAACGGGAGTTAGTAGAAAGACGTCTTGAAGGGGTTCGCAAAATTGCATAGCCGCATCCAGGCATGCCTACGTAAGGCCACACCTGTCCCTGCAGTTTCTGCTCGCCTCCATCAGCCTCAGAAGAAAGAAGGCGCATGGAGGAGTTGGTTATGAATTAGGCAGCTAGCCATGTTCATCTTATCTTGGAAACCCGCAGCTGTAGGGTCCTTTAACATTTCATTCGCCTTGATCAAGTCCCTTTGAAGACGAGTAAATGGCACAAGTAGTTCAGCGTAACGCATGGTAAATGTCGCTGACGAGAACATCCGCCTTCCTGCACCTATCCATGGACCTAGATTCCTTGTTAGGTGGATGGACAGGTACTGAAGGATCAGCTAGCTCCTTCTTAGTGGCAGCAGCTACCACCATAGCATCCACAGAAACCCCTTTTGTTAAAAATTGTTTGTCTGCTGGAGCTGTTATGAACTTAGAGGGTCTCCTGGGAGTGGGGTCCACTGAATCAGGAGCTGTCCATGCCTTCTTAGCAACCACCTGCATGAGGGGGTCGAAGGGGGGACACCCAGGAGGTGGAAGGACGAGCCAAACGCCTCAAGATACACAGATTCGCCTCAAGGGTTGAGGGCTGGCCAATTTCCTCTGCTTCAGGATCTCCAGAATGTCTGCAAATGAGACATCTTCAGAAGGGGGAACGGGGGGAACCCTCAGAATCATCCAAATCTGTGTCTGACGTGGTGGACCCAGGTGAGTCAATGTGTTTCCTCTTACACTTCCTCTGCCGAGGGGGCTCTTCTGCCAAATCAGGAGAAGCCTCGGAAGAGGATGAAATCCCCACAGGGGGCTCCTGAGGAGCTGGCCTCTGCGGTCCGGGATGAGGGAGTGAGTCAACTTAGCCTGAGGCACCATAGAGGAAGGGGCGGACGGAGCCGACTGAGGAGTAGAGCCAGGCTCTAACACACACACCGCATGACCTCGAACGCACCCCTGTCAGGCAAAGCCAGAGGTCCCCGCCTCCGAGAAGCTAAGAACCCCTCGGCACCGACAGTAGCTGGGCATGGGGCCGAATGAGGCTCAGAAGACCATTTGAGGGGCAAAGGGGCGATGAAGATCACTATGGATTTGCATATGATTGCCTTTGGGAATATGGACATTAGGGAAGTTGAGGAAAGTGAAAAATTAAGTGGCCATAATCCAACTAGAACATCTCTTCGGACTGCCCTTGGGAGTAAGGGAAAGGAAAAGTTAGAAGGAAGCCAGTGACTAAGTCGTTGCCCCCGGGGGCGGAAAAAAATCTCACTAATAACTGCATTGTCATCCCTTTTGGAAAAACTCTCTACCCATGAACTACCACATAGGCAGTAATCTACTTAACACCTAGAGAGTGTGATAAGAGACCTTGGGACACAGGTGGACAGTAGTCTCTCCTTTGATAATCACATCGCCAAAGTAGTCAGGAAATCCTTCTACGTGGCACACCTCATAACAAAAGGTTTCTCATCCAGGAAAAAAGAGGTCATTGTTCCCCTCTACTCATCACTCATTAGACCCATTATAGAGTACAACGCCCCTTTAGGTATGTGCCTCACAAGACATCTACAACAACTAGAAAGGATTACCGGCTTTAAACAGATGCCCCAAGCAGACCATCTCAAAAAACTCCAGCTTTACTCCGTCACATATCGCCTACTCAGAGGCAATCTCTGCCTAACATACAAAGCTATGTCAAACCCAGAGCTGTTGGACATGCTCCACTTAAAGAAATCCCAATCCCTCCAAGCTACACACTCTAGGGACCTAAACCTTGTCACCACAATAAACAGATTCCTGTCCCAGAGACTTCCCATACTCTGGAACAAACTACCTATCTATATCAAACAAAGCTTTAAGAAAAATCTTGATGACTGGATGGGAAGATAGAAAATTTACCACAGGGATCAGATGCATAAGGGGGGGACTATTTCTCCAGTAGTTGCCCAAGCAACATAACTTTTAAATTTGCTATGCAGTACTCTACAGGTAGATTTTTTATGATGCAGGAAGAATCCACACCATGTCATGAGACAAAGAAGGGTTTCTGGCTATCATTGTCACTGGTGGAAAAAAAACAGGTGGCCAACATGATGTTAAGACAATCACAGTGAGGTAACCCAGAGGGTTGAGAAAGCACATTCTTCCTGGAATCCAATAGTTGGGATTGGGGGCTCCCTTATATGAGGCTTCAGTAGGAGGAACCATATTTGCTAGGGGCCAATAAGGGGCAATGAAGATCACTATGGATTTGCATATGATTGCCGTTTGTAGGAATATGGACATTAGGGGAAGTTGAGGAAATGTGAAAAGTAGTCTAAGTGGCCATAATCCAACTAGAACATCTCTTCGGGACTGCCCCTTTGGGAAGATGTGATATTGTCTGGAAAAGCGAAAAGTTCACAGTAAGGATAGTCCCAGTGACTAAATGTCTGATGTGCCACTGCTGGATTGAGAGAACATGAGACAACAGAATAGATCCAATGTGCCTGTTGACAAAACAGATCGTCCTGGGAATGTGCATTGCTATCAAGAATAAATGCAAAGAGATCTCCCATTGCCACATACTCACAGCTTTTTGGCATAAGGAGGTAGGACCAAATTCCTCCATGGTTGTTGATGTAACAAACCACAGTTATGTAGTCAGTTTGGCAATCACCCCAGGACAAGTCCTGTAGTTCATACAAGGCAGAAATGACTGCTCTCATCTCCAGTACATTGATATAAAGGGTGGCCTCTTGTGTACATGTACCTTGGACCATCCCCACCAAATAATGACCCTCTCCAATGAAGAGGACATGTTCATGATTACACTGCCATGGGAAGTGGCATTATAAATGGTCTTCCTGTGAGAAAAGAGAAAGTTGACCATCAATGTAGCTGAACTCTGCAAAGATATGTGATAATGGGGGCAGAAAGTTAATCTGTTGTCTGCTGGCACCATGCTCTGAGTAGCCATTGTGATATTCTCCTATGGAAACAAACAAGATGTACCATTAATATGGAATAAGCCATCAGTATTAGGACTCAAAGGACTAGGACTACTGGTGGAGATGGAAACTGAAGGAAGAATACTTCAAGGTGTGAGCCCTTTCTGAAGAGAAAAACAATGCCTGTATTTGTCAAACAAGTCACCATATATCAGACGCTGGTACCTAATGGCACATACTCCACAGTAGCAGATAGATCAATAAGATAGTCAATATGAAAATATTCCAAATACGCTGCTTATCGTCGTATAAAAATTCTTTTATTCACAGATCGACACAAGTAGCTTTCACCTATGAACTTCTTCAGACTTATACACAGCATAAAGCACCTTCTAAGTTTAAATATCCCACCTCAAACAATGATTGGTTAGAATTCAACATTTATAATATGAATTTAAAGCGCTAACACTCCAGAATTAGATCACATATAGATAGCTGTAATACTATTATACATAAAAAATGTATGAAAGATGTATAAAAAATGCAGCTATAATACTATACATATAAGAACTATGCTTAAAAAACAACAAATAAACATATTGGGTGAACATATAAAACCGTTGTATGTATGTATATCTGTCATTCCATGTTTTTTTAAAAATGTTATAACAACATTACACATCATTGAAGTTGAAAATAAAATCTACAAGCAGTCCAAATATCGCTAGCAGCTGTTTATAATAATAACTATTTATTTAAATAACTTAAAAACACACAAACCATTAATCTGAATGTTATTGCTTGGGTTTAAAAAGTCTCCTACTTTTTAAAAAAGGCTTAATTTGGACTTTATCATTCAACCCTGGTAATTCATCCGCCCTCCACCTAATAATCCATCTTAGTTCACATTCAAGGGTCTGATTTATCAGATCACCACCTCTGGCATTACTTTCTAATTTTTGTAAAACGCTAAACTTAGTGTGGTTAAGACCCGATTCCTTATGGTGTTTAGCCAGGGCATTAAACTCTGAGCCTACCCTAATGTGATAAACATGTTCCCTAATGCGTTCCTTTAAAGACCGGTTGGTCTTCCCAACATAGAACGCTGGACATGTTTCACATCTGGCCAGATATATAAAACATTCTTACTGTCACAACTAGTAAGAGTATTAAAATGAAATGAAGGTCATCATCCTGGAGACTGATGGAGCACATTCAGTCATTTGTCTAAGAACAAGGCAAAACTTGAGCACTATGACCATTCTGATGGGGATCTTCACATACTGGAGTTCACTTGGGTCCAAGATTGGCCTGAGGTCCTTTTCTTTGGGACCAAAAAGAATCTGAAATAGAAACATAAGCCAGTTTGATTCAGTCGGACCTCTTAGATGGCTCTTTTGTCTAGGAGAGAATTTTTCTGGCCATTTTTTTCCTGATGGTGTGGCATGTCTGGGAGTGGCCAGTGTGATAGGTAAGGAGGATGGGAAAAGGGAACTGTATAGCCTGTAGATGTTATCTAGATAAATTACCCGACTGCCTCTAGACGGGAGCAATTTGATGGCCCTTCAGGGACAGTTAGGATGCGTCAGGAAGGATCCACAATATCCCTGATTTTCTGATCCCTTGACCTCTGAATTTGCACCCAATGAAGCCACCTGTACTACAGTCACCTCTACCAGAAGTTGGTGCAAAGGTCTGACACCAGGACTTTTTAAGTCAAAGAGTTGGACTCCTTTTGTTTCCTGTTGTAAGATTGCATGGTCTCAGATTTAATTAGCAGACAGCGTCTTCCTATCCAGCAAATATTTTATCTTCTCTAACATATGAAAGAAAAAGATCTATCATACAGGACATTTGTAAAGGATGCTTTAAAGGTATCCATGGAGTTGCAAAGGTGAAGCCAGGTGTGGCATCTCATTATACCTGCACCTGTCACTCTTGCTGCTCCATTGGCTGCATTATGTATAAGCTACATGAAGCAGATATTGAATATGGTGCCCAAGATGGTATCTAGCTGCTCCCCAGAGTTTGGGGTGGGTGATCTTTTCACATAAGCTACCACTTGTTTGGCTAATTCAATCTGAAAACTATTCAAGCAGGGTGGCTTAATTCAAGGCCCTGATAGCAAAACTATCTAAAGTATACACCTGCTTTCCCATCATGTTCATCACCACTGACTTATTGTTAGGTAGATGGACAGATGCATCCTTTGTCAGCTCTTTTAGCTACAGCTACCACAGTAGAATCTATGAAGGGACACTTGGACCACAACTTTGCACCCTCCAGGGAGTACATTGTGTATGGATTTCTTGGAAAACTTTCAGAGGCATGAAGCTCCCACCGTAATTTCCTGGCAGCAAGGTCAAGTGAGGCTGTCCACCAGAGATACAACCCAAGTAGCATGGGTGATAAGTTATAAGCCTCAAAGAGGATGTCCTCATCCTGTGTGTGTGGGTCTGTAGGACAGGATACTCCCTGTCATATCAAGGATCTCACTGAAACGCATCTTCCAGAGGGGTTTGGGAGAGCCCTTTTGATTATCCAAGTCTGCGTCTGAAGTGATGTGCTCCATGGGGAGTTGGTGTGCTTCCTTCTACATGTTTTTTTCATTGAACCTTGGGTAGGAGCAAGCACAAGCCCTTAAATGGTAGGCCCTGCAACCGGACAGACTGAGGCCAATTCTTTGGCCCTGATACTGAGTAGAATGAAGGGGCAGGGGCAGAGAAGGATGTGTCCTTGGGTAGAGCCAACACTGAATAAACCTGTGTCAGTTCTGAAGATAAGCTATAATTGTCTCCATATCTTCAAGTGCCAACACTATGTCCATTAGACAAGAGGATTCCCCATAAAGTACTGGAGCTACTCCTGATGAGAAAGTAGTAGGTGGCACCAATGAGGTATCCCCAAAGCAGCAGGCACCAAGAAGGCATTGGTGCTGCACCCTGAAAGGCTGATGACCAACAACAAGAAGGAAGCCATACAGGATGCATCCAAGGACTATGCTGAAGTAGTTACTTGGAGACATCAATCCCAAAACCCATTCTACTCCCAAAGGTTTTGGAGTAGAGTTAATCAGATTTGAAGCACTTTGAACGTCAGGTGAAGGGCCAGTTGGTTCCAAAGACACATGATCTGAGTGAGATGCAAGCTCCAAAACTACTGAATCCAAAATCCAAAAAAAGCATCAAATATTGGTATGATGAACCAGCCCATTCCACTCTCAAAACAGAGGGTGAAGGAAAATGCATCTGTTTTGATCTCCACATTGAGGAAAGCCCTAATCATGCAGTTCCAATCTAGTTCTGAAGCACTGTTGAGCAATCGAATGGAAGAATGTGGAGGTAGCCAAGAGGGGAATCAAGAAAGTTTCTTCTCAGAGTAAATGCCCCTGGCAAAACATCTAGGCCTGTCTAGGATGGTGTTTGGCTCCAAAGCCATTGGGACTGATGTGGGAGTCTGACTGAAGTGAAAGAAGTGGACTGTTCCATTCTTGGAAGCTTAGGAGCCACAGTATCAAGAATATCCACATTCTTTTGAGTAGATATTCTTACCTTTAGTCTTTGGCTTTTCTTTTTTGTTTTCTCTCTCTTGATAAGTTCATTTAATCTGCCTAATTCTCATTAACCAAAGCTCTTGCACACAGAACAATCAGATAACAGGTGGTCCAACCCAGAAAAAGTACAGTTTTGTACCTACCATAAATGTAGATGTTCGAAGATCCACATTGCTGCAGTCCTTACATATGGGTAGTCCGCTGTCCTCGGTCGGCCTGAATACCAAAGTATAAGGCTGACGTCGGTCAAGGCGCTTAGAACTGACATCAGAACGTCAGGGTACAAAAGCGCATGACCGACGTCATATCCTCAGTCTTTTCTTGCCCCAGATGTCAGAAGGCCCTAAAAGAAAGGCCAAAACCAAAAGACAGCAAAACCAACCAAACCACCCTGCACTAATCCTATTTACAATATTTACAATATTCACAACCCAAACCACACCGCCTCTAACTACAGAGGGGAAGGAGGGAGGGTAAATTGGACTGCAGCAATGTGGATCTTCGAACATCTACATTTATGGTAGGTACAAAACTGTACTATGTTCTTCATCTCACATTGCTGCAGTCCTTACATATGGGTAGAATCCCAAAGCAGAGGTAAGGGAGGATGGCAAAACTATAAAGCATTAGGAGCCGCCAAAATGCCCTGTAAAATTGCAGTGGCAAAACCAGCCCTAGATTTAGAGTAAAGTGGAAGGTGGTAATGCTTAGAGAAAGTATGCACTGAACTCCAAGTAGCTGCCTCCAAAATATCTTTAGTTGCCACCCCCCTTAAAAAAGCTGTAGAAGTGGCAGTAGCCCTAGTGGAATGAGGCCTAATCCCAGCTGGAATCTCCTTACCATGATGGGAATAACAGAAAGCAATACAAAACCCAATCCACTTAGAAATAGTTTGTTTCGAAACAGGCTTGCCCTGAGAACCCAAAGCAAATGAAACAAATAACTGCTGAGACTGCCTGAACCCTTTAGTTCTGCTCAAATAATATCGCAACTGCCTGTGTATATCCAAAGTGTGCAAAATCTTTTCCCCTTTATTTTAGGGGTTTGCATAAAAAGTAGGCAAATGAATAGTTTGGTTTAAAGCCACACTAGAAACCACTTTAGGCATAAAGGAAGGATTAGTGCGCTAAAGATACCCTATCCTTATGGAAAATTAAGAAAGGCTCAACCGCCATAAGGGCCTGTAATTCAGAAACCCTTCTACAGAGGTAATGGCCAACAAAAGCAGTCTTCCATGATAAATATTTCAACTCGGCAGTAGCTGCAGGCTCAAAAGGTTGTAGAGTGAGTTTCTCCAACACAAAATTGAGTTCCCAAGCAGGAGTAGGAGCTCGTGGGGGTCTTATATTCTTTGCCCCTCTAAGGAATTGCTTAAACAAAGGATGAGAAAACAATGGTGGGTCACAGTCATAGTGAGCAGAAATTGCTGCAGCATGAACCTTAATAGAGGAGAAGGACAAACCTTTGTCCAGTAACTCAGTAAGATATTGAAGAGCCACACTTAAATTAGGCTTAGAAACATCAAATTCCTTTGCTGTACTCCAAAATAAAACCTCCTCCATTTATCTGCGTACACTTTCCTTGTACTAGGCCTTCTGGCCTCCAAAATAACATTCAAAACTTGCTGTGGAAGCTGAGACCCTCCAGGGCTTAAAACAGAATATGCCAAGCTGTTAGATGTAGAGTGAAGTTTGACATTGAGTAAATGACTGTTCTCCTGAGACAGCAGGTGTGGAATCAAGGCAAAGGCCATGGAGGCTCCCGTACCAGACTTCTCAGTAATGGGTACCAGTGCTGTCGAGGCCAATCTGGAGCTATTAAAATCATCTTTGGCTTGTCCTGTCTGACCTTCAGGAGTACCTTTGGGAGGAGAGGCAGAGGTGGAAAGGCATACACATGAAGATTGCTCCAATTGAATGAGAGAGCATCCACTTTCCAAGCTGTGGGATGAAACCTTTTTGTGCAAAACTTTGGCAGCTGGTAGTTTAGTGGAGAAGCGAACAGATCTATGTCTGGAGTTCCTCATAACACTGTCAATTTCTGAAATACATGAGGATCCAATTTCCACTCGTGGGGATCCATAATTTGTCTGCTCAACACATCTGCTAATGAGTTCTGTGCTCCCGGCAGAAACCTTGCCTGAAGATTTTGCTGTAAACTGAGAGCAGTCTCCCACAAAATCATTGCTTGTCTGCATAGAGGATAAGAATGCGTTCCCCCTTGCTTGTTGATGTACCACATGACAGTTGTGTTGTCTGTTAGAACCAACACCTGCCCTGGAAGAAGTAAATCCTTGAAAGCTATTAATGCAAATTGGACTGCTAACATCTCCTTCAAGTTGATATGCAGATGTTGAAGTCTGGCAGGCCACGTGTCTTGTACCCACTTTCCATTTAGATGAGCTCCCCAAGCTTTGTCTGAGGCATCTGTCGTTAGAATCTGACTCGCCTCTGGCCGGGTCACAGAGAGTCCCTTGTTTAGGTGACATTCCTGAGCCCACCACAAAAATTCCTTTTGAATGCAAGGTATTATCGGAATGACAGCGTCCACATCTTGGCAGTGCTGTGTCCATACATTTTTGAGATACCATTGTAGCTTCCTCATATGCAGTTTGGCATTGGGAAGTACCAGAATACAAGATGCCATGAACCCCAAGGCTTGAAGGACTGTCCTTGCAGTCAGCCTGGACTGATGAGACAATTGATGGAAGTAAAGAGAAAGATTCTTTTGTTTGTCCGGGGTCAAAAAGGCCATCTGGGATGCTGTATTCAGTCTCACACCCAGAAAGCACATGTCCTGAGAGGGTACTAGACTGGACTTTATTTCGCTCACAGAATACCCCAGGCATCTTAGCACTGCTATCACATACTGTAAATGATGAAGAAGTTCGTCCTTTCCTTGGGCCAGAATCAGGCAATCGTCCAAATAAGGATAGATCTGTATTCCTCTTAGCCTGAAGAAAGCTATCACTGGAGCCAGAACCTTTGAACACTCTGGGCAGTAGATAAGCCAAAGGGCAATGCAGAGAACTGATAATGAGAAGTCCCAGCCAGCAGATACTTTCTGCAACTGAGCCTGATAGGAACATGAAGGTAAGCCTCCTTGAGATCCAGAGTCACCATCCAGTGATCTTTGCCCAGCAGAGGTAAAAGCTGTTGTAACGTCAACATTTTGAACTTGGGAATGTCCAGATATGTGTTGAGGATAGATAAATCCAAGATTGGTCTCCACGTGTTCCCTTTCTTTGGTACTAGGAACAGGCGAGAATAAAATCCTAGGCCCACTTCTGGCAGAGGGACCGGTTGTATGGCCCTTATTTGAAGTAGCAGAGAAATTTGTTTGTGAGCCTCTAGTCTTTGCTGAGGAGGAACGTCCGGCATGCCTTTGAAAGGAGGCAGGGTATGGAAATAAAACTTGTAACCTCGGTGTATGATATCCAATACCCATTTGTCTTGGGTAATCAAATTCCAATTTTCCTTGAAGAGTGCCAACCTTCCTTCGAAAGGAGCTGCCAGGCAAGAAGGATCTGGCAGCTGAAAAGGTAGGTCATTGGGCCTGTTTACGAAAGGACTGGCCCCTGCCCTCACCCGAAGATTGTGCAGGTGAACTCCCTGTTCTAGGTCTGAAAGAACTCTGAGCTCTGTCCCTACCACGTCTAGATCTACCCTAGACTGAGAATCATAAAAGGATCGTCCACCCCTTAGCAGGCCAATTCCTACTAAACTTTGGAGGCTGCACTTGCAAAAATCTTTAACAGCCTGCATGGACTTAGCCTTGTCTTCCATTTTCTTCAAGACTGACTCCACAGGTGAACCAAACAACACATCAGACTGTAAAGGAGCATCCAAAATCCTTGTCTTAACATGGTCAGATAAATTCTGATCCCTCAGCCATGCATGCCTGCGAAGAACTGAACCAGTGGCAGCCACTCTAGACGAGGCCTGTACAGCATCAAAACCACATTGTAAAGAATGCTTACCCACCTGCTCTGAAACATGCACCAAATCTTGTAATTCTTTACACTCAATGCCTTCCGCCAGAGCATCCACCTTAGACTTCAATTGAGAAAGAAGATAGTTTTGATATTTCACCATATGAAACTGGCAATTCAAAGCCCTCATAGCTAGGGTAGAAGATGTATAGACTTTCTTTCCCCATCTATCCAAAGCTCTGGCCTCTTTATCTGGAGGAACCGGATTTTTTACAACAGAGGCCTCGACACCCTTAGGTCCCTGACTAACAGTTTCTGGGTCCGCCCTAGGACTATTATAAAGATATTTATGAGCCTCAGGCACCCTGTAATACCTATCCGGTTTAACAGGAGCAGGAGGCAGAGAATCAGGATTAAGTGAAGCCTCTGCAAACACATCTTCCACAACATCCAGAACAGGAGGTATAGCCAAGGGCCTATGCTGGGGATAAAGCAAAAATTCCCTAAGCCTTTTCCTGGAATCAGAGAAGTCCTGACCTTCCCACTTAAAATGTTCCCTCATGGAATGAAGAGTCTCTGAAAAGAAAAATCCTCTGGAGGAGAAGCAGAAGGAGTCGAATCATCTGCATCAGAATCAGAATAAGGAGAGTACTCCTGCAAGTCTTCAGCCAAGACTCAGAAACATCCGAAGCCTGCTCAAAACTCCCCAACTCTGGCTCCACCCTAGGCCTTTTATCAGGAGGGGGCAAAGAACCTCTAATCAGAGTAATCAAATCTTCTGCCATTTTAAGCATGTGCTTCTTGGGCACAGACCCTGCTGCACTAGGAGAGACCCCAACAGAAGCTAAACCTGGCCTGCCTCTGGGAGAAGCCTTGGAAACAGAAGGAGAGGGCCTAACCACCCTAGGAAGGGAGGGGAGTACAGTAACCTGGGAAGCCCCTTCAGCCTGACCTGCCTCCTGAGAGGCCACATCCTGCAATATCAAAGTCTCCCCCTGGGACTCAAGAGAAGCCTCCGTCAGAACCACCGGTTCCACTGACGCCTCTAAAGAACCGACGTCCGGAACGGACGACTCTTCTTGCCTGGGTTTAACTGCTTTGTCTTTGCGCTTCTTGAAGCGGGCGCGGAGAATCCGGCGGCATATTATAATTGCACCGCTTCAAGACCAGCCTAGCACAATCTAACCTTCGCTTAATAGTGCGCTTATTGAATCTAGCACAAAAGCGACACCCAACAACGTCGTGCTCAGGCCCCAAACAAGGAATACACAAAGAATGATAATCCCTATGCGGTATCTGTTTCCCACAAGAAATACAGTTATTCACTTTTTCTGACATCGGTAAAACACTGAGGCAAGAAAAAACAAAATATTCCCCAACGGGGTACTTAGCCAACTTTGATTGGTCTGAAACTCGAACTCGAAAAATTTCAGAACGCCGAACGGCACTTGCAACGCTGCTTCTGCATCGGACCATGCGGCAAAAAAGACTGAGGATATGACGTCGGTCATGCGCTTTTGTACCCTGACGTTCTGATGTCAGTTCTAAGCGCCTTGACCGACGTCAGCCTTATACTTTGGTATTCGGGCCGACCGAGGACAGCGGACTACCCATATGTAAGGACTGCAGCAATGTGAGATGAAGAACATCTCTTGTGCATCCTGAGGGGAAATTATGGCCACACCGAGAACAAACATTTATCATCTCTCTCCATAGCCTGGAATGGAAACATACATGCACAAAATAGGGAAAATGCAGTATATTCTAACAGTAAAGTTCATTTTAAACAGGCAGCAAAAGGAATGCCCACAGAGCAAAAACCTATTTGTCGAGGGAAGAAATAGCTAAAAATCTACAAGGAGCTCAGATGGAATAAGATCAATTTCTCTCACTTCATATCCATCTATCCATATATATCTCAATATATTTAAGTATACTTTTATGCAATGTAAATCAAATAGTATGACAATAAGATGGCGCACTTAGCTGCTGGTGAGAAAGCCCATCTGATGAGGTGGAAAATGAAATATAAAGCAGCTTCATCCACACCTGCATTATGGGTGAGAAAAAAAAATGGAATTAGAGGCTGGAGCACTAGTTTTGCTGGCTCAGATCTGACAAGCAGCAGAAAGAGCCGTTAATCAGATCAGACTGACAGGATGAATAGGATATTATCCTTCTTGCCTAGGAATACTGAGTGATGGCCATCCATGCAGGAAAGTAGAGGGATAGATTACACCAGCTCCATCTAGAGGAAATCAGTCAGGCAACCCCTTCAGGAATGGACAGGATGGCAGAGAGAGTCCTGCAATATCCTTGGTTTTACAGACCCTCTCAACATTTGTCATACATTTTTGATAGCCGAGTTAAAGTTTATTTATTGTTTATTTCCAAAAGACCTTTGCAAACTGAATGTAAAACATACAAAAACTAAAAATACAAAAGCACACAATGTTATATTAAACAGGTAACCAAGGTATTTTCAAATAAAACGCTATGTCTGAGTGTGTCAAGCAGGTGACTGCCTAGCCCTTAATAACAAGTAAAAAATCTATCACCATCAACCTAAACTTTACTGGGAATTTTGTCAACACAGTCACTGAAAAGCAAACTCTGCTGTGCTTTGTTAAGTGCAACAAAGATATCCAAGGTAGTGGGCATTCTATAGCATATAGCCAAAGCCAGATGGCAAGCAATGTAACGGTGCTAAAATCTGTGTGTGTGGGCATGTGGACGTGTGCACAAGAGGCCTCAACAGTAGCACAGATTTGTGTCTTTCAGGTGTGAACCTACTTACACAGCAGAAAAAAAAAAGATTGTGCATCTTGCTTGTGTATACCTTACTTAAGGTGTGGCACCAATATGCTAGTTACTTTTTGCCATATCAAAGTAAATCATTTATGAATGCCCATTTTCTGGCACTGTATGTCAAAAAGTCAGTGCATATGGTGATTGCTTCTTTGCTGCCTACAAACTGGCAGTATGTACCCTTTTCAGCATCTCTCATCTGGGGCACTGGCACTGTGGAAAGACATTGGGCATACAAGTATCATGTCAACACGATTACTACTGTAATGCAGCTAGGAGGAGTCCTCCCTGGAGGAAGCCTTAAAAAAGGCTCTTCAGAGCAGGAACCGCAGTACAGCTTTGAAAAAGGCTCCTAAGGGGTGGCCTCGGGGAGGGCTGTAGATAATCAAACCGTAGCAGACTTGAGAAAGGCTGTGGATAAATCCAACCATAGTAGCCTTGAGAAAGGCTGTGTGACTTTTTGTATAGCCTTCAATAAGGCTCCCAGCTGCCCCCATCAAGTACACTTTGATGGCAATAAATGACCTGTTTTGCTGAGGATCGAGTCTGTCTTTTGTTTTACATGTTCCTGTTGTACTGGTTTGCCTTTTGCTGCTTTTAGCTTCTCACTACTTTGTTCTCTACAGATGAGCCTACCACCGACAGGAGCCTGGGCACACATTTTTCCCCAAATGCTCTCACTGAGATTTTGCCCTGACCGCTGGCTACTACCCCCACCACCCCCAGACACTGGACTGAGCCACCGGGAAGGCAGACCTCCCCAGGGAAGCCTAGGCCTGACCACACGGAGGCACACCACCATCTGCAGCCTTTTTAAAGGCTTTATAGGTTGAGTCAGACATACAGGAACCATCACCACAGCCTTTTTAAAGGCTCTACTAGGCCATTGTTAAGGCTCACCACAGCCTTTTTGAAGGCTACCGGACTCCCCAGCAGAGAGAACACCAAGTGGGAGCCTTATTGAAGGCTATACAAATGGTCACACAGCCTTTCTCAAGGCTACTATGGTTGGATTATCTACAGCCCTCCCCGAGGCCACTACAGGGGGCACCCCTTAGGAGCCTTTTTTCAAGGCTGTACTGCTGTTCCTGCTATGTAGAGCCTTTTTCAAGGCTTCCTCCAGGGTGGACTCCTCTTAGCTGCATTACAGGGGTAATGATGTTGGTATTTTTCCTCCTCTCACCAGAAGCTCTTTACCCCACTCCCCACAGTCTACCTTACTTGGCTTTGCATACAAGTATCATGAGAAGGGTTCCTGCTTCTCCTTAATATATGGACTTGATATCATTAGAAACTGGTAGCTCAGATACTAATCAATAGGAATTTGTGGCACATGCAGATTCCATTCCACACTGCTCACTGAAAAACTATTGAAAAGTTATTTCTCCTATTTCCACACAGCCCAGTGTAGCACCTAAATGGAGAGAATCACATCTCAGATACACTGTTCTCTGGAAGCAATAACTGATTTTGATACTACAAGGTCTAATAATGTTAGGGGTGAACTTTATAACTGAAGAGCTGCTGGTCTGGCAAGTAAGGAAACAATGTTATAGCCTTTGTGTCTGCAACCACATAGGAGTCTGAATGTAGAGCTGATAAATCAGCAAGAAAAGGAGAGTAGTATTGCTGGAACTGAATTCATCCTCAAGTCTTAAGGAGTGCCTTCACAAGGTCAACCGTGTTATTCACATAATCTCACAAGAGGACACATATATATATATATATATATATATATATATATATATATATATATATATATATATATATATAGACTTTTATATAGCATATATCATGGACTGAAGTAGGTTAAAAAATAAAAAAGATAGCTGGGTGCACAAGACCTAGAATAAAAAAGTGCCCAATCCTGGTAGCGATGCTGGTGTCAGGACTTAAAAATGACAGTGTAGAATCCTCAAGACACAGAAGCATTCCTACAATGGGGGCTAGGCCAAGCTCAGGGGGAGGATGGCCAACCTGTTGTAGAAGGAAGTAGTAGTCTACAAAAATCACAAACTGATAGGATAAAAAAGAACCATAAAAGATTACAGAGTGGACTGCTGAGGATAAGAAATATATAGTTACTATTATGCAAGAAGTCTAGAATTTTCAGACAGAAGATATACAAGAAGACTGAGAGAAATTAGAGGAAAGAAAAATACATGCACAAGAAAAACTGTCAGAAGCTTCAAATAAAAATTTGTGTTCATTAATACAACAGATTTATGAAAAAACACTGTATAGACAAGAAATCTTGTGCTGTTTGGAAAAAGAAGTGACTGAGGAAGTGAGGAAATTTTTAAAAGGTATAAAAAGAAATATGGATATGGGAAAGATATCTGATATAGTGCAGCATTTATTCAAGGGAGAAAGCCAAATCAAATGATACAAAAAAGCAGCCCCAAACTTTTTAAAAGAAATACAGACAAAGGCATCCAGATATGTAAAATTCACAATACAGAAAATAAGATCACAAAGAGGGAAGATAAAACAGAAGATTAGTAAAATAGAAGTTAAAAAATAGAAGCTGAAGTTATGGAATATCTATGAAGTATTTAGTGTAGAAAGTCTAACACAGATTATATTACAGCATAATGGAACAATGAGTCCCCCAAGTAAGGCAAAACGGAGGGAGCAGGAGACATCTGAAGAAAAAATATTGACATGGATAAGAAAAAGATTTAATATGGTGCAATATTTATGCAAAGGAGAAAGCAAAACTAACCAATACAAAAACAGCAGCACCAAAGATATTTGAAAAGAAATATAAGTAAAGGTATTCAGATACGGAAACATTTTACAATACAAAAAACATCAGGAAACAGAGGAAAAGTAGGAGAAAGAATTAGAGTTTAAAGAAACAGAAACTTTTAGTTATGTACTCACCATAACTTCAGATGTTTGGGATCCATCTCGCCTACATTCTGAACTGATGGGTTCGGAGCCGATCCCTCGGCACGCTTATGCTATAGAGCGAGGCCTCTAATTGGCTGAGCTATCTTTAACCCAGGATGCACCACCACTAATCCCCCAGATCTTGTTTGTCCGCATTCATGCGCACATGCACAACTTGGTTATATAACATTGTTAGATGTTTCAAGATGAAACAACAGGATTCGGACCTTCTGATATCCTCTGATCTCCAAGGAAGGGGGAAGGAGGGTGGGTTATTAGGAATGTAGGCGAGATGGATCCCAAACATCTGAAGTTATGGTGAGTACATAACTAAAAGATGTCATGTGATCCTATCTCGCCTACATTCTGAACTGATGGGACAGCGTCCCCAAATCCCGGGTGGCTCATTGGAAAACACTCCTGAGCACTGTGGAACCAAATGAAGCTCGTCCTCTAGATGCCACATCTAATTTGTAGTGGGAAATGAAGGTGTGTGGGAAGACCATGTAGCCGCAGCACAAATGTCACTAATAGCAAGCTTAGAATGAAATGCTACCGAAGTAGCCATAGCCCTTGTAGAATGAGCCTTGACAGAGGTGGTAAGCTCTTGGTTAGAATAAATATAAGCTTGAGTAATACAGTCCCTGATCCATTTGGCAATAGTGACCTTTGTGACAGCGTTGCCCAATTTGTTATCTGCAAAGGATACAAACAACTGATCTGTTTTCCTTGTTTGTTTGGTCCTATCTAAATAAAAACGTAACTGTCTGTGGACATCTAGTGTGTGGAATATAAACTCCGCTTTGTTAGAGTATTTTGGGAAAAAAACTGGAAGCTCTAACGATTGTTGTAAGCATAAAGTAGAACAAACTTTAGGAACAAAGGAAGGATTTTGTCTGAGGGATACTCTGTCTTTATGAAAAACCAAGTACGGGGGTTTCACTGACAAAGCTTGAAGCTCTGAAACTCTTCTGGCAGAAGTAATCGCCACCAGAAAGGCTGTCTTCCATGATAGAAACTTTAGATCACAGGTAGCTGCCGGTTCAAAGGGGAAAGAAGTCAAGGCATGTAACACTATATCGAGATCCCATGGAGGTGCAGGATGAGAAATCGGAGGTCTTAATAGAGCAGCACCTTTCAAGAAGGTCTTACACAATCTGTTGCTCATTAAAGGTGGGTCTATGGATTCGTGAAAATTAGAAATTGCTGCCAATTGTACTTTGATGGTAGAAACTGAAGAGCCTTGATTGAAAAGAGAGGCCAGAAATTTTAGTACTTCTGCCACGGGAATAGAAATGGGGTCCAGGCCCCAGAGTTGAGCCCAAATAGCAAACCTTTTCCATTTGCTAGAATACAGTTTCTTTGTAGCAGACTTATGGGCTGAAGATAATATGTGCACAACATCTGGATCCAATTCTAAACCTACCACCCTAGAACACAAAAAAGGAAAAAAACTAAGGGTAATGCTGCTCAATGCCAGAAGTCTAAATCTCAAAATGCACTTTTCGAGGCCCTTCTCAGTATGGAGAACATCGATGTCTGTGCAGTGACAGAAACCTGGTTCAAGGCTCCTGAGAGCACCCCAGCACTATCAGGTTTTACCTCTTATCATGTGTTCCGGCCCCAAAATCCGGACAATACCAAGAAAGGAGGTGGGGTATCCATATTCATCAAAGACACCCACACCTCAAGACTGGTGGCATACGATGCATCGGAGACCATCCAGGTGCAATTAACCATAGGCAAGACTGCTCTACAAATTGTAGCATGTTACAGGCCACCCTCACAAACTCAGGAACCTCACATGGCCTTCCTGAAAACACTAGAGGGGATAAATGTATCACCAAACACCATCATACTAGGTGACTTCAATTACCCTAATATAGACTGGGAACACTACTCAAGCACCCTAGCCCAAAAGTTCCTGGAATTCATAAACTCAAATGCCATGGAACAACTAGTCACCATCCCCACAAGAGGAGAAAACATACTTGATCTCATCACCAACATGGGAGCACAATGTTCAACACCGGAAGTATACCCCTCACTGGTGAGATCAGATCACAAACTAATCTCGCTGGAGGTCCTCATCCCACCCCCACCTGAAATAAAAGACCACAGTAAAGAACTTCTCAAAGCCGACTTCACACTTCTAAAGACTAGTGTGGTCTCCTTAAAGGCCCCAGAGCCGGAAGAAAACAGTACACACTCCGCTGAATCACTTACAAATGCCTTCTACCAGCACCTGCAGGACTGCATGGATAAGGCAATCCCAAGCAAAACAAAGACTCTTTGTACCAAAGGCAAGCGTCCAGTCTGGTGGACCCCAGCCATAAACAAACTCTACAACAAAAGGAGGAAGCTACTACAAGATAGAGCAAAATCCTTAAAAGGTAAGACACCCTTGATCACTATAAGTAAAAACTAAGAGCTCTCATAAAATCATCCAAAGCAAATTTTGAGAAAATAGCTAGAGACTCAAAAGACAATCATAAGGCCTTCTTTAGCTATGTTAGAAACCTGGGAGGAAACTCCCAGATATGCTCAGAACTAGTTCAAAATGATGTGAAGATTACTGATCCTACAGACATTGCCAACATACTGGCTGACAGGTTCAGTGCAAACTTCTCCCCCCACCCCAAAAGGAGAGATATCTATACCAAGCGATTGCAGCCCCCCAAACACCTCCAGCGCCCAAGTGAGAACTGCGCTCTCCAAAGCAAAAATCACAGCATCCATGGGACCTGATGGTGTCCCCGGCTGTGTGCTCCACGAACTCAACGAGGAATTAAACCCACAGCTAGGACAGCTGTTTAATCATAGTCTTACCTCTGGATACGTACCCAGGGAGTGGTGCACTGCAACTGTGGTCCCACTTCACAAAGGGTGCCTCCACCGACCCTGGAAATTACCGCCCATTAGCTTGACAAGCCTTATCTGCAAAGCCATGGAGAGGATCATAATGGACCTCATAAATAAAGACATAGGGAATTTGCAGACTTTGGATCCATCCCAGTTTGGCTTTGTCAAAGGCAGATCATGCCTTCTAAACTTGGTTGACTTTTTGAAACAGTCACCAAAGCCATTGATGAGGAAAGGCAGTCCATACAGCCTACCTCGATCTGGCGAAGGCCTTGATACAATACCCCACTCGGGTATCATTGAAAAACTCATCAGCTTAAATGTTAACCCATACATCACAAGATGGGTTGCAAACTGGCTGAGTGACAGAACCCACAGGGTCAGAGTTGCTGGCCATGTCAGACTCAAAGCCTGTCACAAGTGGTGTACCACAGGGCTCAGTCCTGGGCCCACTCTTGTTTGGCATCTACTTTTCGAAGTACAAGCAAACACAGGAGGGTTATGGCTGACAAAGTTTGCAGATGACTGCAAACTGGGTGCCATAGAAAACACATCTGACACAGATATCCTTCAGAAGGGTCTCACAGAAGCGGATAACTGGTGCCAGAGCCATGGCCTAAAGTTAAATGCCAAAAATGCATAGTCATACCCTTCGAAAAACAAGGTTACCCCTAGCTACCAAATAGGTGGCAATCCACTGAGCACAGAAGAAGTTATCAGGGACCTGGGGACCCAGGTTGATAGTAGTCTGTCATTCACCCATGTAGCTAAAGTAGTTAGGAAGACCTTCTACATTGCCCACCTTATCATGAAGGGATTCTCATCTAGATCAAGGGAGGTCATAGTCTCCTATACTCATCACTCATCAGACCAATGATTGAGTACAATGCCCCATTGAATGTATCTGACCCGACACTTGCAGCAGCTGGAGAGGCCACAAAGTTCCTCACCAAAAGGATAAAGGGTCTCAAACATCTGTCCTATGCTGCCCGACTGAAAGAACTCCAGCTCTATTCAGTAAACGCTTGCTCTCAGAGGTGACCTTTGCCTAACATACAAGGCCATGTCAAACCCAGATTTGATGAATATGCTTCACCTCAAAAATCTAGATCTGTCAGAGTCACAAGGCGGGAGACTTAAACCTCGACACGGCTATTAATAGGGCGTGCTGGAGGATAGATTCATCACCCAAAGACTCCCTATGCTGTGGAATAAAATCCCGGTATATGTGAGGCAGAGCACCTCGCTGGCCTTGTTCAAGATAAATCTTGACCAATGGATGGGAGATCGCAGATATACCCCAGGGATTACCTCAGTGTCACTGCTCAACAGAGGCACAGCAAAATAATGGGTATAGTTCCCCATACTAAAGGGGTGGCGTAAGCCACAAAACTATGGGCTAGGCTTGTAAATGCCCTCGGGCAGATAGCCTAGTATGAACCTATGAACCTATGAACCTATGTATGACTCCTGACTATCGTCGGAAGAGGAGGAGCCAGGCCGTCAATTTTAAGGTGTGTAGGGACTGGTGGAATAGTCCCGACTGATGAACCAGTAGGTCTGGGACCTGGTCCAGGAACCATGGACCTTCCAGAGCATGTTTCCGAAGATAGGGGAACCACACTTGATGAGGCCAGTAAGGAGCAATTAAGATAATTTTGCTCCCCAAGAGAGATGCCTTTTGAATCACCCTGGGGAGGAGAGAAACTGGAGGGAAGGCATAAAGCAAGCCGGTGGGCCAAGGATGGACTAATGCGTCCATGGGGCTCTTCCCCGGAGCCGGGGTTAGGGATTAAAATTCTTTGCATTTCGCATTCAGAGGAGTCGCGAAGAGGTCGCAACATGGAACTCCCCATTCGCTGAAAATCTGACTTGCAACTGTCATATTCAGAGACCATTCGTGAGGAGAGAAGATGGTTCTGCTCAATCTGTCGGCTATGACATTGGACTTGCCCAGTATGTGAGTAGCCACTAGGAAGCGTTTGGTCGAGACTGCCCATTCCCAAACTCTCATGGCTTCTCTGCAAAGAGGATAGGATCTGGTCCCTCCCTGTTTGTTCAGGTACCAGACAACTGACATGTTGTCTGAGTGAACAGCAATTACGCCCTGAGGGAGATAATCGTGAAGGGCTTGAAGGGACAGGAGTACTGCCCTCATTTCTAGGATGTTGATATGAAGAAGAGTCTCTTCCGGGTGCCATTTGCCTTGGAGTGACCTGCCAGGAATGCCCCCCCCCATCTGGGAGGCGTCCGTGGTCAAAGTGGCTGCCGGAGGAGGAAGAACAAAGGGTCGTCCCTGATCCAAATTGGAGGGCACTAGCCACCAGCGAAGGTCCCGTTTGCAAGATTCTGTGATCCATATGAGGTGACAGAGGGAGTTCCTGAAAGGACCACTGAGTTGAAAGAAGCCACTGGAGGATTCTCATGTGCAACCTTGCCAAGGGGACTAGAAGAACCGTGGCAGACATGGATCCCAATAGCTGCAGGACCATTCTGGCTGGGGCTTTGGACCTGGGAAGTAAGGCTCGAACTTGATTTTGTATGGTTTGAATTCTGTCTGTAGGTAGATAGACCCGCATTTGGTTTGCGTCTATCTCTACCCCTATGAATCTTATTTGTTGAGATGGCCGCAACACAGACTTTGGCCAATTGAAGGTGATTCCAAGGGAATTGCCCAGTGATATAGTGGCTTGTAGGCTCCGCAGAAGTAGATGCTTGGAGGTGGCAGTTAGGAGCCAGTCGTCTAGATACGGAAAAGTACAGTTTTGTACCTACCATAAATGTAGATGTTCGAAGATCCACATTGCTGCAGTCATAACACTTGGGTAGTCCGCTGTCCCAGTCGGCCCGAATACCAAAGTATTAGGCTGGCGTCGGTCAGGCGCATTAGACTGACGCAGTGCGCCAGAGTACAAATGCGCATGACCGACGCCATTTCCTCAGTCTTTTCTTGCCCCAGATGTCAGAAGACCCTAAAAAGATAAGGCCAAACCAAAAACCAACAACACACCAAACTCCCCTGTACCAAATACATATACAATATATACAAAACAAGAAAGGTACCGCCATCTCACCCACAGCACCACTCCTAAACACAGAGGGGAAGGAGGGAGGGAAAATTGGACTGCAGCAATGTGGATCTTCGAACATCTACATTTATGGTAGGTACAAAACTGTACTATGTTCTTCATCTCACATTGCTGCAGTCATAACACTTGGGTAGAATCCCAAAGCAGAGGTAAGGGAGGATGGCAAAATCACAAAGAAGCAGGAGCTGACAACATGCCCTGCAAAATAGCAGTGGCAAAACCAGCCCTAGATTTAGAGTAGAGAGGAAGGTGGTAATGCTTAGAGAATGTATGCACTGAACTCCAAGTAGCTGCCTCTAAAATATCCTTAGTTGCCACCCCCCTTAGAAATGCTGTAGAAGTGGCAGTAGCCCTAGTGGAATGAGGCCTAATACCAGCAGGAATCTCTTTGCCATGATGGGAGTAACAGAAAGCAATGCAAAACCCAATCCACTTAGAAATAGTTTGTTTTGACACAGGCTTGCCCTGAACACAAAGCAAAAGAGACAAACAATTGCTGAGACTGTCTGAAATCCTTAGTCCTGCTTAAATAATAACGCAACTGCCTGTGTACATCTAAAGTATGCAAAATCTTTTCTCCCTTATTTTGAGGATCTGCATAAAAAGTAGGCAAATGAATAGTCTGGTTTAAAGCCACACTAGAAACCACTTTAGGCATAAAGGAAGGATTAGTACGTAAAGATACTCTATCCTTATGGAAAATTAAGAAAGGCTCAACTGCCATACGGGCCTGCAATTCAGACACCCTTCTTGCAGAAGTAATGGCCAACAAAAATGCAGTCTTCCATGACAAATATTTCATTTCAGCAGCAGCTGCAGGCTCAAAAGGTTGTAGAGTGAGTTTCTCCAACACAAAATTGAGGTCCCAAGCAGGAGTAGGAGCTCTACGTGGGGGTCTTATATTCTTTGCCCCTCTAAGAAATTGCTTGAACAAAGGATGAGAAAACAATGGTGGGTCACAATCATAGTGAGCTGAAATTGCTGCAGCATGAATCTTGATGGAAGAGAAAGACAAACCTTTGTCCAGTAATTCAGCAAGATATTGAAGAGCCACACTCAAATTTGGCTCAGAAACATCCAAATCCTTCGCTGCACACCAAAATAAAAATCTCTTCCATTTTCCTGCGTACACTTTCCTTGTACTAGGTCGTCTGGCTTCCATAATCACCTTCAAAACCTGTTGAGGAAGCTGAGACCTGCTATGGCTTAAAACAGAATATGCCAGGCTGTTAGATGAAGAGAGTGAAGCTTGACATTGAGTAGATGCCCGTCCTTCTGAGACAATAGGTGTGGAATCAAAGGTTAGGGCCAAGGAGGCTTCCTTACCAGACTCCTCAGCAATGGGTACCAATGCTGCCGAGGCCAATCTGGAGCTATTAAAATCATCCTTGGCTTGTCTTGTCTGACCTTCAGGAGTACCTTTGGAAGGAGAGGCAGAGGTGGAAAGGCATACACATGAAGATTTTTCCAACTGAAAGAAAGAGCATCCACTTTCCAGGCTGTATGATGAAACCTTTTCGTGCAAAACTTTGGCAGCTGGTGGTTTAGTGGAGAAGCGAACAGATCTATGTCTGGAGTTCCCCAGGACACTGTCAATGTCTGAAATACATGAAGATCCAGTTTCCACTCATGGGGATCCATGATTTGCCTGCTTAACACATCTGCTAAGGAGTTCTGTGCTCCTGGCAGAAACCTTGCTTGAAGATTCAATTGTAAACTGAGAGCAGTCTCCCACAAAATCATTGCTTGCCTGCATAGAGGATAAGAATGTGTTCCCCCTTGCTTGTTGATGTACCACATGACAGTTGTGTTGTCTGTCAGAATCAACACCTGTCCTGGAAGAAGTAAATCCTTGAAAGCCATTAATGCAAACTGGACTGCTAACATCTCCTTCATGTTGATATGTAGATGCTGTAGTCTGGCAGGCCACTTGTCTTGTATCCACTTTCCATTCAGATGTGCTCCCCAAGCTGTGTCTGAGGCATCTGTCGTTAAAATCGGACTCGCCTCTGGCCGGGTCACAGAGAGTCCCTTGTTTAGGTGACATTCCTGAGCCCACCACAAAAATTCCTTTTGAATGCAAGGTATTATTTGAATGACAGTGTCCAAATCCTGGCAGTGCTGTGTCCATAAATTTTTGAGATACCATTGCAGCTTCCTCATATGCAGTTTGGCATTGGGAAGCACCAGAATACAAGATGCCATGAACCCTAAGGCTTGAAGGACTGTCCTTGCAGTCAGCCCGGACTGATGAGATAGTTGATGGAAGTAAAGAGAAAGATTCTTTTGTTTGTCCGGGGTTAAAAAGGCCATCTGGGTTGCTGTATTCAGTCTCACACCCAGAAAGCACATGTCTTGAGAGGGTACTAGACTGGACTTTATTTCGTTCACAGAATACCCTAGGCATCTTAGCACTGCTATCACATATTCCAAATGCTGAAGAAGAAGATCCCTTTCTTGAGCCAGAATCAGGCAGTCGTCCAAATAAGGATAGATTTGTATTCCTTTTAGCCTGAGAAAAGCTATCACTGGAGCCAGAACTTTTGTGAATACTCTGGGCGCAGTAGATAAGCCAAAGGGCAATGCAGAGAACTGATAATGTAAATTTCCAGCTCGAAAACGCAGATACTTCCTGCAAACCAGTCTGATAGGAACATGAAGGTAAGCTTCCTTGAGATCCAAAGTTACCATCCAGTGATCTTTGCCCAGCAGAGGTAAAAGCTGTTGTAACGTCAACATTTTGAACTTGGGAATGTCCAGATAAGTGTTGAGGATAGATAAATCCAAAATTGGTCTCCACGTGTTCCCCTTTTTTGGTACTAGGAACAGGCGTGAATAAAATCCTAGGCCCCTTTCTGGCACAGGAACCGGTTGAATGGCCCCTATTTGGAGCAACAGAGAAATTTGTTTGTGCGCCTCTTTTCTTTGTTGAGGAGGAATGTCTGGTATGCCTTTGAAAGGAGGCAAGGTATGGAAATAAAACCTGTAACCGTGGTAAATGACATCCAATACCAATCTGTCTTGGGTAATTAAACTCCAGTTTTCTCTGAAAATTGCCAACCTTCCTCCCAAAGGTGCTGCCAGCCGAGAAGAATCTGGCAGCTGAAAAGGCAGGTCATTGGGTCTGCTTGCGAAAGGACTGACCCCTGCCCTCACCAGAAGACTGAGCAGGAGAACTCCCTGTTCTAGGCCTAAAAGAACCCTGAGCTCTGCCCCTCCCACGTCTAGACCTACCCCTAGACTGGGAATCATAAGCAGGATATGTCCACCCCTTAGTAGGCCAATTTCTACTAAACTTTGGAGGCTGAACCTGCAAAAAATCTTTAACAGTCTGCATAGACTTAGCCTTGTCTTCCATTTTCTTTAGAACTGCTTCCACAGGCGAACCAAACAACACATCAGATTGTAAAGGAGCATCTAAAATCCTTGTCTTAACATGCTCAGCCAAATTCTGATCCCTCAGCCAGGCGTGCCTTCGAAGAACAGAACCCGTAGCAGCCACCCTCGAAGAGGCCTGTACAGCATCAAAACCACATTGCAAAGAATGCTTACCCACCTGTTCAGAAACATGAACCAAATCCTGCAACTCTTTACACTCAATACCTTCAGCCAAAGCATCTACCTTAGACTTTAATTGTGAAAGGAGATAATTTTGGTATTTCAACATGTGAAACTGACAATTCAAAGCCCTCATGGCTAAAGTGGAAGAAGTATACACTTTCTTTCCCCATCTATCCAAAGCCCTCGCCTCTTTATCTGGAGGAACAGGATTTGTAACAACAGAAGCTTTAACACCTTTAGGCCCCTGAGAAACAGTTTCTGGGTCTGCCCTAGGACTCTTAAAAAGATACTTATGAGCCTCAGGCACCCTATAATATCTATCCGGTTTAACTGGAGCAGGGGGCAAAGAATCAGGATTTAGAGAAGCTTCTGCAAAAACATCTTCCACCACATTCAGAACAGGAGGAATAGCTAAAGGCCTATGCTGAGGTAGAAATAAAAATTCTCTAAGCCTTTTCCTGGAATCAGAGAAATCCTGACCTCCCCATTTAAAATGCTCCCGCATAGAATGGAGAGTCTCTGAAAAAGAAAAATCCTCAGGAGGAGAAGCAGGAGGAGTAGAATCATCTACATCAGAATCAGAGTAAGGAGAATACTCCTGTAAGTCTTCAGCCGAAGACTCAGAAACATCCGAATACTGCTCAAAACTTCCAAGCTCAGGTTCCACCCTAGGCCTCTTATCAGGAGGAGGCATAGAACCTCTAATCATTGTAATTAAATCTTCTGCCATCTTTAGCATATGCTTCTTAGGTACAGACCCTGAAGAACTAGGGGTAGCACCTAAAACAGAACCTGGCCTGCCCCTGGGAGAAGCCTTGGAAA
The DNA here is from genome assembly GCF_019279795.1 of Protopterus annectens. Classification (NCBI taxonomy): domain Eukaryota; kingdom Metazoa; phylum Chordata; order Ceratodontiformes; family Protopteridae; genus Protopterus; species Protopterus annectens. The sequence continues at coordinate 1,174,958,912 of NC_056741.1, read as the reverse complement.
CAGCATGGGAGGGCCTAACTACCTTAGGAAGGGAGGGAAGAACAGCTACCTGAGAAGCCCCTTCGGCCTGGCCTACCTCCTGAGAGGTTACATCTTGCAGCAATAAAGTCTCTCCCTGGGACTCTAAAAGAGATTTCTGGCTGAACCAGTGGCTCCACGGAGCCCTCTAAAGAACCGACGTCCTGAACAGACGGTTCTTCCAGCCTAGGCTTAGCGGTTTTGTCCTTGCGCTTCTTTGATGAAGCGGGCGTCGGAGCATCCGACGGCATTTTATAATTACACCGCTTCCCAAAAACTAACCTGGCACAATCTAATCTTCTCTTAATAGTGCGTTTGTTAAACCTAGCACAAGAGCGACAGCCAACAACGTCGTGCTCAGGCCCTAAGCAAGGTATACACAAGGTATGGTAATCCCTATGAGGTATCTGTTTCCCACAAGAAATACAGTTATTCACTTTTTCTGACATCCGGTAAAATACTGAGGCAAGAAAAACAAAATATTCCCAACGGGTACTTAGCCAACTTGGATTCGGTCTGAAACTCCGACTTCGGAAAATCTCAGAACGCCAACCTGCACTCGCAAAACTGCTTCTGCATCGGACCACGCGGCAAAAAAGACTGAGGAAATGGCGTCGGTCATGCGCATTTGTACTCTGACGTACTGACGTCAGTCTAATGCGCCTCTGACCGACGCCAGCCTAATACTTTGGTATTCGGGCCGACTGGGACAGCGGACTACCCAAGTGTTATGACTGCAGCAATGTGAGATGAAGAACATCACCTGGAATCCTAGACTTCTCAGGTGAGCAGTCACTACTGCCAAGCACTTGGTGAACACCCTGGGGGCTGTGGTGAGACCAAAGGGCAGCGCACGGAACTGAAAATGACTGCCTCCTAGGCTGAAGCGCAGATGTCTCCTGGACGCTTGATGTACCCTTATATGATAATACGCGTCCTTGAGATCTATGGAGCACATCCAAACACCTTTCTCCAGCAATGGGAGAATGGTTTGTAGAGTGACCATTCGGAACTTGGACTTTCTGACTGAATGGTTTAGGATGCTGAGGTCCAAAATGGGCCTCAAGTCCCCGGTCTTTTTTGGCACCAAAAAGAATCTTGAGTAAGTCCCTAATCCGATCTGGTCTGCGGGGACCGGTTGGATGACTCTTTTTTGCAGCAGCTTTGAAACTTCTGAGGCTGCGGTATCCCGTTGACTGGGTGGCGGGTCCGGGATTTTTTTGGACTGAGGGGGGGGGGGTGAGAGAATGGGATGGAGTAACCTCCGGCGATAATCCAAAGCACCCATCAGTCCTGAGTAATCCCTTCCCAGGCCTTCAGGTGCTTCGAGAAATGACCCCCGACTGGCTCCGGAGCAGCACAGCCGGGCAATCCCTCAGGGACTATGAAAGGCTGAAGAGCCACGAAAGGACTCGTGGTCTCCAGTGTTGCGAGGGCCTCTGCCGCCTCTGGGACGGCGTCTTCCGGATGAATTTCCCCCTCCTCTGCCTCTGGAAAGGGAACCTTCCTGCTGAGAGGGGTAAGGCTTCTGAGATCTACGGAACCACATTTTCCCTCCTCTTTTAGCCTTGGGATAAGGCCGAAAGGGAGTGGAAAATCATGCCCCTACGGCAGTCAGAGTCTTACCCTCCTGTTCACAGCGGGTTAAGTGTGTCTTTTACCTTGGGTCCAAACAGGGAGGACCCATCAAAGGGGCGTTGGCAAATGAAGACTTAAAGGCCTCCGCGAAACGACACAGGTGGAGCCAGGCTTGTCTCCGTAGAGCAATGCCTGTACCTGCTGCTCTACTCCCTTGACGCATACAAAATGAGCCTCATGGACGAGTTCGAAATGGACGACATTGTAGCCAGCTGAGAGCCAACCATCTGGGCCAGCTCCTCAGGCAGGTTACCCAAGAGGGTATCGGATAGCTCCTTAATCAGATCCCTCTGAAATCTGGTAAAGTGTGTCAGGTAGTTCAAGGACCTCAGTGTAAAGGCCGCTGAACTAAGGGTGCACTTTCCGTACCAATCCATGCTCCTAGACTCCTTATTAGGAGGATGGACGGACGTAGAAGCCTCTGCTACATCTTGCTGGGTAGCAGATGCCACCACCAAAGCATCTACAGCCACACCTTTAGTAAGGAACTCTCCATCAGGGGGCGCAGAGAGAAATTTGTTCGGACGAGCAGGCATGGGTTCCACAGAGTCTGGGTGTTCCCACGCCCTTCGACAGATCAAATCCAAGAGCTCGTTGAAGGGCGGAGACACCCAGGAGGCGGACGGCTGAGCCCTGAAGGCCTTCAGGAACACCGACTCATCAGCAGAGGGAGGTTTGGACTGCCAGCCACCTCGCTGTTTTAGGGCTTCTAGGATGTCTGCAAAGGAGACATCATCCGAGGATGACTTAGGGGACCCCTCTGCATCATCGAGATCAGTGTCAGATGTCAAAGACTCATCAGGGGAGTCAACGTGCTTCCTCTTGCACGACCTTTTCCTGGGGGGTTCTTCCGAAGAGGCTTCAGAAGGACCTCCAGGAGGGGGAGAAACCCCAGCGGGGGTTACCTGAGGCCCGGGGGCTCCACTGTCTAAAGACAGGGGGACTGCCAACGACCCAGTCTCCGTATGCAGGGAGGTAGCTGGGGAAACCGTGGAGGTAGCCAAGGAAGATTTGGCTAAAGCGCTCCTCATAGCCCTGAAAGCGGGACCACCAGAATCCTGGGAGGGTGCCACCTCCGTGGCCACGACAGTGGACGGTACTCCCGCCGCCGATGCACCAAGAGGGAGACTTGGGACCGAGAGCATCAATCCCGAAGCCTCCCCCCCAGGGCCGATGGAAGAAGTCCATGTACTGAACTCCGACCCAAGAGCCGGAGTTGGAGCAAGGGTCGGGCCCGACCCCAACACCTCCACAGGTTCCACCAGCACCGGCTCCAATGGTGCCGAAGCTGTTGGAGGAGGGACCACAGTAGCTGGGGAAACCGTGGAGGTAGCCAAGGAAGATTTGGCTAAAGCGCTCCTCATAGCCCTGAAAGCGGGACCACCAGAATCCTGGGAGGGTGCCACCTCCGTGGCCACGACAGTGGACGGTACTCCCGCCGCCGATGCACCAAGAGGGAGACTTGGGACCGAGAGCATTAATCCCGAAGCCTCCCCCCCAGGGCCGAAGGAAGAAGTCCGTGTACTGAACTCCGACCCAAGAGCCGGAGTTGGAGCAAGGGTTGGGCCCGACCCTAACACCTCCACAGGTTCCACCAGCACCGCTCCAACGGTGCGAAGCTGTTGGAGGAGGAACCACAGTATGGGAGTGAACCATCGGCTCCGAAGCCAAATGGGCTGGAGCAAACTAGCTTTTGGAACACGGAGACTGGAAGAGTCGAGCACCCTGTCGATGTCGAATCAGACATCTTGGATGACCTAGAGGATACCGATCGGGCCGAACCGATTTCTCCATCGGCTCCGAAGGGCTCGGGGACTGGCTCCGAAAAGACTCAACAACTATCGGCTCCGAGGAAAGTTTCAAGGAAATTTCCCTCGGTGCCGATAAGGACTTCGGCTCCGAGGAGGAAGAGTCTGAGCCGGTAACCCTGATCGGCTCCAATATCAGTGGAGCCGATGAGGGTGACCCGCCTCTCGATGCCCCAGACCTCGGCTCCGAAACCAGAGGGGTCGAGGCTGGAGGCATCGAGGCAGACCGTTCCGACCTCGGCTCCGAAGTCCGTGGAGCCGATGGAGAAGTCTTCTTAGATTTTTTAGCGGTCGGTTCCGACTGACTGGTCGGAGCCGTCGCTTTTTTCTTTTTAGGAGACTGAGAGGAAGATAAAGCCTCCTCGAAGGAAGGCTTGATTAATCCCTTGAGGATTAATTTGTTTTTCCTCTCCTGGAGGACTCTGGAGGAGAACGCGTGGCACACACTACACGACTCCTGTAAGTGCTTAGCACCTAAGCAATAGACGCACGAGGCGTGGTCGTCCGTTATGGACATTTTAAAACCACACCTCGTGCATTTCTTAAACCCGGAGGGTTTGTGCTCTTTAGACATAACTGTTTTAATCACAGAACTTTCTTAAGTAAAGAAACACTAAATTTAGCCAAAGACAAAGTTGAATACAACAACTTCAACAAAATCAAAATATATATATATATTTTTTTTTTTTTTTTTTTTTTACACACTAAACAGATAAACAGACAAAAAGATAAAGAGAGTCAAGACCCTCTAACTTAAACGGGTGCTTGACCCAAGAAAGATGCACAACCAGCAAAGTAACAGGGGAAGGCCCCTCTAACTAAAACGGGAAACCTTCCCTGACTAAAAAAAATCACTAATTTTTTAATGAAAATTCACCAAACACACTTATATGACAACAATAGCTGTTAGAACAGCTTTTGGGTTCAAAAGAAGGAAATTTGTGACAGGAAAAGCCTAAATAAATAGTACTTAGCCCAGCCAATGTTGAGACCACGTCTAAGCTTGATAGCGGCAAACGAGATCTGGGGGATTAGTGGTGGTGCATCCTGGGATAAAGATAGCTCAGCCAATTAGAGGCCTCGCTCTATAGCATAAGCGTGCCGAGTCGGAGCCGAGGGATCGGCTCCGAACCCATCAGTTCAGAATGTAGGCGAGATAGGATCACATAACATCTGAGGTTATGGATTACCAGGTGAAGTTAAGGATTTAGTGTAAAAAATCTAACTGATAACATCACAGCAGGATAGAGCAATGGATTCCCAAAATAAGAGAAACAAGTGGAGCAGGAAACATCTGATCAGTTGCCACACGATACTTTGGAGCCTTCCATAAGAAACCAGTACAAAAGTGCAGCTGGATTTGCACAGCAAGGGAAGGAAGGAAGCAATAATGCCCGACTGGGTGTGTGTTAATGTGCAATTAACACCTGCCCAAGGGTGTTGTGAGGCCCGACGCCGCAAGGGTGTTAACTACATATTAACACACACCCTGGAAGGCATTATTGCACTTAGAGAATGGGCTCACTATAAAATTGTTGTGTTTTACTAATTTTTTTTAAGTACTATATTATTGTTTGTATATTTTTGATGTAAAATAGTTCCTCCACCTAATGTTTCAAACTTTCTGCAGTATATCTTAGTGGTGTTGGAGTAAGCATTTTACATTATTTTTTATATATATATATATATATATATATATATATATATATATATATATATATATATATATATATATATATATATATAAAATATAGTACTAAAAAAAAAAAGAAAAAAAAAAAAAAAAAAAAAAAAAGAAAAAAGTAAGTAAAACACAACAATTTTACAGACAGATCATTCTCCCTCTCTCTCTCATACACATATTTCATACATGCATTCACTCACAAAATTGCTCTCATTGTCTCGATGTCTCTTATACACACATTCATTCACACATGATCGTTCAGTCTCTTTCGATCTCTCTCACACACACACACACACACAGAATCACTCCTGTTTTCATGCACGCATTCACTTGCACAAGACAGCAACATAAACACACACACACCATCATCTTTCTCTCTTACTTCCATACACACATACACTCTGTCTCACACACACACACACACTTTTTATTCTACACTTGCTAAACAGCAAAAGTGCTGCTTAGTGAGCGTAAAATGTTGGCCATTCTGTTTTTCTCAGTTCGAGCTCCATGGCGGCATGATTAGCTGCGATGAAGCGGCGGACTCATTTTTCACCAGGTATTACTTGTACATTAATGCCATGCTGGAGAATACTCCTTCTCCAGTCAGGGTAGTGTTGTACAGTAAGCCCATTCTCTAACAGGAAACAGACACCTCTTACACAGTCAATGGTGGAGGAGTGATAGGCCAGTGAGAGTTCTCATATGAAAGAACAACGGATGATAGGATGAAACTGAAAAGAATGTAGCACAGAAATAGGCTCTGGAACTTTCTGTAGAATGCCTGCAAGAAATGGAGAACAAAACATGTGCCCTCACTTTAGAAAAAAATGATCCAAGAAAAGAGTTGCTTGATTTAATAGAGATGGGCAGGCATTAAGATCAATGAAAGAAATAAGACTACAGAAAATTAGTAAAACCCCAAAAGTTAGAAGTTTGATAAAATAAGTAAATAGAGTATTTAGGACTGTTCATAAAGATTCATGTGATATAACATAAGTAAATAGGATATATTACTGTGCAGTTAACAGATAAAGTCTCATCACAAAAACATAGGACAGTAAGGTAAAGGAAGGGGAGAAATCAAATGCCATCATGGAAGCATTGAATAGAGAACACAAAGTAATTAAGCTAAGTGTCACTGTTAGAAGAGTACAGAAGAGGGAACAGAGCAAACAGAGCAAACAAAATACTCAGAGATGTGATAAAAGGTATGCGTACTCTCAGAACAGATCAGTATCTATCATGCACTATCACAAATAACTAAAAATATCAGCACAGGCAGAAAAGTGAAGATAGGAAAAGCCCAAAATAAGCAATTTATTGATGATCTAAAAAGGTTTTATGGAGAATTGGAAAACATGGCAAAAGGAACTGAACCATCAAAATAAGAATAGATGCATTTTGGAGAAATATCTATGAAGTTTCTATGGAACATAGAGATGCTGAATGGATATAAGTAAAAGAAAAAATAAAACGTTCAAATGTACAGGATATGAAATGGGATGAAGTAACAACTGGAGAGATTGAAACAAAGTTAAAAAAGCTCCTAAATGGAAAACCCCAGGCTCAGATGCAGTAACTAACTTCTGGCTAAAAAAGTATTAACATCTTTGCATGTAGATTTAGCCATGAATAAGAACTATTTGCATGCATACCCTGAACAGACACCAACCTGGTTAACAGGAAAAACAATACTCCCACTCAAGAGCAAACCTGCAAGCTATTCTAAAAACTACAGGCCAATAACTTGCCTTCTGACGACACAAACTATACACTGGAAATTATGCCAACAGAGTTTAGAGTTATACAGATGAAAACTCAGTCATGGCAACACAGCAAAAGGGTAACAAAGGAAAGTCAAATGGAACAAAGGATCATTTGTTATTAAAGGCATAATGGAGAACTGTAAAAAGAGAAACAATCCAAGTATGGCATGGATAGACTACAAAAAAGCATTTGACAGTATTCCACATTCATGGATAAAACAGTGCTTAAAAATGTATAAGAAGATACACCCTACACTGATGAATTATAACCATGAAACAGTGGCAAGCCACTTTGCAGTTAAGCCAAGATAAAGAATAAATTATTATTCCAGGGATAAAAATTCAAAGGGGGATACTCCAGGATGACTGTCACCGCTGCTCTTTTGTCTTTCCCTTAACCCATTAAGCCATCTGCTTAACAGATGAGATGGCTATAATTTGGCTCCCAGAAAAAAGTATAAAGCCTTTTTTTTTTGTGGATAATTTAAACTGTATACTTCATCAGATCAGGAACTGAAAGCACAACAGCAAGTAGTGCAATTTTTTTTATGATATAAGAATATCATTTGATAAATGTGCAAAAGTAGCCTTAAAAGCATTAAAGATGCAGCACCAAGAAATCATCAACCTGGGACAGGAATGTGATAGAAAAGAACTTGAGCAAGGAGGAGTTTAGAAATATTTGGGAACTGATGAAGGATCAACAATAAAACATGAACAAATGGAAATAAAATTTAGTGAGGAATATTTTGGAAGACTAAAATTAATACTGAAAAACAGCACTGGCATCCATGAACAAAGTCCAAGTTATAAATCAATTTGTTCTTCCTGCCTTTACAGTTTTGAAGAGATTTACTGGCTCCAAAAGGTGTTGGTTCAATTGGACAGGAAATCAAGGTTGCTTCCTGCTTATTAAATGATTTATAAAAATCAGTGTATACCAAGACCATATATTCCCCATTCGCAAGGAGGTATGGGTCTATTTGAAATTGATTACATATATAAATCTGCAATTGTAGGACTGCATACATTATCTGTTGACCTTGCAAGTCCCAAACATAGTGAAAGTTTTAAAACACAAGGAGAATAAGTATAAGATGACTTCCCTGCTTAGTTTAGCAGAAGCATATTGGTTTCAAGTGGGAATGGAAATCAAACCAGAAGTAGATAAAAAAAAAAAATCAGGCAAATGAATGTGCCAAAAAAACAAACTATAAGGTGAAGGATCAGATGAGAAGGCAAGAAATGTGGAAAATGCATATAGTTGCAAGTACAGAAAACTCTTGGGACAACTTCATGTTGATCAGGATCGAACACAGGAATGGTTAAGGAGATGTGAATTTAAACCAAAAGATGAAAGGTAAATACTACCGGCCCAGGATACTGGAATATGTACATGTTGGCTTACAAAGTCCATTGAAAATGTGGGAGAAACAGGCAAATGTAGGTTTTGAAAAACAGAATTGGAAACTGTTGTACATCTTGTTGTTGGTTGTGATATATTAATGGCAGAAGGACTGCATACTAAAAGGCATAATAATGTGGCAAGACTGTTGCATTCGGGATTGTGCAAACATATCGAAGTAGCTGAAAAACATTGTAAACGTGAGTCACAAAGCATTACAGAAAATTATGTTTATATCACATGGGCTCACCCATTACCAACAGTTCAAAGAATAGATGCAAGAAAAATGGATATAGAAGTCCATGAAAAAGCAAAAGTAGTACTGATCATTGAAATTGCTACACCCAGTGACTACAGTGTCTTATGATTAGAGAGACAAAGTCATAAAATACCAGGATTTGCAGGCAGAAATGACAGCAATGTGGAAGGAAGATACCCAGACAGTTCCAACAGTAGCAGGAGCAATGGGTCTTATAAAAAATAATTTACAATAGTACTTGAATAAGTTACCAATACATGTAACTCCATATGAAATGCAGGAGGAGTCGATACTAGGCACATTGAGGATGCTGTGAAGAGCACTTCTGGTTAGCAAAGATTAAAGTTCATGAAACTAGTATTATTTCGATCATACATTGACTTGGAAATGGGGTCCATTCTTGTCATGGTATTCGAAACACAAATGACTTGGAGAAAGTAAAAAACGGGATAAAGTAGTCCTGCAATTATTGTGTGAATATGTCAGTGACACCTGCCTACACAGCTAAGCAGGCAACTACTGAAATATTGTCAGGAGACAGATTACAGAAATATGCTGTGCCACTTCTGTGACCTTCTTGTTGCCAAAGTGGTCATTTATGTTCTGCTGTGGACAGTTACAAAGGATAACACAGGTTGTCCTTCACAGACAGTAAGAATGATGGTGGACCTATGGCAGTAGCTGGAAGATAAAACCATAAAGGTTAAATATTGAATAAACTAGCAAATGTCATAATTGTGTGTCACTAATTTAACCTATGGCTATAGTAATCTCTAGCAATGGTGGTTAACTTACAAATTTGAAATGAACTGATTACACTGGAAATTTATCTATACCAGTGTGCAAAGATATTGCATCAGTCTCAAAACTTGACATTGTAACTGATTTTCAGTTGCTGATGTGGGATAAATTTGTTTTAACAGCTAATATCAAGGAACCTTCACCCCCCTGACCAACAGTACTTATGTCAGCTTACAGTATGGCTACAGTAAAGGCCATTCTTAATGTCAACAAGATGCTTGATACAGGACACCACTTCTATGAACATAACACAGAAAAGCTTAGATTAAGCATTTTTGCAGCAGTCTAGGACATTACAAGAGAACAGTGACAGCAATGAAACAATCTAAGTGAGGATGGTTCTGCCAGCTGTGATCTCCATATCTCCAGCAAGTGGCTGCTTGCTAAAAATTACTGAAAACTGTGACAATCATATTAATATCAGACTGGCAGAGTCAGTTCAGACACTATTTCATGGCCTTCATATCCAAGAAGAAAAATGAATGGAACAGCAAGGAAAGAATAGCATGGACAGAACAAAAACTGTGGGAAAGAAATGATTGATGTCTTCAGGATGTGGAGTTGTGGCTTGACTCAAGGAACTTTAGATCCATCTATCTTCAACCCCTTTTCCCATTTTTGCAAATGGGCCGGGGTGTCACTTCAACAGTGACAATCATCTCGAGCAAACGTTTACACTGCCGGATGGCTAGCCCTGCCATGGTAGTTTACCTGTACTACTCACTTGCACACACACTCACTCCTAGGGGCAATTTAGAGTGTCCAATCCACTTGATGCATGCCTTTAGAGTGTGGGAAGAAACCGGAGCACCCGGAGGAAACCCATGCAACTGCAGGGAGGACATGCAGACTCTGCACAGAATGCACCCCAGCAGAGAATTGAACCAGAGAATCTCTTGCTGTGAGGCAACAACACTAACCACTGCACCACAGAGGCAGTTTACTTCACATACTGTGGGTTTATACAAAAAATATTTGACTCCAAGACCTGGCTGTGTACCTAAACCAGCAGCATCCTCTTTTACCAGGCTCAAGGAACTTTAGATCTGCTGGAGAAAAGAGGAAGCTCAGGGGAGAATATATCAAAGTAGTGCATTGTTTAACATGTAAGAATGTGCAGAGTGGTACTGAAGAAAGGGTGGCAACAGGAAGCCAGCAGATATGATAAGATAAACATAAGGAGGAAGTAAGACAGAAGACCACAAGCAGTCATGGTCTGAGAAATGCAGACAAATAATGTAACAGTGTATTACGAGAAAGGAGATGTAATAAAAGAACACAAGGAAAAGGCAAAGGTGAAAAGGCATGTGCAGACACCACTGAATGAGAGATTTAGAGGAGGCCATGCAAAAAACACCACCCAAGAGAAGGATAAAGATGGAGGCAAGGTAGAACATTCAACCAAATGTGAGTAAAAAGAGGTGAAAAGAGCAGAGCAGTAAATAGGGTGGTGAAGAGAGCATACACTGAGTATTATCAGCACAAGAACAGTGAGGTGGGCTCAAAGACATTCAATTGGAGGAGGAAACATTGCATATAAAAAGGCTATTGCTAAGGTGAATGAATTGAAACAGGTAAATGCCAGTTTGTAAACAGAGGAAAAAGATTTTCTGAAAGACAATGAACAAGGGGATTAAAGTCTTGGCAAGGAGACAGGCTTGATGTGAAACCAATCTTTGTGCTTAGACCTGGTAAAACATGGCAGGAGATGAAAATGTGATCACACCAAAAGTGGGACTGGGAGTAATACCTCTCCAGTGGATGCACGGGCAGAAAAGCTCCAAAAATAATTCAATATAAATATGAAAGCAGTTACGAGAATTATAAACATTCACAGAAACAGATGGATACAACTTGTATAGAAGTAAAAACAATAAGTCATAGCATAAGAATTCTTACAATACATAAATGCAAGGTCAAAGATGACCACCACCACCATCCACTGAAAGGGTTTTGAGTGGGTAGGAACAGAATATACAGCAAGTGTCCTAGGCACATATTAACAGAAATTTCAAAATATACAGAGATTCCTTTGTCAAAAGCTGTTTTTTAAAAAGACATTCATAAAACGACAATTTTTAATATGGTACCCTGTAGTCCTTCACTAATGCTATTATGAAAAGACTTGAAATGAGTTGCTATAGAGCTTTCTTTTTTCTTATTATGAATATCTCATATATACTCAAGCACTCTCACCTTAAATGCCCAATGCCCCTGTGAATTATTTTACATCGGAGAGACCAAGAGGGCGTTTAAGGTGAGAATGCTCGAGTATATAAGATATATCCATAATAAGAAAGAAGAAAGCTCTATAGCAACTCATTTTAAGTCTTTTTATAATAGCATTAGTGACAGGGTACTATATTAGAAAAAGTTAAAGTATCATTGTTTGATGAATGTCTTTTTTAAAAAAAACAGCTTTTGACAAAGGAATCTCTGTATATTTTGAAATTTAACACTTTATACCCATATGGGCTTAACAAAGAATTAAATTGGAAATATCTCATTTAATTGATTGATTGTTTAATTGAAGACAGTATTTGAGGCAAGTTTCTTGTAATGGTTTTTACTCTTTGAAGGCTTTTGTGTTGAGCCGAGATGTTAGAGAATAGTTTCTTCAGTTTTTAATAATTTTTTGTGGATTCACTGGCTGGTCGTTTTTCTTCCTTTTTTGTGTTGGTGGTTTTATTGTAGTATTAAGCCAAGTCTGAAAAGAACCAAAAGGAACAGAATGTAGGTGCAGTGGCAGCTGAAAACAAAATAGTGCAATGTAGATTTAAAGGAGTGTGTCCATAAACTAACAGGTAATGATTATGCTGTAATAATCCCTGATAAGGGCATATCTGCATTTGTGTGGTCAGTTTGAGGTCATATACAAGTAGGGAAATTTAGACCACTGGAAGAACTGCAGGGAAGCCACTAGAGGTATGCATGGTTTAGAGGTGAAAGAATATGTTTACAGGCTACAGCAGCTGGAGCTCTTCCCATTAGACTAGAAAAGGGTAAATAATACAAGTGCACAAGATCATACCAAGGTGATGCAAGGGAGATATCCTGTATAGGAAGGGCAGAGGTTGGACGGGGTGGGTGTGGCTCATGCAGCAACAATAGGGACTAACATGTCTTCTAATCTGAAGTACTTTTTCACAGAAAAAAAATCATTGAGCCACTGAATTAAGGTTAAAAGATAAACCAGGGCCATATTCAAAAAGGCATGGGGCATGTAGAGAACAGGTAAAGGGGAAGACAGGGAATGGAATGGATGCATAATGATTAAAAGGCAGACTAGAAAAGTTTGCATCCTTCTGTCTTCAGACAATTACAATACATAAAGTTGTGACTTGTGACAGACAACTCATCATTATCTATTTCTGGTAGTTTAAAATGTCAGGGTTTCTATTGATAGCCACCAAACTTGAACCCCTAAAATCAACTAAAATATTTTATGCCAATCTTTTAATTCTTTAGTTTTTGTCAGGCAAATAAAGCCTGACAACATAAAAACAGACATAATAACCCAATAGTAACTTTTATAAAAAATACTGAATTACATATGTCCTGTCGCTCCACAATGAAAGTTCAGTTTCTTGAGCAATCAAAACATACAGAAGTGCAATCACTAAGCATTAAACATACAAGTGAAATAGTAATACTCATTGTTACACACAAAGCATCTTAGAGAGAATTCATGCCTGCACTGCACAGGTGCCAGAACCATTGGGCGAGGGGGAGGGAGTGCCCCCCCGTGCCCCCCCCACTTTTACAGCTGCAAGACCTGTAAGGACTCATGCGTGTGTCACATGCTATTTAAACACAAAAGTGAGTGGAAACAAATACCTGATCACATCTCAAGCCTGCTGGCAGATCATCCACAGTAAGGAAAAGTTTATTTTATTATGTGTTTCCCCCAAGGCTGTGTGCTGTTTATTTAAGTCAGTAGCTGGTGCTCCGTTATGTTTATTTAAGTCAGTAGCTGGTGCTCCGTTATGTTTATTTAAGTCAGTAGCTGGTGCTCCATTTATTTGTCAGCAGCCAGTTCTCTAATTAAGAGTGTGTGTGTGTGTGTGTGTGTGTGTGTGTGTGTGTGTGTGTGTGTGGTTAGAATTTCTGAGGCTCAAACCCTGTACCTTTGGTACAGGAGCCTGCATTCTCTACCCACACCACCATTTGTGATTCAGGGAGTTTAGTCTATAGGTCTCAACTGTCCAGATTTTCACAAAATATTTGTCTCATACTTTTGGTCTGTTCCTCTTAGAATTTATGGTTTTCTGGCAAATCAGTGAGAATGGAATTCACTAAATAATGACGGCCCTTTAAAATTCAGTCTTCCTATCTTTTTTGGAAACACATGGTAACACAAAACACTATTTTAGCAACTTTCTAAGATTATACAAGCAATATTTAAAATGTGTCCCTGGTTTTGAACCTTTGACCCCCCCCAAATAAACTGTGGCTTTTTCCAGATTTCTTCTACTGTGAAATTGAGAGATTTAGTTGTGTCAAGTGGATGGTGCAGTGCTAGTGTTGTTGCCTCACAGTAACAAGTTCTCTGGTTTGATTCCTGGCTGGGGTGCCTTCTAGGTGGAGTCTGTTATGTCCTCCCTGTGTTTGCGTGGGTTTCCTCTGGGTGCTCCAGTTTCCTCCCATGTTACAAAGAGATACATCTAGAGCATTTATCCCTGGGCTTCTGCTGAAAATTGGCTTTGTTCCAATTTGGGCTTTCTTGTTAAATAAATGAAAATTTATACAAGGAGCTGAGAGCTTCAGAGGAAGAGAAATTTAGTGCCGCTTATTCCAAGTCTGTTTACATTTTTAGTAGCACAACAGGTAGTAGCCTTACTTTAGATAAAAAAGGCTGTGGGTTTTTACTCCCACAGTATGCAGATGGATCACTGATACTGTACTGTGTTGTACTTTAAAGGGAGTGTATCCTGCAGTCATATGAATGTCCTCCTTTGGAGGAATTACGTAGCAACTATGAACTTATCAGTTTGCCATCCACTCCCTATTGCAATATTACTAGCTTATCATTTTTTAATGTAACATAGGCAAATTATTCTTCAGGGGCAACAGCCACTTTATTTGTAGATGAAACAATGAAATATAAAGTTGTTTCCTAGCAGCAACCTCTTCATTAGTTACAGATCCCTTTAATGTGGAATTATTTAGATGACTTACTTCTGCAGAGATTTTGCATGTTTACTGATATTGGTGGATTGTAATGACAGAAGTTTGAGTGGCCTTTTATGGTTAAAATTTTCTGAAATGGATAGTTTTGTCATTATTGGTTCATACATTTTGTTTCATTGCTTACTAGAAAACTGTTAAAAACTACACATTTAAAACACATTTTAACAACTGGTGCTGCATTATACAAGGAATATAATTTAATACAATCAGGAAGGTGAATCAAAGAATGCATACATGTATGCATGGCTCTAAAAATGTGTTTGAAAACAGCCCAGGGAAAAGTATGAAAGGCTCAAAATCATGGGCACATTTTAAGCTTTACACTTGTTACCAAAGCAATGAATGAAGGTAACACAGTTCACATCACATTACCTTGACCTGGCCAAGCCTTTTGACACAATCCCCTACTCAGCTGTAGTATAAAAGATGAATAATGTAGGAGCAAACACTTGCATCACTAGCTGGATTTCCAACTTGCTCACAGGATGCAGGAGATCAAAATAGGGAAAGAGACCAATCACCAATGGAGTCCCCCAGGGTTCAGCGCCGAGACTTTTTCTGTTTGGCATATACATCTCAAAAGTAAAAGGAAATACCAAAGGGCTTTGGCTGACTAAGTTTGAGATGACTGCAAGCTGAGAGCAGTTATTGAATCCCCAAATGACAACCCTCATGCAGGAAGGTTTGGCCCAAATAATAACTGGTGTCAAAATCTTGACAATGCTCTCTAAGAATTGACCCAATTGTTTGACATTTGGGAACTTGTGGGTACAGTGACCTAACTTTTGACCAGCATGTGCCCAGAGTCATAAGAAAGACTTTCTATATTGCACAGCTTATAAACAAATTGATTGTGACTAGATCTAGGGATGTTGTTGTCCCCTTTTACAAAGCTCTCATTAGGTCAATCATTTTGTATAATGCCCACTTTGGCATGTATCTGTCCAGCCCCAGCAACAACTGGAATACCTTCATAGATATCTTGGTAAAAGGATACAAGTCCTAAACAATAGGTCTTGCATGGCCCACCTCAAAGATTTATTACTATACTCACTATCCTACAGAGTGCTTAGAGGCGACATGTCTGAATTACAAGGCATTCTCCGACCTAATACAGATGGACCTAGTGAACATCAGCAAGTCAAATGGCATCAGAAATACTCAGTCCCAGTATCTAAACTGAATGTTGTGGAGAGATGGATATATATCACAGAGGCTACCACTGTTCCAGAACTGACTATCCATACAAATAAAACAAAGCTCATCTGTCCATATTCAAATGCAACTTGGATCTGAGGATCTGAGGATGGGTAATAGAAAATGTACTCCAGGATTGTCCCTCATGCCACTAATGGATAGAGGCAGTTCCTAAATGCTGCATCCTTACAAGGGTCCCCTCAAATTATCTATGGTATGATCACAGTTATTCTCACTAGGGCTAATATACAATTTATCAGCCATGGGATAGGTAAGACCAATCAAAAAATGTTAATTCAAGCACCAAAAAGGAAATGGCTAAACTTAAAATGTCCTCCAAGTGAACCCATGTTGTGCTAGTAAATAGTTATAAAATAATTTGCCCCTTTTAGATCACTAAGTGCCCCTCTCACCCTCTGCCCCCCCCCAATCTTCAACAGCTTCCGGTGCCTATGCTGCACTGCCATTGCTGGGAGCTGTACCGACTTAACCCTGCTACTTAAAATATGCTAACTGACAGAAAAAGTACATTTTCTAAGAAGATGTGAATATTGATCTTTAAACACAAAACAAATAATGCACTTGTCTACACACACTAGGGTGTTAGTTACTAATAACTTGCCATTTAGTTTTGTTTATCACCTTTATATAGCTACATTTATACTTGACACCAGCATAGTTTCTCAGCAGTCCACCTCAGCATTTGTTTATTTCCCTTATACAGATTCCTGTACAATATAATGGGAAATTTGAATTTATCTTCATTAACTTTTTTGCATGAGCAAACGTTCACAAAAAATGGAGCATGTATCACAGAATATGAAAGAACTCATGGAGTTAATTGCCAGACAGGTAAGAAAACAATCTGTGATATGGTCGCTCCAAGAAATGCAGGGACATAAAACAAAACAGAACCTGAAGAACAAATATAGAAGCTCTAGTACATATAAACATTCAGCACTCCTGAAGAGGTAATGTGCCTTGACAGGATCACCTTTGCTTCTTTTAAATTTACTAATGGTGGTAATCTCAAATATTTAAGACAATAATGACCGCAAAACTCTTGTGAAACATTCAGTAGTATCCTTATTCTTTCTCCCAAGATTTCTTTGACTAGGACATACTTTGCACTCATAGCTCATTAAGTACAAAAAGATAGCTCGATAGAGATAAAACAAAATTTTGACTTGTTTGCTCACTTCTGATCAAGACAATTCAGTTTGAGACTTGTGGCTTGTGACATAGAATAAGAAGTTATGTACCTACCATAACGTTCCATGTTAGTTGTCTTCTTCTCGCCTTCTTTCTTGCTGGATGGGTTCAGAGCTGATCATCGGCTCTGACTCGGCTTTCTACTAAAGCTCGAGAGCTATTTACTTGCTCGAGGCCTCCCCATATCCCACAATGCTAGGCATCAGATACCCAGATCTAGTTTGGCAGAGCTAACACCATAGAAAAGGAATTTTGAAGGACACCTGTCCAAACTACAAGGTTTACCTACAGTACTAAAAACAGAGGAGGATGTAACCTAGATACAACTCAGCCAGAGGAAGAAAGCCTCAAAAGGGATTCTTCTCGGTCTGTCCAGGCTAGGGGGATGGAGGGTGGGACGCAAGAAAGATGGCGAGAAGAAGACAACTAACATGGAACGTTATGGTAGGTACATAACTTCTTAATGTTAAGTTGTCTATCTCGCCTTCATTCTTGCTGGATGGGACAGCGTCCCTAGCACCTTAGCCCTGGGTGGCTCATCGGAACAGACTCTTGAGCACAGTGGAACCAAAATCAGCTCGACTCCTGGAGGCCATATCCAACTTATAATGTGAAATTAAAGTATGAGGAGTGGCCCATGTGGCTGCTGTGCAAATAGATTCCATTGGTAGTCTTGCTTGAAATGCTTCCGACGTAGCTAACTCTTTGGTGGAATGAGCTTTTGGTTTTGTAGGGAGTTCTTTATGTCTCAGTTGATAAATCAAAGTAATAATAGAGGCCAACCACCTGGATAAGGTTACTTTAGAAACTGGCAGGCCCTGCTTGCCCTCAGCATAGGACAAGAAGAGTTGGTCCGATTTTCTTGTTTGTTTAGTCCTATCCAAATAAAAACGCAATTGCCTGTGAATGTCCAATTGGTGTAACTTTTGTTCAGCTCTGTTCGAATAGTTAGGAAAAAAGACAGGTAGATCAATAGCCTGATTCAGGTTCATCTCGGAAGGTATTTTGGGCAGAAAGGAAGGATTAGTCCTGAGTGAAACCCTATCCTTGTGAAACACAAGATAAGGAGGATGAATACAGAGGGCTTGAAGTTCCAACACTCTCCTAGCTGAGGTGATGGCTACTAAAGAGAGTCTTCCAGGAGAGTAATTTTAAGGAACAGGATGCTGCAGGTTCAAAAGGAGGGAGAATCAAGGAAGCTAATATCAGGTTTAAATCCCATGGAGGCGGGGGATCTCTGACCGGGGGCCTAAGCAAAATAGTCCCTTTAAGAAAGGCCTTGCAAAGTTTGTGGGACA
The DNA here is from genome assembly GCF_019279795.1 of Protopterus annectens. Classification (NCBI taxonomy): domain Eukaryota; kingdom Metazoa; phylum Chordata; order Ceratodontiformes; family Protopteridae; genus Protopterus; species Protopterus annectens. The sequence goes on along the minus strand of NC_056741.1, from coordinate 1,174,940,633 downwards.
TGATGCTGGTTTCTGACAGGCCAGCGTGGAAATTTGCGATAGCAGCCAATTGGACCCTAATGGTGGCAGATGAGGAACCTGCTCAAAAAAGTTCTGCTAAAAAATCTAGAACATGATGGACAGGGGCTGTAAAGGGGTCTACATTTCTAGCCTCTGCCCAGAAAGAAAAACGTTTCCACTTACTAGCATAAGTCTTCCTGGTAGTAGATTTGTGTGAAGAAAGGATGATTTCATGCACTGGCTGAGAAATATGTGGAAGCCTGGCTAAGGTTGGAAGTGGAGCAACCAAGCTGTGAGGTTGAGAGACTGAAGGGATTGGTGCAGCCCACCCGACTGATGGACCAAGAGGTCTGGCAATGGTTCCAGATTCCAAGGCTGCTCCAAGCAGGTGACTATGCAGGAATGGGAACCAAATTTGTCGAGGCCAGTAAGGGGCAATGAGGATCATCCTGGATCCCAATGCGGGTGCTTTCTGAATTAGTTTGGGAATTAAGGGAAAAGGTGGGAATGCATACAGAAGACCCCGGGGCCAATCGTGAACTACAGCGTCTCTGGGGGAGTGGCTGGGGAGGGGAAAGACAGTGAAGAAATCGTCGCACTTGCTATTGAGAGGGGTTGCAAAAAGGTTGCAGCAAGGTTGACCCTATCTGCGGAAAATTTTGTCCGCTACTAACTGATTGAGAGACCACTCATGAGGCATGAGAATAGCTCTGCTTAGCCTGTCCGCTATGACATTGGACTTCCCGGGGATGTGAATTGCTATCAGAAACCATTGAGAGGAGATCGCCCACTGCCAGAGTCTGAGTGCTTCTCGACATAAGGGATAGGACCTGGTTCCGCCCTGTTTGTTGATGTACCACACTACAGACATATTGTCTGTCTGAATTGCGATGGTCCCGGTAGGTAGAGAGTCCTGAAGAGTTTGCAACGCTAAAAGCACCGCTCTCATCTCCAAGACGTTTATGTGCAGATGGTACTCTAGAGGTTGCCAAGTGCCCTGGTCAGTCCTGTCCTGAAAATGCCCCCCCCCCACCCAATCAGGGAGGCATTCGTTGTCACCGTGGCAACAGGAGGCGGAAGAACAAACGGTCTGCCTTGAAGTACTAGAGAGGAGACCATCCACCAAGACAGGTGGTCTTTGCATGATTGGGTGATTATTATGTTTTGAGACATCGGCAGCTGTTGAAACGACCATTGGGTCAAAAGCATCCATTGAAGAATTTGCATGTGAAAATGCTCCAGGGGAAGTAATGTGATTGCTGCTGCCATGAGACCCAAAGTTTTCAGTACAAACCTGGCCTGAATTCTCTTGCATTGTAGTAAGGTCTGAACATGTCAGCGAATGTCTGATACTCTAAGGGAAGTTTTGCCAACAGCTCTTTTGTATTTAATCTTGCACCTATAAAGGTTATAGACTGACAAGGCGACAATGCAGACTTTTCGAAGTTTATAGAGATACCTAGCTCGGAGCAAGTTTGGATGGTATAATCCCTGGCTCGCAGTAGCTGATGCCTGGTGGAAGCAGTCAGGAGCCAGTCATCTAGATATGGAAACACCTGGAATTATCACCGTCTCATGTGAGCCGTAAACACTGCCATGCATTTGGTGAACACCCTGGGGGCTGTGGTGAGACCAAAGGGCAGGGCTCTGAATTGATAGTGACTGGCTCCCAGCCAGAAGCGGAGAAACCTTCTGGAGCATCTGTCCATTTTGATATGGTAGTACGCATCCTGAAGGTCTATGGAGCATATCCAATTGTCCCGACCCAAAGAAGGTAGAATGGACTGAAGAGTGACCATCCAGAACTTCATTCTTTGAACAGATTTGTTTAACCTGCTGAGATCCAAAATGGGTCTCCAGTCCCGCCTTTTTTGGTAACGAAAAGAACTTGGAGTAAATCCCGGATCCTTGCTGGTCTGCTGGGACTGGCTGGATGGCCCTTTTTTCTAGCAGTTTTGAAATTTCTAGTACTGCTTGTTCCCTTAGACTGGGTGGAACATCTGGAAGGGACCTGTTTGTTTGCACAGGGTTGTGGACAAAGGGGATTTTGTAACCCTTGGATATGATAGACCGTACCCATTTGTCTCATGTGAGGAGTTGCCAGGCTTCTAGGTACAGTGACAATCTTCCCACGACTGCCTCTGAAGGTGGACAGTCAGGCAGCACCTCAGGGATGCTGAAAGGGTTTGTCAGAGAAAGATTCTCTGCTTCCCGGATTTTGCGGACCCCCTCTGCCCCTTGGGCGTTGTCTATTGTTCCCTCCTCTGCCCCTGGAGGGAAACTCACCAGGTGTGTCAGGCACGACTCCCTGGGGTTTCTGAAACCACATTTTCCCACTCTTCTGACCTTTAGGGTATGGTCTAGAGGGAGTGGAAAAATGGACTCCCACGGCAGAGAGAGTCTTGCCTTCCTGCTCACACCTGGTAAGGGTATCCTTCACCTGTGGTCCAAACAGAGCTGAACTATCGAAGGGGGTATTGATGAAGGATGCCTTAAAGGGGTCAGCAAAGTTACATAACCGCATCCAGGCATGTCTTCTCAAAGCCACGCCTGTGCCTGCGACCCTATTCGCCCCATCAGCTGCATAAGAAATGAGCCACATGGAGGAGTTGACGATGGAGTTAAGGGTCGCCAGCTGGGAGTTAATCTTATCCTGAGCCCCCGCAGCTGATGGATCCTTAAGGGCATCACCCAGTTCCTTAAGAAGATCCCTTTGAAGGCGGGTGAAATGGCACAGATAATTCAGCAACCGCATGGAAAAGGTCGCTGAAGAAAACATCCGCTTCCCGTACCTGTCCATTGTCCTAGATTCTTTATTAGGTGGATGGACAGGCACCGAAGAGTCAGCCAACTCCTTCTTAGTGGCTGCTGCCACCACCATGGCATCAACAGCGACACCTTTTGTCAGAAATTGTTTGTCGGATGGGGCCGTAATGAACTTCGTGGGCCTGCGGGGAGTTGGTTCCACTGTGTCCGGGGCTGTCCATGCCTTTCGAGCCACCACTTCCATAAGCGGGTTAAAAGGTGGAGACACCCAGGAGTTGGAAGGGCGAGAACCAAACGCGTCCAGGTACACCGACTCATCCTCGGAAGGGTTAAGGGCAGTCTAGTTCCCCTTCTGCCTAAGGATCTCTAGGATGTCTGAAAAGGAGACATCCTCAGAGGGGGGACCTTGGGGACCCTTCCGAATCCTCCAAGTCGGTATCAGACATGACTGACTCGGGGGAGTCAACATGTTTCCTCTTACATTTTCTCTTCTGAGGGGGCTCCTCCGAATGATCAGGGGAGGCCTTGGAAGAGGAAGATACGCCCAGTGGGGCGACCTGGAGCATCTGTTCTCCACGCTTGGGGTCAGGAGGGTGGACAGAGACCAATGCAGGCACCATGGGGGGGAGGAGCCGAAGGGGCTGATCGTGGAGATGACACAGGAGTCAGCACGCTCCTCATGACCTCGAAGGCACCCCTGTCAGGCAGAGCAGAGGGTCCCCACTCCAAAGAGACGTGAACCCCTCCTGGCACCGAGCGGGATGGCTCAGAGGCCGATGTTGGGGCCGAGTTCACCTGCGCCAAAGCCCCGAGAGGGAGAACGGGGTCAGACAAGGGTCTGATGCCACTCGTCCCCTCGGAGCAGACAAGGGAGTCCCAGCACCCAGATCCCTCCAAGGAAGGAACCAATGAAGATATCAGAGCAGACAGAGCCGAAAGGTGTGGTATCGGCTCCGACATTTCCAAGATTCGAGCCCCAACCAGCTCCGGCTCCGAACACAAAAGGGGAGTCGGAGGAGGAACTGTTGAAGACACCAGGATAGCCACAGTCTGTTGAGAAGGGCTGGTTAACATCTTGGCCAGGGCTTGTGATTTAAGTAGTCTACTCTCTAAGTCATGGTCAGATAACCTAGAAGACCAAGAGGAATAGGACCTATGGCTCCGTTCCGACTGAAGCAACGGTGACCTTGGAGCCAAGCAAACCGATTCTAGGGAAGGGGACCTAGAACGCTTTTGGCCCAATGACGGTTCTGACATTAAAGTCAGAGCCGATAGAGGTCACAGCCCCAGCTGGAGCCAAAGAGGAGGCAGATGCTCCACCCGGCGATGGCTCTGAACTGGGAGCCGATGGCTTGGCGGGCTTTGAGGATTTCCCCGACTGAGGCTTCGCTGGGGATCCCTCTGGCTTGAGTAGACCTCTCAAGATAAGCTTGTTCCTACACTCCTGCAGGACTCTCGGGCTGAAGGCATGACGGACTGAACAGGAGTCCTGCAGGTGTAGGGGGACCCAATCAATAAACGCAAAAAGTGTGACTGTCTGTCAGAGACATCTTCTGACAGCAGGAGTCACACTTCTTGAAGCCTGAAACTTTGGTATCTTTGGACATACTGGTCCGGGGATACCAAAGAGAGAATAAAAGTTACACTAGTGCTTAACCAAGACACACTCACACACCCGCACTAGATAAAGTAACAGTAGTGAGCAGAAAAAAAACTATCACAAAACACCCACACTTAATAAAAATAACTACAACAACCTCAAAAAAATGATAAGGCTCAACACTAATCCTATAGGTACAACAAAGGGGGTGGGTTATCCATTAATAGAGAAGGAACGGGGGGGGAGGGGAGAAACTCTAACAGAAAAACGAGTTTCCTAAGTGGGACAACTAGTGGGATACACAGTACAACTATACTAAAGGTTAAAGACAATCTAACTCTAAGAAAAAATACAGTTAAAATTTAGCTGAAAAAGAAAAAAAAATTAATACGACCTGAGCCAGTAAAAAACGCAACCTTGTAGCTGAAGCAGCAAAGAAGATCTGGGTATCTGACGCCTAGCATTGTGGGATATGGGGAGGCCTCGAGCCAGTAAATAGCTCTCAAGCTTTAGTAGAAGGCCAAGTCAGAGCCGCGGATCAGCTCCTAACCCATCCAGCAAGAATGAAGGCAAGATAGACAACTTAACATTATGCTTTTTTGTTAACAGTTGGTAATGGCTTGCTGATAACTGCCTTTTTTTTTGCTATCCCAGGTGTCTGGTTCAAAACTCTAGAAAAGGAAGTTATGTACTCACCATAACATTCCATGTTTGTAGTCCATTTCGCCCTTCATTCTTACATATGGGCTCAGAGCCAATCCTCGGCTCCGACTCGGCCGATTACAAAGCTCAAAGTCTCTAAGTTGGCTTGTGGCAAGGTAGGTATCCCATATTGCACTAGTAAGAATCCTCAGATCTTGTTTACTGCCGTCTATAAAAGTGGTATATTTCCACAAGGAAAAACAAAGATGAGAGGTCTCAGACTCCAACCCTAAGGAAGATAGACATTATCTTGTCTCCAGATCCTCCAAGGATACATAGACGGGGGTAGGTGGGTGGGTTCGTAAGAATGAAGGGTGTGATGGACTACAAACATGGAACGTTATGGTGAGTACATAAAGTACAGTTTTGTACCTACCATAAATGTAGATGTTAGAGGATCTCCATTGCTGCAACATCTACATTTATGTAGGTACAAAACTGTACTATGTTAACCTTGTGAAAAAAAAAAAAGGTTCCACTGCCATGAGGGCCTGTCAGATAATTCTAGATAATACCTTAAAGTAACAGCCAACAAAAGCAGTCTTCCAAGACAACAACTTCAATTCAACTGTAGCTGCAGGTTCAAATGCAGAAACTGATAATGCAAATTCCCATTCCGAAATCCTCAGGAATTTCCTGCAACTGGGCCTGATAGGAATGTGAAGATAGGCCTCTTTGAGATCCAGAGTCACCATCAGTGATCTTGCCCAGCATATAGGCACAGCTATTGTTAGTGAATTTGATTTTGTCAGAAAGGAAGAAAGGTGTTTTAGAATGGACAAATCAGAAGGGTAAGTATCCTCTTTGGCACTAAGAAAGAAAGGAATAAAACCCTGTGCCTCTTTCTGCCTCTTTCTGAATTACTTCTTCCTGTGCCCCCCAACTGAAGCAGAAGAAATTTGTGCCTGTGCTTCCAGTCTTGCTGATGAGGCACATCCGAAAAGTTGTAGCCTCGATTTAGTATGTCCAATACCCATTTGTCTTGGGTAACCAAATGCCAATTCCTTTTGAAAGTCCCAGTTTCCTCCCAGAGAGCTGCCAGGCAAGGCAGAGTCGGCAGCTGAAGACACAGGTCATTGGGTCTGTACCTGCCCTAGATGGAAAATCAAGAGGGAAAGAAAGACCATCCCAGGCCAATTCCTACTGAACTTAGGGGCTGAACCTGTAAAAAGTAACTAAACTGCATAGACTTACTTTTTTTCCTCCATTTTTTCAAAACTGATTCTACTGGAGGCCAAAAAAAGAACATCAGATTGCAGAGGAGCATCCATAATTGCCTGAACAACTGAAGTAGCAGCAGCTGCCCTGGAAGAAAAAAAAAAAAACAAACACACACAAACTTACCTACTGCTTGGTGGTGGAAATGCACTAAATCCTGAAGCTCCTTAGCTAGTCAACAATACCTTCAGCTAAGCATCTACTTACATTTTTCAAATGGCCCAGCAAATAATTTTGATACCTGAGCATATGAAACTGACAAGGCGAAGAACATCTTCATGTTCTGTAGTCCAATCTCGCCTTCATTCTTACATATGGGACAGCATCCCTAGCACCTTTTTCTCGGGTGGCTCACAGGAATATACTCCTAAGAACTGTGGAACCAAAGGAGGCTCTAACACTGGAGGCTAAGTACAATTTGTAATGAGTAATAAAGATATGAGGGATAGCCCAAGTTGCTGCTGCACATATACTGTCCATTGGAATTCTGGCTTGAAAAGCGGCAGATGTGGCTATAGATCTGGTAGAATGAGCTTTAATTTTAAATGGGAGTTTTTTGCCATTAGAAGAGAAAATAAAAGATATGCAATTTGAAATCCAGTTTGATAACATTATCTTGGAGACTGGCATTCCTTTTCTCGTTTCCGAGAAGGATATAAATAATTGGTCTGATCTCCTAAACTCTTTTGTTCTGTGTAGATACAACCTTAACTGTCTGTGTACATCAAATTGATGAAACTTATATTCAGCTTTGTTTGTATGATTTGGAAAGAAGACTGGCAGATCAATAGTTTGATTAATATTTGATTGTGAACAAATCTTGGGAATGAAGGAAGGGTTAGTGCGAAGGGAAACTCTGTCTCTATGAAATATCAAGTAAGAAGGTTTGACTGAGAGTGCTTGTAGCTCTGACACTCTTCTGGCGCATGTAATGGCTACCAGAAAAATGGTCTTCCATGAAAGGAACTTTAAATCACATGTATGTGAAGGTTCAAATGGTGGGGAGGTTAAGTTTTGAAAGAAAATTTAGATCCCAGGGAGATATAAGTTCTTGAAAAGAAGGTCTTAGTAAGGTAGTGCCTTTAAAAAGAAGATTTACACAATCTGTAAGCCATAAAATTAGATTTGTGTTGTCCCAAATTGAAATTGGAAATAGCTGCTAATTGAACTTTGATTGCAGCAGCAGCTGATCCCTGATGAAAAAGTTTGGTTAGAAAATCTAACACTAAGGGAATGGAGGCTGTGTATGGATCTATGTTCCTAGCTTTTGCCCAGAGAGAAAATCTGTTCCATTTGCTAGCATACAATTTTCTCATAGAAGGTTTATGAGAAGATGTCAGTATATCTGTGACCACAGAGGAGAAATCATGAAGCCTGACTAGGGATGGAAGTGGAGCAGCCATGCTGTCAAGTTGAGGGTGTGGAGACAGAGATGGAACGTGCCTGACATATGTGTCAGAAGGTCTGGTACTGGATCCAGAGACCATGGATCGTCCAGAAGGTGAGGCCCGAGAAAGGGGTACCAAATCTGACAAGGCCAGTAAGGAATGATGAGAATCATTCTGCTTCCCAAAGTCTTTGCTTTCTGGATCACTTTCGATATTAGCGGAAAAGGAGGAAAGGCATAAAGAAGAACCAAAGGCCAAGTGTGGACAAGTGCATCTCTTGGTGTCTCCCCTGGGGGGAGGGATAAGGGTGAAATAGCTGCTGCATTTGGTGATCATTGGGGTGGCAAACAGATTGCAGCAAGGCTGTCCCCATTTGCGGAAAATCTGTTCTGCGACTTTCTGATTTAGAGACCACTCATGAGGCATCAAGATTGCCCTGCTGAGCTTGTCAGCTATCATACTGGTTCTCCCCGGGATATGCATTGCAACTAAAAAGCGTTGGGAAGACCTCACCCACTGCCAAACACGCAGAGCCTCTCAACATAGGGGGTAGGATCTGGTTCCCCATTGTTAATTTATATACCATACCACTGACATTGTCTGATTGGATTGCTATAGTCCCTAGAGGAAGAAAGTCATTAAGTGCTTGCAACGCTAGTAGCACTGCTCTCATCTCTAGAACATTGATATGAAAGTGAGCCTCATGTTCTTGCCATGTGCCTTGGACTGTCCTTCCTAGATAATAGCCACCCCCCCTTCTTGGGGGCATCCGTGGTCACAGTAGCAATGGATTGGCGAGGAATTAATGTTCTCCCCATCATTAGTTGATTGGACTGGATCCACCAAAGAAGGTCTTTTTTGTAAGATTCAGTTATTAAAATGGGATGGGACAGAGGCAGTTGCTGAAGAGACCACTGGGAAAAGAGTAGTCATTGTAGAATTCTCATATGTAGCCTGGCTAGTGGAACTAGATTTATAGTAGAGGCCATGGTTCCTAGAAGTTTGAGCACTGTCTTCACTTTGACCTTGTGTTGGGGAAGAAGGCTGTATATTTGTTGTCTTAGATTTTGCACTCTGTCTGAAGGAAGGTGAGCCATCATTTCAACTGTGTCCATTTCTGCACCTATAAAAGTCACATATTGAGTGGGTGACAAGACAGACTTTTCCCAGTTTATAGTAATGCCTAGCTGACTGCAGACTCAGATGGTTGAATCCCTGGCTTGTTAGGCGTAGGTGCCTGGTGGTGGCAGTCAGGAGCCAGTCATCCAGGTACGGAAACACTTGGAATCCAAGACGTCTCAAGTGAGCTGTTACTACCACCATGCATTTGGTGAACGCCCTGGGGGCTGTGGTGAGACCAAAGGGTAGAGCACGAAATTGGTAATGACTGGCTCCCAATCAGAAGTGCAAATGACTCCTTGATGCTCTGTCCATTTTTGTATGGCATTACGCATCTTGGAGGTCTATGGAGCACATCCAATTGTCTTTCCCTAATTGAGGGAGTATAGACTGCAGTGTTACCATTTGGAACTTAGACTTCTTCACTGATTCGTTTAACTTGCTGAGATCCAAGATGGGCCTCCAGTCACCTGTTCGTTTTGGCACTAAAAAGAATCTGGAGTAAGTTCTGAATCCTATCTGGTCTGCAGGGACGGTTTGGATGACTCTCTTTTGAAGCAACTTTTGGACTTCTATAGTTGCTTGAGCCCTGTGATTGGGTGGAACATCTGGGATTCTCTTGGCTGGATGAGGTGGAAAAGTAAAGGGTATGGAGTATCCTCTGGAAATTATTCTTTGTACCCACTTGTCAGATAGATTGTCTTGTGTGATGTTGTGCCAGGCTTCTGGGTACAAAGATAAGTGACCCCTGACTGGCTCCAGAGAAGTGCAGTTGGGCCCCACTTCAGGAGCGCTGATAGGGACATCCACAAAAGGAATCGCAGTCACCCTGGTTTTGCGGACCCCCCCCCTCTGCCTCTAGGGTGACGTCTACCACTATTTCCTCCTCCTCTGCCTCTGGAGAAGGAATCATCTTGTGCACCTGGGAAAAATCTCTGAGATTTCTTGAAACACCTTTTTCCACCTCTCTGACCCTTAGGGTATTGATCTAGAAGGGATGGAAAAACATACTCCCACGGCAGAGAGAGTTTTCCCTTCCTGCTCGCATCTGGTGAGTATGTCTCTTACCTTTCATCCAAACAGAGAGTAACCATCAAAGGGGGCATTAGTAAATGTAGATTTGAAGGGCTCCGCAAAGTTACATAAGCGCATCCAGGAGTGTCTCCTTAGGGAAACTCCTGAATCCGCTGCCCTGCTCGCTCCATCTGCTGTGTAAGATATCAGACTCATGAAAGAGTTAACAATAGAGTTTAAGGTGGACAACTGAGCAGTAACCTTCTTAGGAACTCCTTCAGTTAAGGTACCTTGGAGATTATCTCCTAGCTCTTTTAGAAGATCACTTTGAAGCCTAATGAAATGGGTAAGGTAATTCAGCGATCTGAGTGTAAAAGTGGCTGAAGAAACAATATGCTTCCCGTATCATTCCATTGTTCGAGACTCTTTGTTCGGTGGGTGGACAGATGAAGTTTCTGCTAATTCCTTCTTTGTGGCTGCTGCCACCACCATGGCATCTACAGGCACACCTTTGGTCAGAAACTCCTTTTCCCTAGGAGCTGAAAGAAATTTGTGTGGCCTACTAGGCACTGGTTCCATGGCGTCAGGAGTTTCCCACACTTTTCAACTCACCAAATCTAACAGCTCATTGAAAGGTGGAGACACCCAAGAGACTGAAAGTTGAGATTCGAAAGCCTTCAGGTACGGTCAGAAAAATATTCATTTATATATATGTCTAATGCTTATTAGAAGCTAAAAGGGTTAACACATTTTCATTCTATTTTATGTACAGCTTAATTCAGTATGAAATTATAAGATGATTTTTCAAACCACAGTATGCTTTCTGAAACTGCAAGATGCACCCTGACCTAGTATTTGCTAGCACAGCAAAATTCATGTTTATGCCTTTTGGAAATGTACTGAGAAGCAGGTGATTATCTGCTGGGTCAGGAAAATGAATGAATAGTGTATGAATAGAACAATACTGTTTTCTATAATATGATTGAATATGAACAATCAGCTCTGTTCGTGTTATGAGAACATGCACAGCTGCGGAAAAGAAGAGATACATGAAACAAAAAGACTGCTTGAAGAATCTGTACTTGCTTTGTGCTCGAATTACCTATAGTACCTTGAATGGTAACATAACATAATGGGAAGTTGTATCTAACTGGTGGTCACCAAGGCCACGTTGTTTTTCTTAGGAAGAATTACCTATAGTACCTTGAATGGTAACATAACATAATGGGAAGTTGTATCTAACTGGTGGTCACCAAGGCCATGTTGTTTTTCTTAGGAAGTTTTTCATAAAATTGATAGTGCAAGCAGAAAATCATGGACAAACAGCTGCTATGAAATGATGATGTTAAAACTTGTGATCTGTTACGTCAGCTTGGTAGGCAATGTCTTGTTAGAAAGTGTATAAAGATGGATTTACTTCCTGATTTTAGTTAGACAAACTCTGTATTAGCATGTTTTTGTCTCCTTGCTGCAAGATTAAAGTGCCTTAACCTGAACCTGCCATGTATTGATCATTTTTGAAGTTTATTTTTCCTTTGACAGATGGTCCTTCGGACCGGAAAACTCTCGCTCTAGCTCAGGTCAGATGGGCCCGGTGGCATGAAACCATACGGGGAAGAGGCCACATCTTTTCTTCTGCTCTGAAAGACCTCTGACTGAATTGTCATTCAAAAGAGGCCAGCCACTGTTTCTGATCTGCGATTGGAGGACGAGTCAACAGTTCCAGTGAGACGATTAATCACGGAGGCTCAGGTAAGGAGGAATTTACCTTTTCTTTGTTTCAGATCAGGGACTTGTTACAGTATTTGTTTTTGTTAGGGAGATTTTATTTAAATCAGGGACAAAAAAGATTGCTGTCTTGTCATAGATCAGGGAAACAGGATAGGTAGGCAGTTATTCTAGATAAACTGTGAAAAACAGAAAATCATGGTACCACATGATAAAAAGGGTTATGTAACAATTTCTAACTAAGTTAAGACAACATGGGAAATAAGTGCACAAAAAGATTCCGAGATCCACCATTAACCGAAGATGCGAAATATATGCAATCACAACATGCCGATAATGTTAGGTACTATACAAAATGGGTTAATAAATACAAATTTGATGGCAAATTAGATAAACCTTCACTTAAACTTGTAAAACAACTTAAAACAGGCGCAAAAGGTTAGGTAAAAAAGCAACGTCAATTGGGAGTTCCTCAGGCACACAGGTGGCTTGAGGAAGCAAACCGCAGGGAACAAAAGAATAAAAATTCAAAAGCAATGTTTTTAGATAAAGAAGACAATAACTTGGTAATAGCATTGGCCCCTCTGCTCCCCTTACCAGAATATGAAGCAAGTGGACAAGCAGATCCACCTCCGCTATACCCAACTGTCCCTGCGAAATCAAAACAGTTTGTCAGAGATCCTGTCGAGACTAGGTCTCGAACACACAACTTAAGAGGGGATATTGCATTGTATGAAATAAATAAAAATTCACAAGCTATGAGTGAAGAAGAGATGTCCATTCATAGAAGTACCAAATCCACAGGGAGGACAGGCAGGACAATGATGATGATGTTAAAACTAGTGATCTGTTATGTCAGCTTGGTAGGCAATGTCTTGTTAGAAAGTGTATAAAGATGGATTTACTTCCTGATTTTAGTTAGACAAACTCTGTATTAGCACATTTTTGTCTCCTTGCTGCAAGATTAAAGTGCCTTAACCTGAACCTGCCGTGTATTGATCATTTTTGAAGTTTATTTTTCCTTTGACAGGTACACTGACTCCTCATCAGAAGGGGTGACGGTGGGCCAGCTGCCTCTCTGCTTCAGGATCTGTAGAATATCTACAAAGGAGATATCATCACAGGATGACCTAGGGGACCCTTCTGACTCTTCAAGGTCAGTGTCAAGAGATGGACTCATTAGGGGAGTCTACATGCTTCCTCTTGCAAGTTCTCTTCTGAGGGGGCTCCTAAGAAGGGTATTCTGGAGAGGTCTAGGAAAACTGGGGGCCACCCAAGGGGGACTCCTGAGGCTGCAGATCTCTGCTGTCGAGAGAAAGGGATGGTGCTGAGACAGAGGTCGAAGCTTTAGGGGGAAGAGCATCAGTACCCTTGTGTAGAGCTGAAGATCTAGAGAGCATGCTCATCTAAAAAGCAGATCTCTCCAGCTCTGAGGACACCACTGGTTCCGAGGAAGCAGAAGTAGCCCCCGGCTCTGGAGCAATCAACTCCGAGACAGATGTAGGATCTGAGCTCATCCGAACAGACGCACCAAGAGGTAGGCTTGGAACCAAAGAAGTTCGGGTATGAGCATACTAGTCGGGTCTGACTGGTGAGCTTCAGCTCCTAGACACCAGAGATGGCACCAAAGGTGTCGGAGCGGAACTTGGCTTTGAGACAGACAGCCAGACAGTTGGGGTGCTGGAACAGACTGTTCCACAACAAACTGCATCAATAGCTCTGGCTCCGAGGAACAGAAGCAGGTAACACAGCCTTAGGCAGCTCCAGAACCGATTGGGTCTGAGCCGACAACAAATTTGCTAGCGCCGACGACTTCAAAAGTCTAAGCACCACCCTCTTGATATCCTCCTCAGAAATACTCCTGAAGGATCTGGAAGACAACGTAGGGGATCGAGATCTCTGCAAAATCAGAGATCTAAGTTTTGGTGATACCGTTAATAAGTCTCTTGACCAGCTCCGAGGTATGGCTTCATCTATCAGCTCTGAAAAACTTGGGGCTGAAACTGGAGGCTATATGTCAATAACTTCAACCAGCTCCGAAGGCATAGGAAGAGGTAGAAGGTTTGTCAATTTTGGCAATTTTTTCTGGAGGTCCTGAGTTAGCAGTCAGTTTAGGAGATTGTCTGTTCACAGACTTGACCTTCTCTTTTTCAGAAGAGGGAGACCTAGAGTGAGAAGAGGAAGAGCTAGCTAAATCCTCCTCAAAAGAAGGTTTAAGGAGACCTTTCAATATCACTTTGTTCTTCCTTTCCTGGAGAATCCGGGAACTAAAAGAATGGCAAAAGGTACATGTCTCCTGAAGATGTATGGCTCCCAAACAATAAACACAAATACTATGCCAGTCAGTCAGGGACATTTTTTGTGAACATTTAAGGCATTTCTTGAAACCTGAAGGTTTATGGTCTTTAGTTTCCTTAGACATACTACCACAACAATAATCACAGAATATAAACGTAGAAGATAATAGGAAGAGAGGTCAAGGTCCTCTAACTTAAATGGGCCTAGCCCTACTCAAGAAACAACACACAAGCGAGAAAGACAGCAGAGGACTAGGTCCTCTAACTTAAACGGGCCTAGCCCTGAACAGAGGGGTAGACAAGAGAACAAACAAGCAATGGCTACAATAGGTCCTAACTAAAAAAAATGGACCTATGCCTAAGAAAAATTTAGCAATAACTAGCACACAGAAACAAAGGGATACCACTAAGGAAAGGCCTGCGGAAGCGACGGCCAACAATTAGCAAAAACAATTTGCAATAAAATTAAAAAAACACACTATCTACTACAAGATAACAACTGTAAGCTATTAATACTAAACTAACTATTATAGTCAAAAACAATCACTATAAAAATCTTAATAAGCAAAATATTCCAACAGCCACAGCCAAGAAAGAGAGCACTTCTGAACTCGTAGACACGGCAAACAATATCTGGGGATTCTTACTAGTGCATTATGGGATACCTACTTTGCCACGAGCCAACTTAGAGACTTTGAGCTTTGTAATCGGCTGAGTCAGAGCCGGGGATCTGCTCTGAACCCGTATGTAAGAATGAAAGCGAGATAAGACTACAGAATATTTATTACTTTGTTTACTGGTAGCTGTTTATCCTAACAGAACCTGATAAATTAAGAGAAGTGTTGATAATCTGGCACATCTCTCAATCTCTTAGCGCAAGAAATCTGGACAAAATCTAAAAGGGGGAGTCAAAATGCCAAAATGGGGACAGATTTTAAATATTGCTCTTATAAACTTAGAAAGTTGCCAGAATGACAAGATTTGTGTTAGCATGCATTTTCTAAAATATATCATGTCTGAAACTCAAATGCACTTCATTTAGTGATTTCAGTCCTTGGTGTTTTGCCAGAAAACCACAAATTGTATGAGCAGAACAAAAATGAGTAAAAAATCCAGATAGTTGAGAGAAATGTCTGGCAAGTATGCATATCTACCATATTGTCTTACAGAAGATGAATTACATCTACTGTTCAGACAGCTGCACAAATCTTCATAGGTTCATAGATCAATACTAGCCTAGGTGCCCTTGTGGACTATTTTAAGCTTAGCAAGTTTCTACTTAGTGAGAATCAAGCCTGTACCTCTTGAATGTGAGCTAAATACCTTAAACATTATGCCAACCCCCATTCTTGGGTAACAGAAAGCATTCTACACAATGGAGAACTGAATATTGGTATACAGATTTCCTAACCCCAGTTGTCCGAAAAGTTTCCAACATGTAACTGTTCTCTATGTAGTAGTATTAGTACTAAGATATAACACCAACAGATCTCCCAAGTTGACAGCCATTTATAAAATACACAATGGTTCAGTTAGTTTACAGAGCCATGTCCATGCATATAACACACATTGTGAACGTAAATGCAGCATAATAATTTACCTACTGTCAGCTGCAGAACAGGCATCAAAAAATGCCAATTTTGTATGTGTGCCATTTCAAGCCTAAGCTAGTACAGGTTTTGTAATGAAATGCTTACCAAAACATTTGTAGTAGTTTTGACTAAGATTTACTGTGTTTCACATACAGCCAAAGTATGCAAAGTTATGGATGCTGTTGAATCAAACTAAAATTTGCTACCAAGTCTGTTCAAATTTAACATATGAAATACCAGATGCAGCTATAAACTGATTTGGGTTTACAGTATCCATTGTTATTTCTCTGATCTCTTAAAGCAGATTACAAGACAGAAATAGATGAGCAATGCTGATAATCACTTTCAAGCTTAAAACACAAAGAGCCAACTTTGCCCCCACCCCACCCCAGATGTTTTACATTACACAAGCATTTAGTCAGCTTCGTGTTGGGAGTGCTGGAAGATTGGAAGCCTGAAAAAAACATTTGGACTACATTTTGCATCCAGAAAATTTAAGTTACATGTACAATATTGCACTTATTTTAACTTTAGTCAGCTGTATGCTGTGATTGCTCTTTAGCTGAAGGAGCTGTTAAATTAAGGCATTTTTATAATCTGTAGTGTTTTCTTTTTTCAGTGCTGGGCCTCAGAGTTCTGACTGGCCTCTCATTTTATTGCATTTTTACTATCTCTGTTCTGAATTTGGTCCCCACCCATTTTATGTTGTGCTTTTATAGCTGGTGCTTTTGAGCAATCTGACCCTACTGCACATCTTTCCTTGGAAGCTCCTCCCAGTCTAGTCTTCTATATACCTGGTCGTAGAAGCTCATACCAGGCTCATCTCCTCTGTTTATATTACTCCTTACTAACAGAGGAAATTAGGAAGGCCCTTCTTTAGACTGTTAGTGCAGTGTGTGTGTGTGCGTGTGTGTGTGCGTGTGTGTGTGTGTGTGTGTGTGTGTGTTTCTCATCGCGAGCTTGAATGCCCATGAATCGCGTTGTAATTATTTGTGGATAATTAAAAGATTTGATTCTGGAACATTTTTACTTGTTGCTAAAGTGTTTTTATATCAAGACTGATTGCAGTTCTAGAGTCAGAAGAACAGTAGTCTGGTCTGTCTAAGTTTGGATACACACAGGGAGGCTTAAATTGAGATTGTTTCATCAACCAGAGGGCTTATTATAGACTTGGTTTGGTGTTATTCTGCACTTGAGAGCTACTTTTGCTGTACTTCTACATTAAATTCCAGGATTATCCATCTTGTGGTGGAAGGTGTTGACCTGGTTTCTGAGCTGGGAAACATTCCAGTGAGCACAAAGTGTAGTTTATTGGCCAGAGGGAATGGGAGTTAGATTTTAGCTTTTTTTCTGTCTGCTATAAATAACTTTGTGGAACTGTTCACTACACAGTGGTGGTCATCAGTACCCTGTATAGTAGCAAACTTATTAAGCTAGTAGAACTAGAAAACCACAATAACTTAAAAAAATGGAATAAAATAAAAAATGACAATACAAAGTCACAGACCACAAAGTAGCTCACCAGATTTATTTTAAACTTCAAAACTTAGCGCTTTAGCATCAAGCCTTCAAAGAGTATAAAATGCATAACTTTTACCCCATCTTTCATACCTTAAAAAATTCAACAATTAACTCATTAACCAATTATTCAAATTACGTATTTCCAATTGCACTCTGTTAAACCCAAAAGGTTGTAAAGAAAAAGGCGTACTTGCTGTAGAGTGAAACACACTTTATTCCAATAAAAGGCGAGCACTTTCGAGGTTACCCTCTTCTACAGCCCTTAATAAAAACTAAAAATACATTCACAGTTTAAATTATTAAAGCAGCTAATAAAAACTTGCAATAAAAAATAAGTGGGGCAAGCCCCTTTTCCATAAAATAGGCTTTAAAGAAACAGGCTGTTCAAACCAGGTGGAGCATAAGCCTTGAAGTCAACTATTCACCTTATCTCTATACATTAAGTCTCATTACAAATGTCTCCTTCTCTAAGGCTTTCATTAATTTTTTGTAATACTAAAAACTTAAAGGTGTGCTGAGCACCAGTTACATGCTTAGCTAGTGCATTTGTAGATTTATTGTTGCGTATATCATTTAAGTGCTCCATAACCTTCTCTTTCAACATATGGTTAGTTTTACTCAAAAAGTTCCAAGGTGTTATACTTTAAAATAAAGTTTCCTTCTTTAACAATTTATCCTTAGTATTAACACATTCTCCTAAGAGCATTTCTACCTTTTCTAAAATACATCCTTTCAAACATTCTGGTTTGGCATTATGTGCAGACATGAAGTGATGTCCTAAGGGGCTGTCTCTCTTTTGATTTTTGATGTCTAGAATATGCTCTTACAGGCGAGTTTTAAAAGCTCTGCCTGTCTTACCTATATAATATAGGTTACAACTACATTTCAGAGCATAGATTACTCCCCCAGTATTATATGTATACAGACTCTTAAGTGTAAACCTCGTATTATTTACTTTTGGAAATGAATTCACTATATATTTGCAAATTGAACATTTATTACAAGCTATTGTGCCTGCTTTATTACTAATAGAGTTGATGTTTGTGGTGACATTTGGTAGTAGAAAGTGATTATGTACCACCATATCTGCTAAGTTCCTAATTCTTTTGAAGGGAACATTAACATATTTCTTCAACAGAAATCTCAAATCTTTATCGTTTGTTACCATTTCCCAATATTTAACTTCCTTAACTATATTATCTGTTAAAATATTATATGTAGTAACAAAGTATCTCCATGCTTCCTTCTCCATTTGTTTTCTTATTGTTTATATATTCCATTCCATTTTCTTTATTCTTTGCCAAATTCCCCAAAGCTTTCCTTTTACATCGTTCAGCTTTTTTTATATCTATCTTCCAATATTTTCTTTTTGGATTCTTTCATCACATTTATATCATGCCCCCTTTTTATAAACATATTCTCTGCCAATAATTCCTTTTCAAAAGCATTATCAGAACTACACAGTCTATTTATTCTTAAAAATTCATTGTATGGTAATACTGAAATTAAATGTTGCGGATGGCAACTTTTACCAAATTGGAAGTAATTATTCTCACCAAATTTTCTATGTAGTTTCTAAACAATTGATCTCTATATTCAGAAATGTAAACTCTCGTCCCATTTGGATGCCATTAAATTTGAAGCCAAATTATTATTCTGCAAATCATTTTCAAAGAGCTGAGCTTCTTCTGGGCTCCCATTGCACAAAAATATAATATCAATGAATCTAAAATACAGCATGCATGAGTATATATATATATATATATATATATATATATATATATATATATATATATATATATTTATTCACCTTCAAATTTTGTCATTACGATGTTGGCATACATAGGGGCAAAAGCTACCCCCAATGCCGTTCCTTGCAGTTGATGATAGATATCACTATTAAACAAAAAGTAGTTATTTTTTAGGCAGAAAACCACTAATTCAATCATAAAATGGGCCAGTGGTGAATCTCACAAATAATAAAAATGTGCTCCAACTCCATCCTTATGTTTTATATTAGTATATAAACTTTTAACGTCAATGCATAGTCAGTACATATTTTCATTAAATACCTTATTACTAATTTTATACTACAAGTCCTGGCTATCCTTGATATATGATGGTAAAACGAACACATAAGTTTTTAAATATTCATGTAATAAAACATTTTTCAGAAAATATTTTTCAGCTGAATCTATTGGTTTCCCACAATTTCTGGATTTCTTTGTGTTTTGGGTAGGCAATAGAACAAAGCTATATATGTATTGTCTATACCAAATTTCTTTAGGATATTTTACTGGTGACGATTTAATAAACACAGGCCCTTTTGAAGCAAATCATCATACTCCTTCATAGCTTCATAATACTGTTCCACATCACATTTTTCATACACTTCATCATCATCCAAGTGAGCAAGACACATTTTTACATATTTCACATGGCTTAAAATAACAATTTGGTTCCTCTTATTGGATCATTTCACTACCAATCTCCTATCAGCACACAATGCTTTAAAAGCTAACCACTGCTCTTTAGTCAGGTTATATTTTATATTTTTATCGCAAATAAAATTCTGATACAATTTTTCCACTACAAAATTCAGCATAGATATAAAACTTTGTATGTTCACATTCAAAAAAGGAGGTATGACTAAAGATTTACCCTTGATTACTTGTGTTCAAATTACTATAAGCATTAATCACAAAAATCATTCTCACCTGAGACACGAGTAAAAAGATTAATTTGAACCATCATCCATGTTTTGTACTAGATCAATATTTTGTTTATTAAAATAATCAATAAGATGTAACTTTTTACTTAGTTGAAACAATTCACTCTATCACATACAAACTAGGCAAAGCTATAGGTATGAATTTTAACCCTAAATTTAAAACAAAAATTGCCATTTCCGACACTTCCAAACCTGACAAATTAAGTATTAAACTTTTAACATTGTTAAATTCACACCTTCTGTTCCATTTGGGCTTATTATTTTGTTTGGTGTAGTTACCATTTTTTCTCTGTCCCCAGTCATTTCTAGATCTTTCCTTCCTTTGGAATTGATTTCCAGTACCTTTCAGAAAACGATTATCAATGTCCACTGTATTTTGTGCTACTGGCAATGGTGGATAATCTTCACGATCATTCTCTCCCTCTGTAGAGTGGCATCAGTCTCTTCCGATGTAGCAAAAGAAATTGAGGTAGAGGCAGAAGTGCTCTTATGAACTATAACACCTCCACGTGATAGCACAGACCTATTACGTTTGCGTTGCCACAGAAACACAGTTTCATTATTGTAGTCTCTAATGTCCGGATTGATTTTATTGCTTTATTTTTCAACAAGTTCTTTTTCCAAATTTAACAGATGGTTATTAATCTCCCCCAAGAAATCATCCATTCTCGACCAACTTGAGACATTTTTGTAAGTCTGCACTCACCAGCATCACTTCCTCCTTTAACTTATGCTATTTTAGGAGGACTCTCTCTACAAGTATTTTAACTCATTCCACTGAGCATTGATGGGCTGCTGCTATCCATCTTTTTTTAAACAGCGCATCATCTTTATTTGTTGAATCAAAAGGTGTGGTAGGAGATATTAAGTTCCACATACCTTTGGAAATACAAAATATTCAGGAAGTTACTGGTCTTTTTCCACAACAAACTTTCCAGTTGGTCATACAGCTCACGCAATTCCACAGATAAAGTGCTACCTCCAGTAGAACCCATTGCCGGGAACGGATTAACAAAACGACAAGTTTCACTCACCCTCATATCGATCCCATACATTCGTTGCCACACTAGTAGATGTATTTGGTGAGGTTTCCATAGTTTTACAGTTCTCTCATTATTCATTAAGCCGAAAAATACAGTGCTCCATAGAACGCTGTGAGCTTTCACCAGCATCTTCCCTTAATAGCCTGGGGATATTATTCACAGGGTCCGTGGCCATATATCCAGAAAACTACAATAACTTCAAAAATGGAATAAAATAAAAAACAATACAAAGTCATGGATCACAAAGTATCTCACCAGATTTATTTTAACCTTTAAAACTTAGCGCTTGGAACCAGGCCTTCAAAGAGTATAAAAATGCACAACTTTCATCCCATCTTTTATACCTTAAAAAATTCAACAATTAACTCATTAACCAATCATTCAAATTACATATTTCCAATTGCACTGTTTAACCCAAAAGGTTTCAAGATGTTATACTTTAAAATAAAAAAAAAAGTTTCTTTCTTTAACAATTTATCCTTAATATTATCACATTCTCCTAAGAGCATTTCTACTTTTTCTAAAATACATCCTTTCAAACATTCTGGTTTGGCATTATGTGCAGACATGAAATAATGTCCTAAGGGGCTGTCTTTATCTTTTGATTTTTGATGTCTAGAATATGCTCTTGCAGGAGAGTTTTAAAAGCTCTGCCTGTCTCTCCTATATAATGTAGGTTACAAATATATGTCAGAGCATAAATTACTCCCTCAGTATTCGGTGTAAACCTCATATTTACTTTTGGAAATGTTGTTGTGTCTTTTTCGGCTTTTCCCGGTTAGGGGTCGCCACAGCGGAACTCCGATCCGCTAATGATTGGTAGTTGAGTTTTACGTGCCTAGTTACCAGCCCTGATGCACACCCTTCAATGAAGGTACGCCCATTCACGCATGTCTCCACGCAGAAGACGCTCTAGCTGAGAATCGAACCGGACAGCGTCTTACTGCGAGGCGACAACGCTACCACAGCACCACCACCGCGGGTTACTTTTGGAAATGTATTCACTATATATTTGCAAACTGAACATTAATTACAAGCTATTGTGCCTGCTCTATTAGTAATAGAGTTGATGTTTATGGTGACATCTGGTGGTAGAAAGTTATTATGTACCACCATATCTGCCAAGTTCCTACGTATTTGAAGGAAACATTAACATATTTCTTCAACAGAAATCTCAAATCTTTATCGTTTGTTACCATTTCCCAATATTTTTTAACTTCCTTAACTATATTATCTGTTAAAATATTATATGTTGTAAAGTATCTCCCTGCCTCCTTCTCCATTTGTTTTCTCATTGTTTATATATTCCATTCCATTTTCTTTATTCTTTGCCAAATTCCCCAAAGCTTTCCTTTTACATATTTCAGCTTTTTTACATCCATCATCTAATATCTTCTTTTTGAATTCTTTCACCAAAAAGAATGTATTGTTGTTTTTATAGTAAGTAGGACTAACCGGTAACAAAGGCTTTGTGTGGAGCTAAGCTTAGGGCAGCTGGCTGGCACATCAAACAGCACTAATCAGATAATAGTACCAATGTCTAGCCTTAACCCTAGACATCACTCAGGTGACCCGTGTAAAACCAATTCCCTAAACCATAGCAGCCCAACCCTAATACAGGTCCTGAGAACATGGATATGCAATTTCGTAAGGTCTTGGTGGCCAATTTGGTAGATATGGGCATTCTGAGACAATGTAGCAATTATCTCATGCACTCAGACAACCATTATCATAGGTTCATAGGTTCATAGGTTCATACTAGGCTATCTGCCAGAGGGCATTTATAAGCCTAGCCCATAGTTTTGTGGCTTACGCCACCCCTTTAGTTTGGAGAAACTATGCCCTTTATTTTGCTGTGCCTCTGTCTAGCAGTGACACTGAGGTAACCCCTGGGGTGTATCTGCGATCCCCCATCCATTGGTCAAGATTCCTCTTGAACAAGGCCAGCGAGGTGCTCTGCCTCACATAGACCGGGATTTTGTTCCACAGCATAGGGAGTCTTTGGGTGATGAATCCATCCCTCCAGCACGTCCTATTAATAACCGTGTCGAGGTTTAAGTCTCCCGCCCTAGTGGTTCTGAGGGATCTAGATTTTTTGAGATGAAGCATGTTCATCAAATCTGGGTTTGACATGGCCTTGTATGTCAGGCATAGGTCACCTCTGAGCAAGCGGTAAGCAACTGAATATAACTGGAGTTCTTTCAGTCGGGCAGCATAAGACAGATTTTTGAGACCCTTTATCCTTTTGGTGAGGAACTTTTGTGGCCTCTCCAGCTGCTGCAAGTGTCGGGTCAGATACATTCCGAATGGGGCATTGTACTCTATCATTGGTCTGATGAGTGATGGGTATAGGGAGACTATGACTTCCCTTGATCTAGATGTGAATCCCTTCATGATAAGGTGGGCAATGTAGAAGGTCTTCCTAACTACTTTAGCAATATGGGTGTCGAATGAAAGGCTACTGTCCACCTGGGTTCCCAGGTCCCTGATAACTTCTTCTGTGATCAGGGGATTGCCTCCTATATGGTAGCTAGGGGTGACCTTATTTTTCCCGAAGGGTATGACTATGCATTTCTTGGCATTTAACTTTAGGCCATGGCTCTGGCACCAGTTATCCGTATCTTTTTGTCCAGCCTGGTGAGAGCGGCATGTATGTGTCATACAATAGAATCCCATATGGCAAGAGTACAAGGTAGTGTTTGCTTGCCTTATGGGCTTTGTTCTTGGGAGAATGAGTGTAGGCTTGTGTGATGCTAGGAGTTGCTTTTGGTGTGTGCTTTAGTTGTTGCTGAGAATAGGTGTTGCCATTTGACGGCTTAGTAGGTCTTTGAGGTATGGAAAGGTTTTGTTTATGTGCCTCTATATAAGTTCTATGTGCACGGTGAGCAGTGTGTGTATAAGATGTAGTGTGAATGTTCCTGACAACCGTGTTTGAAAGGTATTTTTGCTCCAAGTTACATATGTACATCTCAAATATTGTTAGTTTCTTTAAAGATTTAAAGGTTAGTTACCCATCTGGAGCAAAGATCTGCAGTATCAGGCTTGCACTCAAGTCACAGGTATCAGTAGTATTCTGTCATAGTCCCATGTGGGTGTAAATGATCCAAGATGTACCTCATTGAACTATATATGAAATGAGACTTTACGTATCTCTCTGAATATGCATCACAGACAGGTAGATGCCTTGCACTGAGCTGCACTCTACCTTCACCAAGGATGATGCTACAGTATGAACAGAAAATGACTGATTTTAATAACTGGCTTAGTTTCTGGTGTCCTCCTAGGTGAATCCAATATTCATCAGCAATGGTTAACAGACTATATTGCTTTCCCAAGGCTGGTCTGCACCTGTCCCGTCAGCCTTTGGGTATTGGCCAAGACTATAGACCCTTTTAGTGCCTTTGTAGGCAATGAAAAAAAAAAAAAAAACTACCAACATAAAAATTTCAAAGCAACCTTAAGGTGTTATTGCTCAATGCTAAAAGCCTAAACAAGAAAGTCCACACACTATAAGCTCTTCTCCTGAAGAAAACAGACATTGGTACTCTCACAGAGACTTGGTTTAAAGCCACAGAAAGTACTCTGGAAGTGGAAGGCAACAGTGCCTTCCACACATTTAGACCAACAGCAGCAAAGAGAGGATAAAGGGAAGGAGTATTGATCACATTAGCAATAAATACAACTCCAGGTCGGTTTACGATGATGATGCCTTGGAATTCATCCATGTCAAAAAATCCACAGACTTCCTAGCCAGCTACAGGTTACCCTCTATGACCCACAAAGCTTAAATCTTACCTAAACTTAGAGGCGCTCACCATTCAATCAATATCCTATTCATTGGAGACTAACTATCCCTCTATAGACTGGAAAATGTACACTGCCTCTAACTTGCAGGCAAAATGTTCCCAGGACATGATCAATGCAAACACCCTGGACCATGTAGTGCATAGTGCACACTCCAGAGGATCAAACATTTTGGACCTAGTACTCACCAACATGGGACAGCATTGACCCCCCACCCCCACCCCAGGTCATGTCCTCATTGATGAAGTTGGACCACAAAGCAGTCTACCTTGGAGGAAAAATCAACTCAGGAAACCTAGCTAAACTCTTAACAGCTAGGAACTATTCTAAAAGCAAACTACATCCTATTAAGCAACACTCTGCCAAAATTCAAAGCTCCCCCAAACTATAAAAACATAGCTACCACTAAAGAATTTACAGAACCCTATACAAACATGTAAATCACTTCAACGAGGCTGCTGTACCTAACAGAAGTAAGCTCAGATCCAACATAAAATCTCCACTAGTGGAGCCCTTACCTTAACAGTGTATATAACAAAAGCAAAGTCATGGCCAAAATCAGAAAAAAAGCAGCTTTCAGAGACAAGAGATTTCTGGTACAACTAAACAGGAAACTAAGAGGTCTTTTAAAGTCCTGCAAGGCCAGTTACAAGGGCATGATAGCTTCTCAGGCTAATGACAATCATAAGGCCTTTTTCAGCTATGTCAGGACACTTAAAGGTAACACTTAGCAGTGTGAAGAATAGGTGGTAAATGGCACAACCTTCACTAAGCAAGATGAAAGTGAATCTACTGGCTGATAATTTAGCTCTAACTTCACCCACACTCCACCTTCTACCCGATCTAAAAATCATTTCTACCATACCCCCCGCCCATTATAAATAGGGAGCAGGTCCTGGCGCTCACGAAGGACAAACACACTACTTTAGAGGGCTCACACAATATGCTGTATGCACCTCTAAATGGCCTAAAAATGACCTAGCAGTACAACTTGAGGCACTCCAACTACAGCCTCAAAACAGGTTACATGCCAGGCAAATGGAAGGCCCCAACAATCTTCCTACTGCATAAGGATGGACCATCAACCAACCCTGAGAACTAGAGACCCATCAGTCTGACAAGTGTGATATGCAAAGTCATGAAACAAATCAAGATGGAAATGAAAAAGGACATTGACAACCTACAGACCCTAAACCCATCCCAAATGGGCCTTAAGGGAAGGCTTTGTGTACTTAGCCTGGTAGACTTCTTCGAGAGGGTCACAGATGATATGGTTGAAGGGAAACTGCATATCCCTTACCTTGACCTGACCAAAGCATTCGATACAAAACTTGTACTGCTGACAAACTCAAAGCTAGGAATAAATCTCTTCATAACTCACTGGATTTCTGGTTTGCTCTCAGATAGAACCAAAGTAGTCGGGATCTGTGAGACCACCACCTCCATTGACAGAGGATCTCAGGGCTGCATGTTGGACCACTCTTGTTTGTCATCTTCTCAGAAGGGAAGACTAATGTCAAAGGCATTTTGTTCATCAAATTCACAGATGACTAAATGGAAGTTATTAGATTCCCCTCATGACAGCAACATCCTACAAGAGGGTCCGCCACAAACAAAATGACTGGTGCCAAAGCCACAGATTAAAATTCAACACAATGAAATTCATTGTAGTGCCCTTTGGCAAATCTCAAACCCAAGTTAATTACTCCATTAATAAAACACTCCTAAGAATTGACTTGATAGTTAAGGATCTGGGAGCATATAGACAGTAACCTGGTCTTTGACCAACATCTTGCAAAAACACTAAGAAAATTATTCTATGTCACACAACTCAGAAGCAAAGTATGGCATCCAACTTCAAGAAGTATATAGCACAACTCTACTCAGTCCTTATCAGACCCATTATCGATTACAAGCTCCAAGGTAATTAGGGCTAGTTTACACCCGCACATGTGTGTATTAAATGTTTATATATATATATATGTATATATATATATATATATATATATATATATATATATATATATATATATATATATATATATATATATACACACACACACATACACACATACATATATATATGGGTTACCTTCAGTTTTCCGACAGACTTCACCGACATGCATTCCACTGACATGTCAATTCACCGACATTTCCAAATCCAACATTAACCACACGGTTAGTAAACACTCTTCCATCAACTTGAACTTTGTTCCTTACCCCCGAGGTACTGCGTTCTTGGAGTTGGTATATTTAGTAAGTGGGTGTGGGTGGCAAAGCCCTCCACATCGGTGGGTCAGTTTTTTAGGGTAGTGTAGTTTGTCAGGATGGCCGAGTGTTTACCAACACCGCAGTTAACATTGGGTTTGGAAATGTCAGTGAATTGACGTGTCAGTGGAATGCATGTCGGTGAAGTCGTCTGTTGGGAAACCGAAGGTAACCCATATATATATATATATATATATATATATATATATATAAATATATATATATATATATATATATATATATATATATATATATACACACACATACATACACAATCACAAATTATATCTAACTATATATGTGCATATACACAAATTTAAATACAAGTGTGCACATATATATATATATATATATATATATATCTATCTCATATATATATATATATATATATATATATATATATATATATATATACATCTCATACATATATATATATATATATATATATATATATATATATATATACACATATATCTATATATCTATATATATATATATATATATATATATATATATATATATATATATATATATATACATACACACACACACACACATACATACATACAGTGGACATATAAAATGTACACACCACTGTTAAAATGCCTTTTTTTGTGATATAAAAAAATGAGACCAAAATAAATCATTTCAAAACTTTTCCCACCTTTAATGGGACCTATAATCTGTACAATTCAAATGAAAAACAAACAAATCTGTTGGGGGGAAAATATAAAAAACGTACAATACGCTGGTTGCATATGTGTGCACACCCTTAAACTAATACTTTGTTGTGTGCACACCATTAAACTAATACTTTGTTGAAGCACCTTTTCATTTAATTACAACATTCAGTCTTCTTGGGTACACACCTGCCATCAATTAGAGAGACTCTGATTAACTCCAAATAAAGTTCAGCTGTTCTAGTAGGAATTCCTGATATTTGCTCAATTGCCTGCTACAGCAAAAGCCATGGTTCAGAAAGCTTACAAAGCATCAAACAGAGCTCATTGTTAAAAGGTATCAGTCAGGAGAAGGGTACAAAAATATTCCACAGCATTGGATATAACATGGAACATAGAGAAGACAGTCATCAAAAAGTGAAGAAAATATGGGACAACAGTGACATTGCAAAGAACTGGAATTCCTTCTAAAAACTGATGAAAAGCAAGATGAAAACTGGTCAGGGAGGCTGCCAAAAGACCTACAGCAACAATGAAGGAGCTGCAAGAATTTCTAGCACGTACTGGTTGTGTACTACATGTGACAACAATCTCCCGTATTCTCCATGTCTGGGCTATGCGGTAGGGTTGCAAGATGGAAACCTTTTCTTACACAGAAAAACATCCAGGCCTGACTAAAATTTGCAAAGCAATACATCAAGTCTCCCAAAAGTATGTGAGAAACTGTGTAATGGTCTGATGAGACCAATGTAGAACTTTTTGGCCACAATTCCAGAAGGTATGTTTGGAGCAAAAATAAAACTTTGCATCATCAAAACACTATCCCCACTGTGAATCATGCTTTGGGTTTGCTTTTCTTCAGCTGGAAATGGGGCTTTAGTTAAGATGGAGGGAATTATGAACAGTTCCAAATACCAGTCACGTTTGGCCCAAAACCTTCAAGCGTCTGCTAGAAAGCTGAAGATGAAAAGAAATTTCACCTTTCAACACGACAATGACCCCAAGAATCCATCCAAATCAACAAAGGAATGGCTTCTCCAGAAGAAAATGAGAAGTACTCACCATAATGTTCCATGTGAGTTGTACATCTCGCCTTCATTCTTGACCGATAGGTTCGGAGCCGATCCATCGGCTCTGGTACGGCCACATGCAAAGCTCGAGGTCTTCCAGTAGCTAGAGGCAAAGCCCCTGTCCCACAGTGCACTGTGAATTACCTCAGTTCTTGTTTGCTGTGTGTACTATAACCATATAAAATAGCTATTCCCCTACGGAAGGGAAGAAGAAATTGAGCAAACAGGATGAGACCAACATCTAGGTCAGCTATCAGCTGGTAGGAGGGAGGGACATAAGAATGAAGGTGAGATGAACAACTCACCTTGAATGTTATGGTTAGTACATAACTTCTTAATGTGAAGTTGTTCAATCTCGCCATTCATTCTTGACTGATGGGTAGCATTCCAAGCACCATCAATCTCGGGTGGCTCACGGGGTACATTTTTCAGGACCATGGATCCAAAGGAAGCCCTGTCCCTGGAGGCCTTATCAACTTTGTAATGAGTGATAAAGGTATGAGGTTTTGACCAAGTGGCTGCTGCACAAATGTCATCAAGGGGCAGCTTGGCTGAAAACGCAATGGACGTAGAAATTGCTCTGGCCGAGTGTGCTTTAATCTTGTGTTGAAAAGGCATATTAGCAGCTGAATAGACAAAGGTGATACAATCAGATAACCATTTAGACAGAGTCGTTTTAGCCAATGTTCTACCTTTCCTGGATTCAGAGAATTAAACAAAAAGCTGGTCTGATTTCCTGAAATCTTTTGTTCTATCCAAATAAAATCTGAGCTGTCTGTGAACAAGTTTGTGCAGCATATACTCTAACTTGTTGGAATGATTAGGGAAGAAAACTGGTAACTCAATAACTTGGTTAATATTGGTTACTGAACAAACTTTGGGCAAAAAGGAAGGATTTGTCCTAAGTGATACTCTGTCAGCATGAAAAATCAAATAAGGAGGGCTAATAGATAAAGCCTGAAGCTCTGACACTGCGGGCAGAAGAAATAGCTACCAGAAAAATGGTTTTCCACGACAAATACTTGAGGTCACAAGATGACACTGGTTCAAACGGAGGGAAAATTATACGTGAAAGCATAAAATTTAGATTCCATGGAGATTAGGGAGTTTTTACTAGTGGTCTCATATGAAATGTCCCCTTGAGAAAGGCTTTGGATAACTTGTGGGACATATTTAACTCGACAACCCCAAGATGAAAATTAGATATAGCAGCCAACTGAACCCAAACTGTTGCTGCTGCTGCTTCTTTGTTAAAAATCATAGTCAAGAATTCTAGTATGGATGTCATGGAGCCTTGGTAAGGATCAATATTATGCTTAGAGGCCCATATGGAAAATCTCTTCCACTTACTGAGATATAATCTTCTACTGGACGGCTCATGAGAAGACAAAAGGATCTGTTTGATCTCATTGGAAAGGTTATGAAGCCTGGCTATGAGGGGAACTGGAGCAGCCAAGCTGTCCACTTCAATGACTGCAGAGAGGGATGAAGGTCCCCCGACGAGTGTGTCAGAAGTTCTGAAACTGGGTTTAGAATCCAGGGATCCTCCAAGCGATGATATTGAAGGAATGGGAACCAAATCTGCCATAGCCAATGAGAGGCTATAAGAATGATGGTCCTTCCCTAGGATTTTGCTTTCTGTAGAACTTTGGGTATCAATGGTATTGGTGGAAATGCATAGAGGAGACCTGGGGGCCAATCGTGTACGAGTGTGTCCCTCAGGGCTTCTCCTGGAGGGAGAATCAGGGCAAAGTAACTTCTACATTTTGTGTTGATGTGACTGGCAAAAAGGTCGCAGCAAGGCTGGGTCTATTTGTGGAAAATCCTGTCCGCATTCTCTTTCTTGAGGGACCACTCATGTGGCAATAGGATTACCCAGCTTTGTTTGCTATCACATTGGATCTCCCTGGGATGTGCATTGCCAACAGAAAGTGCTGGGAGGAAACAGCCCACTGCCAACCTCTGAGGGCTTCTCGGCAAAGGGGGTAAGATCTGGTTCCCCCTTGCTTGTTCATTCAAGTACCAGACTACTGACATATTGTCCATCTGAATCACAATCGTTCCTAGAGGAAGAGAGTCCTGGAAGTACTGCAACGCCAAAAGTACTGCTCTCATCTCCAGAACATTGATATGCAAGTATGACTTCTGATCGGTCCATGTGCCTTGGAAAGTCTTTCCCTGAAAATGCCCCCCACCCTATCAGGGAAGCGTCCATGGTCACAATGGCTACTGGAGGGGGTAGAACAAAGGACCGTCCTATGGTGACATGAAGAGACATCAACCACCACTGGAGGTCTTTCTTGCAAGAGCTTTTAATCAATATTGTGTGGTCCATAAGTAGTTCCTGGCAAGACCACTGAGTGAACAGCCATTGAGGGATCCACATATGCATTCTTGCTAATGGTACTGTAATGCCTAGATGACGGCAGAGTGACAGTATATTCCCTTGCCTGAATAAGTTGTTGCCTGGTGGTGGTGGTAAGAAGCCAATCTTCTAGGTACAGCAACACCTGGAATCCTAGATGCCTCATGTGAGCCATAACCACTGCCATGCATTTGGTGAACACTCTGGGGGCTGTAGTGAGACCAAAAGGCAGGTCTCGAAACTGAAAATGATCGACTCCCAGCCGGAAATGCAGGTGATCGCTGTATGGCCTGGCCATCTTTATGCGGTAGTACCCATCCTTGAGATCTATTGAGCACATCCAATTGTCTTTCCTTAAGAAGGGAAGTATAGACTGAAGCGTGACCATCTGCAACTTCTCTTTCTTTACATACTGGTTGAGTCTGCTGAAGTCCAAAATGGGTCTCCAGTCCCCTGTTTTCTTTGGAACCAAAAAGAATCTTGAGTAAGTTCCAGATCCTGTCTGGTCTGCTGGGACTGGCTGGATGACTCTTTCTAGCAACTTTTGGACCTCTATAGTTGCTTATTCCCTGTAACTGGGTGGAAGGTCTGGGATTCTCCTTATGGACGGAGGGGGTGTGGCGAATGGTATGAAGTACTCTCTGGAAATGATACTTTATACCCAGATGCCTGGCAAAAAATAACAAAAGACAGCTGGGCACAAAGATAAGCGACCCCCCGACTGCCTCCAGAGCAGGACAGTCGGGCCTCCTTTCAGGAGTGCTGCCCAAAGAAGTGATATCTGTCACCCTGATGTCTGGATATTCTGTGAAATTCTGTATAGTTGAGATGCACACTGTTAAACAGCATGCTCAGTCCTACTGCTCTACATAATTTAAGTCACTACCTTCTGGGGTTTGCCCTCACACATTGTAAAACCCTAAAAGAGAATTTATGCCCAGGATTCTCATTAATATGCTTGGACTTCTGTGGTGGTGCAGCGGTAGCATTGTTGCCTCACAGCAAGAGGTTCTCCCGTTCGATTCTCAGCTGGAGTGCGGGGGACTGCCTTCTGTGTGGAGTCTGCATGGAGTCTGCATGTCCTCCCCGCGGTTGGGTGGGAGTTCGAAAGACATGCGTAAATGGGCATGCCTTCGTTGAAGGTTGAACATCGAGCTGGCACCTTAGCCTTCGTGAAAATCTACTGCCAATCATTAGTGGACCGGAGTTCCGTTGTGGTGACCCCTAACCGGGAAAAGCCGAAAAACAACATTCTCATTAATATGCTTAGCCAAAGCATTATGTTATATACTTTAATGTCATACATATGTTTTAAAATTCTATCCTTCAACTTCCTCACAGTGTTCCACACAAAAACTGGTGCACTCATGGCACATAGCTAAATAAACAATGTGTGCTGTTTAA
This sequence comes from Protopterus annectens, assembly GCF_019279795.1. Taxonomy (NCBI): domain Eukaryota; kingdom Metazoa; phylum Chordata; order Ceratodontiformes; family Protopteridae; genus Protopterus; species Protopterus annectens. The sequence continues at coordinate 1,174,908,323 of NC_056741.1, read as the reverse complement.
CAATCTGCATAGAACCTGGGTTTAAAAATAAAGTCAAACTCAGGATGCTTAAAAAATTGTTGTTTCGTGATGACTGAACATGCTTTACACCTAGAACAAGGAAATGTGCCTAGTCTTTGAACATTTCTTAGTAATGACAACCTCGAGTCACAAAGCATTTTTTTTCAAATTATTGGAATTCCTAAAACCAAACCTTGGTTTACAGCCTATAATTTCTGCCGTCTTGGAATCTGTAGTCAACAGGTTCTAGTTCTTACTCATAATATCACATATTGGATTCACATCATTTGTAAATTTGGTCAAGAATCTCAGACCACATGATCAAAAGATAGACTTACTTCCTCTGTCATCCCCTAGATACACAACCATAGCCATCAGAATAGTAGGGTTTAGCTATGGTACCTCTGTTGTTCCAAACCTGCTTACTAATGCAGTCTATCTCTCTTATCATGGCCTCTGGCCTGAACCTGATGAGGAAGTAACTCCATGTTCTTAACACATCATCTGGAGTACACACAGCCTAGATGTTCTAGTAAATTGCCCTTTAACAACACTGGAAAACAGATGTCTAGGATGCATACTTTCATGCACTAAAAGACTTTTTCCAAAATGTTTTCCTGTATAATTTGGCATCAATTTGGATAGAGACTCCCTTAAACAATTTAACATCCAAGAAATCAAAATTAAATCTGGATGCTGTAAATGTTAAACTTAGAAAATTAGTTTTAGTGTTAGCAACAGATATTAACTGTTGCAACTCAATTTCATTGCCAGACTATAAACAAAAATATCATCCACAAAACAACGCTAACATTTTATGTATTTGGAGTAGGCAACATTATTAAAAATAAATTTCTCCTCCCAGAAATACATCATAAGGTTGGCATATGAATTTGCACATGGGGTGCCCATTGTGATACCCCATTTCTGTAAATAAATCTCAAACAAACATAAAAGCATTATTAGCCAATATGGACTCCAGTAGAGTGTTAATAAGAATGATGATATAATTCTTATAATCACTTCTACTACATAGTATTTCCCTAACAGCCTGTATACCAAAATCATTTGGAATACTTGAATAGATTCTTGACATCAAGTGTCTCAGAAAAAAAAAAAAAAGCAGATGCCTCACTGATACTGCTCATAAAATGATGCAAGTTCACTAAAAAATATTTTTTTATTTTACATTTGTTTACCGGGAGAGTCAGACTGGGCATAAAACCCTTTTTCAGTGGAGGGCCAGGGAGAAAAGCTCCATTGTTAGTAAACTATTTTGTTAGTAGAAGGAAAATTGTATAATACAATAAAGAAATAAATAGTAACAGACATTCATAAAGGTAAAAAGACTAGAAAGTACAGTTGTGTACACTTACCATAAATGTAGATGTTAGAGTATATTCACTGTTGCAGTCCTAAGTAATGGGTTATATCCAGGTCCCGGTAGCCCTCAATCGGCCAGAATACCAAAGGTAAGTAAAAATGACACTGGCTGCCGTTGGTTGTAAAGAACGTCAGGGTGTCCGATACAAAAGGAGGCAGCTGACGTCACTTTCTCAGTCTTTCTTGCCATAACAGTCAGAAGCCCCAAGGAAAAAGCTAAGCCAAAAACAATTTTGGCAAATATCCAATTCTGCCTGTACCTCAGGAAAAGAGAATAGGAGAAGACCAAAAAGGGGGAAGGAGGGAGGGAAACCAGGACTGCAACAGTGAATACACTCAAACATCTATATTTAAGTGAACACAACTGTACTATGTTCATCGTGTTTCACTGTTGCAGTCCTAACTAATGGGTTGATTACCAAAGCCCAGAGAAAAGGGAGGAGGAACCAACAGAATCAAGGGTTGAAGATAATGCCCTGCAACAGCAGTGGCAAACCCTGCCCTGACCCTGGAAAACAGAGGCAAATTATAATGTTTTGTGAAAGTGTGAACAAAAGACCATGTGGCAGCCTCCAAAATATCTTTAGTATGGACACCCCTTAAAAAGGTTGCAGAAGTGGAAGTTGCTCTAGGTGAGTGGGTCCTGACCCCTTGAGGAGGAACCTTGCCATTAAAGAAGTTACAAAAGGTGATACAATGTGCAATCCACTTGGAAATGGTTTGCTTAGAAATGGCCTTGCCCTGAGCTCCAGGGGCAAAACTGACCAATAACTGAGCTGATTTCCGAAGATCTTTAGTCCTGTTCAGGTAAAATCTGAGATGTCTGTGCACATCAAGGGAATGTAGGATCCTTTCACCTCTATTTCGAAGATTAGGAAAGAAAGTAGGAAGGTGTATGGACTGATTAAGAGTCAAGCTAGAGACCACCTTAGGCATAAAGGAGGGATTGGTTCTCAAAGAGACCCTGTCTGTATAGAAAATAATAAAAGTCTCCACAGCCATCAAAGCCTGCAGCTCCCAAACCCTCCTTGCTGAAGTTATAGCCAAGAGGAAGGCAGTCTTCCAAGAGAGACACTAAATCTGCAGTGGCAGCTGGCTCAAAAGGAGGAAGAGTGAGTTTCTCTAGAACAAAATTAAGATCCCAGGCTGGAGTAGATGCCCTTCTGGAAGATTTTAAGTTGCAAGCACCTCTGAGAAACATTTTCATCAGGGGGTGAGAGAAAATGGGTTATTCAAAAGAACAATGAACAGAAATGGCTGAAGCATGGATCTTGATAGAGGAAAAAGAAAGACCACCCTGAAGCAATTCAGCCAGGTATTCCAGGATCAGAGGAAGGGTAGGCTGAGAAGAAGATTCCCCTCTAGCTTGCAGCCAGTGAGAGAATCTTTCCCATTTGCCAGCATAGGACTTCCTAGTGCTAGGCCTCCTGGCTTCCCTCAGCACATCAACCACCTGCTGGGAAAGGGAAGAAGATAAGGAAGGAGTCATACAATGAGCCATGCTGCCAAATGGAGGGACTGAAGATGAGGATGCAGAATGATTCCCTCTTCCTGAACCAAAAGATCTGGCTTCAGAGGAAGATGCCAAGGAGGAAATTGGGAGAGACTATGAAGCAGTGGATACCAATGCTGTCTGGGCCAGTCCGGAGCTATGAGAATAGTCCTTGGTCGTTCGTCCCTGATCTTCAATAACACAATGGGTAGAAGAGGAGGGAAGGTGTAAACTGATAGCAATGTCAAAGGGAAGGACAGAGCATCCACTCTCCAGGCTCTGCTGTGATGCTGTCTGGTGCAAAAGAGAGGTAGAAGATGGTTGTCTGGGGAGGAGAAAAGATCCACCTGAGGTGTGCCCCAACGTTGAATGATGCTGTGAAAGACTGCTCTGTTCAGCTGCCACTCGTAAGGACCCAGGGTTCACCTGCTCAACTGGTCTGCCAAAACACTGAGCCTTCCTGGAAGAAACTGAGCTAGGAGATGCAGGTCCAGGGATGCTGCCATAGACCAAAGATTCATGTTCTGTCTGCACAGGGGGAAAGAGTGAGTCCCTCCCTGCTTGTTGATGTACCACATGACTGTGGTGTTGTCTGTTTTGACAGCCAGGGTCCCTGGAGAAATAAGATGTTTGAAAGCTTGTAAGGCCTGTTGAACTGCAATCAATTCTTAGATTTATGTGCAGGTGCACCTCCTGGGCGTTCCACCATCCTTGTATGCATCTGCTATCCAGGTGTGCTCCCCAGGTGCATCTGTAGTCAGAAATTGAGTGACAGGAGGTGTTTGAAAGGGCCATGCCTTTGATTTGTAGACAGGCTGTTTGCCCACCAAAGAAACTCCATCTGCAGAGATTGAAGCAGAGGGATCATCATATCCAGTTCCTGTGTGTGTTGACAACAAATGTTCTTGAGGTAGCACTGCAATTTCCTCATATGCAGTCTTTCATATAGAATCATGAGAATACAAGATGCCATGCATCCCAGAGATTGCAGGTATTTCCTTGCAGGGAGCTGGGACAGGCTTGCCAAGTCCTTTAAGTAAACTGAAAGAGTTGTCTGCTTTTCCTGGGTGAGATATATCATCTGGGTGGCTGTGTTCAGACTCGCTCCCAGAAATGTTATCTCCTTGGATGGTACCATTTTTGATTTTTCCACATTCAGAGTGTAAACCAGGGAAGAGAGAAGTCTCTTTATGAATTCCAGATCCTTTAGTAGCTGTTCCTGAGAACTTGCTTGAATCAGACAGTCGTCAAAGTATGGGAAAATCTGAATTTTTGTTCTGCCTGCAAAAAGCAATGGCTGGGACCAGGCACTTTGTGAAGACTCTGGGAGCAGTAGATGAGCCAAAGGGCAGCGCAGAGAATTGCTAATGTTGCTTGCCCACTCTGAAACCAAGATACTGCCTGCAATTTTCCCTGATAGGGATGTGCAGATAAGCCTCTTTGAGATCCAAGGTTACCAGCCAGGAATCCTTTTCTAGCATTGGTAGCAACTGATGCAGAGTGAGCATTTTGAACTTTGGAATTAGTAGAAAAGAGTTAAGAATGGAAAGATCTAGGCTAGGGCACCAGGTGCCCTTTTTTTGGAACTAGGAAAAGCCTGGAATAAAAGCCCTGGCCTACCTGCTGAGCAGGAACTGATTCTATTGCTCTCAGATGAAATAAATCCAAAATTTGCTTTTCTACTTCTGCCCTTTGGTTTGGAGGAACGTCTGGGAATCCTTTGGGAGCTGAAAAAGTGTGGAAAGAAAGCCTGTGCCCCAGGGACACTGTTCTGAGCACCCATTTGTCGTCTGTGATAGAGGCCCAGACATTTGAAAAAAAAAAAGGGCCAACCTTCCCTTAAAGGACTCTCCAGGCAAGAAAGAACAGGCAGAAGTTGTAAAAGTCATTGAGTGTTCTGATTTAGCTGCAGGCTTGGAGCTTCCCGCCTTAGAAGTAGAAGCCTGCCACAGCCTAGACCTTTGAGGGGTAGCTGCCTCCCCCCTAGAAGATTTGTAGCCTCTAGTCCTGGAATGGTTCTGTCTGCTGGTATCAGGAAAGGTCCAACTCTTGGAAGGGTAATTCCTGCTAAAGCGAGGGGGTTGAACTCGCAGAAAATCCTTAACAGTTTGCATGGACTTGGCCTTATCCTCCATCTTCTTAAGTACCTCCTCAGCTTTGCTGCCAAAAAGATTGTCTTTATGCAGAGGTACATCCAAAAGCTTAGCCTTGACAGGTTCTGGAAGAGGCTGTTCTCTGAGCCAAGCATGCCTTCTAATAACAGATCCAGTAGCTGTAGCCCTCCTGGAGGCCTCAAAGATGTCAAAACCACAATGAAAAGCATGCTTACTGACCAGAGTTGCTGAATTCAACAAATCCTGCATATCTTTACTCTCTGCCAAAGCAGGTATACTTGCTATCTTAGACTTAATAGCCTCCAAGGTGTGCTGTTGGTACTTTAGCATAGGAAAAAGGCAATTGGTAGCCCTAATAGCTAGGCTGGCAGATGTATAAACTTTCTTGCCCCACCTAAGTTCCTAGATTCCCTGGCTGAAGAAACAGGATTCCTGGTAACAGTGGCCTTAACTTTTTTAGGGCCCTGAGAAATAACCTCTGGATCCGCCAACGGGTTCCTGAAAAGAAAAAGGTGAGAACCAGGGACTCTGCAGTGCCTGTCAGGTTTCCTGGGAGCAGGGGGAACCAAATTTGGAGACAAGGAATTTTGCAGAAAAACATCAACAACAACTTCCAACACAGGGAATAAATAGCAAGAGGCTTATGCTGAGGTAAATCCAGAAACTCCCTAATCCATTTCTTAGATTGGGGATAATCCTGGCTTTCCCATTTAAAAATATTTCCTGAGGGTATTTAAAGTGTCACCAAAAGAGAAATCCTCTGGAGAGGCTGAAGGGATGGACTCCTCTGCATCTGAATTCCCAAAGGGAGAAAAAGCCTGAGAAATTCCTCTTAATCAGCAGAAATTCTGGAAGAATCAGACCCTGAGCAGGCAAAACCTTAGGAAAAACATCCCTACTCCTTTTGGGAGGATGAGGCTTAGAACCCCTAATAAGAGTTAACAAATCATTAGCCATTTTAACCATTTGGGATTGAGGGGAACTAGAAGGAATTGGAGCCTGCCTTTTCACAGGCTTATGAATGGAAGGTTTAACTGTAAGCCTGAAGGACTAAGGAGATCTGGCAACTGCCGAACGAGCAGCAGGAGTCGAGGGAAAAAGTTTGCTGTCAGAGTGCAAAATGGAGGCCTCGGACCCCATAGTCAGCTTAGCAGTTCCAGCTCCAGCAGAAGAGGCAACCAGTGACAGGTCGGAAGACAAAATGGAGGCCTAAGGGACTCAGACTCAGTCAAGGCCTGTGGTTGTACATCTGCGAACTGCAGGGACTGCGAAAGCGTCTCACTGGCTCCTGCCTGACTGATAACCAACTTAACCTCATCAGAAGACTTAGATTTCTGAGGCCTGTCGTGTTCCTTGTCCTTACACTTCTTCAGAATATCCAAAGCCTGAAGACCGGCGGACACCATACCAATGAACTTAGGCCAAACTCCAAAATGCCTAGCCAAAATCTTAGTACGCGGATTAAAGGAGGCACAATGATCACAATTGAGAACGTTATGGTCAAGGCCTAAACAGATAATGCAATAGGAATGAAAATCTCCATGGGGAATCTGCTTTCCACATGCAAGGCAATTATTAACCTTTTCTGACATTCGTTAAGGCAAGAAAAGGGGATCCTCAATGGGGTACTTAGCTGTAGTAGACCAACTCTTGTAGTCAGAAACGAACAAAGGTAATCTGCCGACCGGCACTCGTTCATGAAAAGCTTCTGCTTCGGGCTCTGCGGCAAGGAAGACTGAGGAAGTAACGTCGGCTGCCTCCTTTTGTATCAGATGCCCTGACGTCCTTTACAACAGACAGCAGCCGATGTCATTTTTACTTACCTTTGGTATTCTAGCCAATCGAGGGCTACCGGGAGCAGGATAACCCATTAGTTAGGACTGCAACAGTGAAACACGAACATCAGAATAAATTGGTCAAGTGGGAGACCAGACCAATAATCTTGTATAACAATGCTTCCAGAAGACGGTTCTTACAGTAGTAGCAGGTAGTGACATTGTATAAAATAAGAGTGCAATTACGATACTTAGTCTTATATACAGGTAGCATAGCAAACTGAAGACTTAAAATCTGATGGATATTAACAGTGAGAAGGAAAAAAACATAAGTAAGATAATATGATTTAAATTCAATGCTCATTATATATGCAATTAACATTTTAAAATCAGCTAGTTCCATGGTATGGGCTACCCATGCCCAGTACATGTACAAAGTCCAGGAACTGGTGAGGTGGGCTTTAATGTGATGCTTGAAATTTTTAAGCTAGATATTGTTCTAATTTCAAGTGGTAAGGCATTCCACAGTTTAGCAATGTAGTAGGAGTATATAGAGAGTCACCAGAGATATTTTTACTCCTGGTTACTTCAATTAGAAAAACAGATAACGAAGTAGGCAGCCAACAATAACACAGATCTGGATAAAAGGAAAACTTCTTTATTCAATTAAGCACTTTCGTCAGACTCCACTGATTTTATCAGAATACAAATACAAAGTGTAAAACACTGCTTAAATAACCCATCCACCCTACAAATTAGTTACATCACTTCCCCAGGAAATTAACAATGAATGACATGACAAGGTAAAACACATTTTAAAGGCGCCACAACACAAAACCACTCATTGATAGTTGGTAATCACTCATAAAAAATACAA